>NC_081422.1:103845987-104145987 GCF_949786415.1 Peromyscus eremicus | reverse complement strand
CCTGCCTCTGCCTCCTGAGTGCTGGGATTAAAGTCATGGACTACCACTGCCTGACTTATTTACATCATTTCCATCCCCACTGCAACTCCTCTTGTGCCCCCCCACTCCCTTTCAAATGATGACTTTTTTCTTTGTGTGTGGGGGTGGATGGGTGGAGGGGAAGCTTAAATATAGTCTGCTGAGTCCATTTAGTGTTGCTCATAATCTAGCTAATTTCTCACCAAACTATTTTATTAATTTACTTGGCCTGCCTTTGAACTGTTTCATAGCCATCTCCATGTTTGCTTAGATACTTAACCCTCCATAAGTTTCTTGACCTTTTTGCACTACAGCTCCTTCAGAACTCACCTATATTTCTGTCCTCTTCTGTCCACTGAGAGCAGTCACCATGTGGTCTTTTAGAATGATGGCCATGGACTATATACTCTCACTATTTCTGCCTCTTGGCAAAGGGTTTCATGAGTTCTTCTGTGACCTTTAACTGATCAGATAAGGCTCTTCCCTCCCTTAGGGAACAGCGCTGTCATAAACTAAAGGCCATTTAATCACTGGAGATTTGGAGATGAGAATTAGTGCTGGGCCATACGCAGGCCGAGAAAACCCAGAAGAGCACCTCTGTGTATATATTGTTCTCCCCAGCCCAGTGTCCATGCTCAGCCTGATGATCAGCATCCCTTCCACCTCAGCTCTGCCCTCAAGAACGTCATCCTCTCAGAGCTGACCTTCCCTCCCCATTCCCACTCTACCAGTCCTACTCACTGAGCTGTCTGTGGCCCCTGCAGGCTGACCACATCCTACTTTTGTGGTGCCCATGGGCATTACTCAGCCCTGTCATGTGCATACCTACACATAATCATGGTAGTGATGCCTCAAATGTAGAGGTGTACATCAGCTACCTGCAGGGTAAAGGGTTTCGCCTTGAGGTCAGTGGCTCTGTGTTTGGTGTTGCAGATGAAAACCTTGTCGTTAGCGACAGTGCAGCTCCAGAGCCAGGCTTGTCCCTGCCTTGATGAGGGATGCACACCAGGATGGGGACATACACACCAGGATGGACACACACCACACGAGAGAGAGAGAGAGAGAGAGAGAGAGAGAGAGAGAGAGAGAGAGAGAGAGAGAGAGAGCGCTAGCGCTCACTTGATTGATCTCTTTGTTCTCATAGAATTTGGCTTTCAGATGGAGTGAGCGCTTCCAATTGCTATTCTGACACTTTCATCAAAGGAGGACAGCTCCACCTAGGGGCTCTTGAGGTCATCACTCATTCACACTATCATAAGGTGCTTAAGCACTATTGAGCAGCTGGACATGGTGGTGCACACCTTTAATCCCAGCACTCAAGAGGCAGAGGCAGGCGGATCTCTACAAGGCCAGCCTGGTCTACGTATTGACTTCCTGGCCAGGTCTACACAGTGAGACCCTATCTCAGACAAACAAAAGCAATGGTGATGAACAATATTTTCTTTTCTTTTTGAGATAGGTCTTATCATGTGACCCAGGCTGGCCATAAACTCATGGCAGTCCTCCTGCCTCCACCTCTAAGTGCTGGGATCATAGGTGAGTGTTCCACCTCACCTGGACAGAAGCAGTTACTTTGTCTAGACTAGTGCAGTTTTTGCTTGTCTTAGTGACATCTGAGGAACAAGTACCTAAGCATAAAGCCTGATGTTTTGAGTCTGCCTTGAGTGTTTCTTCATCATTTCTGCAGGACCCGGTCTGAGACCCAGGCCCCTGCTTCATAACTGCCTTCCTCCTCTGCCATGAGCCCCAGAGGCCTGGCCTACTTTCTGTTTTCTCTCCAGTAATTGCTGTTTCTATTTCTTCAGCCTGACTGTAGAATGTGTGAGGTTTTCAGCACCCTTCTTCCGTGTACATTTGAGGACAAACATGTGGGCTTCATTGTTTGAAAGTTTGGTTGCCAGTGCCTTAAGGAAAACCATTTTGGGCATGAAGGCACAGAGAAGCTATAATGGTAGCATAGTTCTGAGCTTACCTGGTCTATTGGCTCTTCTACCTGTTGCCTCCCCAACCCAGAGATTGCAGTTGACTTCTTTTTTTCCTGGTCTTGTTTTTGTTATGTTTTGTTTTGGATTTTTTTTTTTTTTTTTTTTTTTTTGGAGACAGGATTTCTTTGTGTAGCCCTGGCCATCCTTGACTGGGCTGGCCTCGATTTGCCAGAGATTTGCCTTCCTCTGCCTCCAAAGTGCTAGGGTTAAAGGCATGCACCACCACTGCCTGGTGGGCCTCCTGGTTTTTAGATGAACACTGGAGTGAGTTTCTGCAACCCTTCTCTCAGAAGTAGATTGTTTTGGTGGATTTTTTTCCCCTTGAGGTACTAGGGAGTCAAACCCAAAGTCTTGTACATAGTAAGTCCTCTACCACTGTGTTGATTTTATCTAAGTTGTTCTATTTACCAATAAAGACCTGGGAGTTAGATGTTGGGGTGAAAACCTGCTAGCTCAAAGAGACCAAGAAGCAACAAGCTGACCTTCCTTTTTGGCCAGAGACCTAGCAAGAGAGCATCTCTCTACCCATCCCAAACCAAAAGGGCCTGAGAATCTAAAGTCCCACCCTACTTCTTTTTTTTTTTTTTTTTTTTAATTTTTTTTTTTTAAGATTTTATTTATGTATTATGTATACAGTGTTCTGCCTGCATATATGCCTTTACACCAGAAGAGGGCACCAGATCTCATTATAGATGGTTGTGAGCCACCATGTGGCTGCTGGGAATTGAACTCAGGACCTCTGGAAGATCAGTCAGTACTCTTAACCTCTGAGCCATCTCTCCAGCCCAAAATAGTTTCTTTTTTTTTTTTTTTTTTTTTTTTTTTTTTTTTTTGGTTTTTCGAGACAGGGTTTCTCTGTGTAGCTTTGCGCCTTTTCCTGGAACTCACTTGGTAGCCCAGGCTGGCCTCGAGCTCACAGAGATCCACCTGGTTCTGCCTCCCGAGTGCTGGGATTAAAGGCGTGCGCCGCCACCGCCGCCGCCCCCACCCTACTTCTTTCTGTGCCTCTCTCTCTCTCTCTCTCTCTTTTTGGAGCTGAGGATCAAACCCAGGGTCTTGCGCTTGCTAGGCAAGCCGCTCTACCACTGAGCTAAATCCCTAACCCCCTCTGTGCATCTCTCTATCCATCTTCCTGGGTCCTCCATATTCTCTATGGCTAATTCTTGTCAACTAGTCGCTAGCTCCACCTCCTGATCCAAGGTTAATTTAATTAACATAATCTTGGAGTCTCACAGTGTGATCAGATATCCCCTAATACCGTTGAGCTTCATCACCAGTCTTCAGCTAAACTGAAGATGAAATGCATCAGTGAAACAACTCAGTGACTGTCCTTCATATCTCTGGTGTCTGTCTTCAGTAGCGTGTTATACCAATAGTTTCTTTAGGACAAAATTGAGCTGTCAGTGAAGAATATCGCCATGGGTGGGGCGTCTCTGTTTCCCTTTGGCTTTATTTCCCTTCCTGTCTTCATCCTTCTGAATGAACCCATTTGCTATGTGGCCACTGTCTCTTCCATTTCCATCTGCAGGTTACTTCCATTTCCTCACAGGTTACTCTGTCATGTCAGGTGTAGTAGTACAGTTCACTTAGGAAGGCATGATTTGGTGCTTCGTATTAAATCAGGCTGATCAAAGGTACAGGAATCCTAGCCTCAGGAAAGCATGGAAAGGAATGCCATTAGGTGCATGGCTCATTCTGTCCCTATCTGTAGGCTCTACTCAGCTCCAGTGAGTGGTGTTGGGTTTTGGGCATGAATAAAGCACCTGCTGCAGGAGCCCAGGTTTATCCTTGTCACCTTACATTGGTAAAGTGCTTTAACATTTCACTTAACCACCGAAGTGCTCTAGAAAAAGCACTGAGAGATGCTGTGTCCTGAGCCCCATGCTCACTGCCTCCCTGTCCTGTCTGCTGCTTCACGTAGTGATTTTGTTTCCCTGCCCTTGGAAAACGCACTGAGGTGCCTGTCATCAGAGCACTCAGAAGGCTGAAGCAAGGGGATGGCCTCAAGTTCGAGGCCACTTCTTGGACTACATAGTGAATTCCAAGACAGTCAAGACTCTAGAGGGAGATAGGAAAGTAAAATTTGGAAAATTTGGTCCCGTAGTGTCTACTGCTGTCGCTAAGACTTCAGACCCACGCTGAGTTTGTTCAAAAATAAGAAAAACAAATATAATAGAAACTAAAACAGCGGCAGCTTCATACCAGGCACCAGGCTAGTATTTCGCCTGCATTCATTTTGTTTATTGTGTGTGTGCACATAGATGTAAGCCGTGTGTGTGTACCCTCAGAGGTCAGAAGAAACCATCAAATCCCCTGAAACTGGAGTTACATGGTTGTAAGCTATCTGATAGCTATCTCTAGCCCCCATTCTTTTTCTTCCTTAACTTTTTTTCATTGTTTAAGATTTTATTCATTATCCTTGATATACATAATAGCATGTTATGTATAGAGATGTTCATAATTCTGATTTATATAATTACCCAAAACAAATACAAACTAACTACATAACAGTGTAGTAATAATAACAGTGGACATTACCACGCTGAATTAAATTTCAACTTTGTTTACCAATAAAAATATGAAAGGAAAGCCCCGGCATTTGTACTGTGATGCTCCAATAAACCTTAGTGCTACCAAAAAAAAAACCCATATATACATACATACATATGTAAATGAAGGGACACCGGGAATTTACATGTTAGCTTTGCACAAGGACTGTGCAAATCTCTGTATGTTCCAATTTTGTTTATACATCTGCTGGAGCAAACACTAATTTTTTTACACTTTATTTGTGTGTTTACATGGGCACACACATGCTATGGCATGCATATGGAGATCAGAGGACAGCTTATGGGAGCAGGTTTTCTCTTCTCATCATGTGGGTTCTAAAGGTTGAATTGAGGTTGTTGTCAGGCTTGAAAACAGGCTCCTTTATCTGCTGAGCTAGCTCACGGGCCTGAAAACACTATTTTTTAAGTTTTGCTCGTTTTTGTGTTTGTTGTTGTTACTTACCTATCTTGAGAGGGGCGTGCATGCTAAGGCAAATGAATGGAGGTCGGAGAACGGCTTTCAGGGTTGGTTGGAGTCTCATGTCACCCTGAGAACGCCAGGCTGACTGGCCCATGACCATCCATTTTCTTGTCTCCCCTCCAATCTCACTGGGATATCCAATGGAGACCACTACGTACAGCTTTTTGGTGGGTCCTGGGGGACCACACTCAAGTCATCAGGCCTGAACAGCTGGGGCTTTATCCACTGAGCCAGCTCCCTGGACGTATTTTGTTTCTCTGAGACAGGCAGGGTCTCACGTAGTCCAGGCTGATCTTAAATTCCTGATCTTGGGGGCTGGAGAGATGGCTCAGAGGTTAAGAGCACTGACTGCTCTTCCAGAGGTCCTGAGTTCAATTCCCAGCAACCACATGGTGGCTCACAACCATCTGTAATGAGATCTGACACCCTCTCCTGTATACATAATAAATAAATAATCTTTAAAAAAAAAAAAAAAAAAATTCCTGATCTTCCTGCCTCCACTTCTTGAGTGCTGGGATGACAGATATGTACCACCATGCCTGGCTTTATTTGTTTGTTCATTTGTTTTTAGAGATTATGTGGCCTAGAGTGGCCTCAAACTTCTGAGCTCAAGTGATTCTCCTGCCTTACTGTCCCAATCACTGGGACTACAAGGCACGTACCACCACACCAGTTCCCACATTCTCTCTTCATCGTAGCTGCAGCCCTACTCAGTGCATAGTTGTCACCATATCTCCCCCCCTCTCTCCTCTCTCTCCTCTCTCTCTCTCTCTCTCTCTCTCTCTCTCTCTCTCTCTCTCTCTCTCTCTCTCTCTCTCTCAGTCTCTCTCTCACAGGTCTG
Organism: Peromyscus eremicus; assembly: GCF_949786415.1. Taxonomy (NCBI): domain Eukaryota; kingdom Metazoa; phylum Chordata; class Mammalia; order Rodentia; family Cricetidae; genus Peromyscus; species Peromyscus eremicus. The sequence goes on along the minus strand of NC_081422.1, from coordinate 104,140,113 downwards.
GCTGTCCTGCAATGTCATCATCTTTTCTATGCGAGAAAATTAATGACACTTCTGAGAACTTAAGGAACATGCCTAGGTTCCTCAGAAAGGGACAGGCCCAGGACTTCCCAGGCTCTGATGACTGCAGGTCTGCCGTGGTGTTAGAGCCACAGAAGCAAGATGTCTGATTTCAATCTCAGGACCTCCACTTACTTGTCAAAGTACTGGGAACACATTTCTTGGTTTTCCTGGGCTCTGTCTTCCACTATAAAAAGAAGCAATCTGCAGGGTTGATTTTTTTTTTTCCCCTTTTTTTGGTTTTTCAAGACAGGGTTTCTCTGTGTAGCTCTGGCTGTCCTGGAACTCACTCTGTAGACCAGGCTGACCTCAAACTCTCAGAGATCTGCCTGCCTCTGCCTCCCAAGTGCTTGGATTAAAGGTATGTGCCACCACCACTTGGCCAGGGTTGATTTTTTTAAAAAGATTCTTTGTGCATGCGTGTGTGTGTGTGTGTGTGTGTGTGTGTGTGTGTGTGTGTGTGTGTGTGTAGGTGCCCTCTGAGACCGACCAGAAGAGGACATTAAATCTCTTGGAGTTGGAGTTACATGAGATTGTAAGACACCAAACGTAGGTGCTGGAGACCAAACTCAAATTCTCCAGAAGAGTAGTAAATGCTCTTAACCTCTGAACCATCTTTCCAGCCCTTAAAAAGGATGCTTAAAGAACTGAACGGAGTTCTCCGGTAGACTGTTTGCCTGCGTGTACAAGGTCCTCAGAAAAGTACAAATAAGGAACTGAAGAGATGGTGTGGCAGTTAAGAGCACCTGCTGCTCTTCCAAAGGGCCAGAATTTAATTTCTAGCACCAACACAGGACAACTGTCAACCGCCTGTAACCATAGCTCCAGGGATCCAACTCCTCCGGCCTCTGCAGGCATCTGCACACATGTGCACATACTCACACACAGACACACACATACACATAAGTAAAGATGATAAAATTAAATCTTTTTAAAAAGTATAATGATTCTGCAGAATGGGTATAAAAACCTAGGAAAGTATTTTAGTCACTAAAGTGATAAACTAATAATGGTTGTTGCTGTTGTTTCTAGGGGTCTAATTTCTTAGGTTCATGGAGCCTCTCTCTACCTAAAATAAGAAAAATGTGTAATGCTCTCTGTATTGAAGAAAGCATCTCTTCCATGCCTCTCCTTCCTGATGCTTAGAGGTGGAATAGTGCCCTGGATCCTCTCAGAAACCACACAGCTGGATGTGGTGACAGGGTTTCCCAGTGCATACTCTCTTTACATCTGACAGCTGCTTCACAGGACTTCCCCAGAGTCTATTCCACTTTGACATGCAGAGGGCCATGCCCCAAGAAGCAAAGACTTGAGGCTTGCCCATCTTAATTTAATACTGTTAAAAGTGAGTCTTAGAGAGGGGTACCTGATATCATAGGGGGGTTCCAGTAAAACTGGGAACAAAATAGGACTTTTGTTCCATGGCTTTGCCCAAAACCATTTTGAGAATGATTGAATATAACATTATTCCTTCCTCTAAACTTTTCCTTTTCATTTTATGTCAAAGGCTTCACCCCAAAAATTGCCTGGGCGTGCGCCAGTTTGCCGAGACAATGATGTGTGCTGTTCTGTATGATGCAGCCAACAGCTTCATCCACCAGCACTTTGTGGAAGTGTCCCTGTCTGAAGAGTTCCTGGCCCTGCCCTTGGAAGATGTGCTTGAGCTGGTGTCTCGGGATGAGCTGAATGTGAAGTCAGAGGAGCAGGTCAGTGAGCAGAGCAGCAGTCTGTCTTCAGAGAGGGCAAGCTCCTTTCTCTCCTTTCTTCCTTCCTCCTCCCTCTCTTCCTTCCTCCTCCCTCCCTCCCTCCCTTCCTTCTCTCCTTCCTTCCTTCCTTCCTTCCTTCCTTCCTTCCTTCCTTCCTTCCTTCCTTCTCTCCTTTCTTTTTTAACAAATGAACATACAATTTTTATGATTTTTATGTATTATGGGGTTTGTGTTGTTACGTGTGTTTTTCCTAAAAACTTGCTTTTATTTTAGTATCTAAATAACAGTATATTTATCAGCTACATTTCCCTTATTGTTAGAACTTGGTTTAATTGCAATATTTATTATTAGAAATAATATTGCCATAAACTGGAAATGAAGCACTTGAAGTTGGAGTGAGTGTTATTGTTACTGTTAAGGCGAGAGAAGTTATATATCTTTACTGTTGGTGGGACTTTCCAGAGGAGGGGAAATTGGTGCTGCAAGAGAAATGAGAAAATGGTGTTTGGATGGCGTCTGAAGTGAGAAGAATCAGAGTGTAAGGCAACAGGGGTCGGGCATTAGACAGGAGCAAAAGCCACTGCGTCATCCAGAGCAGCCCCAGCCAGAGCTGGTGTGCATGCTGCAGATGAGGGAGGTGCTGGGAGAGGTCTCTTACTGACGTTCTGCTCTGGTTGGTTTCTTTCTTCTCCGCTGAGAATGAACATGAAGGAAGAATATTAGAAATCTGAGGGGAAATGAAATGTATGAGTGGACGGTGGTGAGAGATGGGGAGGGCTTGCTGGGGAGCAGGGCCTGATGACTAGGCTTAAGCTTAAAGGGCTTGGCTTTGTGGTGTGTTCTCTGCCAATGCCATTTATTGGTATGGAATAAAAGGCACCTTGACTTGGAAGAGCTGGATTTTGTGGGTTGGAGAGATGGTTCAGTGGTTAAGAGCTCATTTTCTTGTCTCTTCCCCAATAAATCTCTTGTGTGACTCGGCTCCCTACTGCCAGGACACCTTTCCCCTCAGATCTGTAGCACTAATACCCTCCTGCATCTGCCTCCCACATGCTGGGATTAAAGCTATGCACTACCACACCATACCTTCATTTTATTCTTAAAGACAGGGTCTTACTGTGTAGTCCTGGCTGGCCTGAAACTCACTTTGGAGATCAGACTGGCCTTGAATTTACAGAGATCTACCTGGCTCTGTCTCCCAAGTACTGGGATTAGAGGAGTGTTGCCACATGCCCAGTCCATAAACAATTTAAAGACCAAGAAGTGATGATGTTCAGAGTGTGACAGGGATGTATTTTAAAATGGGTGACACTGGGGTCTCCCCTGAGTGTAACCTCAAAACGATCATCTCCTTGTGAAGCTGGATGAAGAACTCCATGTGGAGTCATGGGTTCTGGGCAGCTGTTATTGGGATCAAAGAGGAGAGCCAGGCAGAGAGAGAAGAGCTGTGAATGGGTCAGGTTTCCCAGAGGACCCCTGTCTGATTTCCTCATATTGGGCAGCTTGCAACTGCCTGTAAGTATAGCTCCAGGGTATCCATCACCTCTTCTGTCATGGGCACCCACACACATATGACATACATACTCTCTCTCTCTTTCCCCAACCTCTCTCTCTCTCTCTCTCTCTCTCTCTCTCTCTCTCTCTCTCTCTCTCACACACACACACACACACACACACACACACACACACACACACTATGGGAAATTGGGAAGCTCTTGAAAGCTGTTTATAACCGTCCTGCATGGTGGAGTTATAGATAAAGCCAAAGTATTATCTTCTTAGAATGGTCAAGAAAAATTAAAATAAAATCATAGAGTGTTAATAGTCAGAGAGGAGCAAAAGATGCTCTTCCATATCAATAAGGGTATAATGTAAGTGGGCTGACGAAGATACTGAGTGTTGAGACAGAATGGTGAGGGCTGGCAGTGATGGACATTGAATACAGAGGAAGAAGTTTAGTCAGGCAGACACCTGGGGCATCACTACTGCCTTTGAGCCATTGAGAAGTCTAGTCAAAATCTGAGCCACTTAGAAGAGTTGCAACCAAGAGCCCTACCCTGGACTAAGGAAATGACTCAGTGAGTTCAGTGGGTGAAGAGCTTGTGCTGTTAGCATGAGGACCTGAATTCAAATCCTCAGAGCCTACAGCAAGCTAGGCACAGTAGTGGCCTCTGTAATTCTAATATTGCCATTACAGGATGGGAAGCAGAGACAGAAACATCCCTAGAAGCAGCCAGGGATGGTGGTGCATGCCTTTAATCCTGACACTCCAGGACGAAGAGGCAGGTAGATCTCTCTGAGTTCACGGCCAGCCTGTCTACAGAATGAGTTCTAGAACAGACAGAGCTACACAGAGAAACCCTGTGTCAAACAAACAGAACAAAACAAGAAGTATAACGTCTTATACACTGTTTATTGGGGCCTTCCTGGGAAGTGCAGGAAGCAGGGCCCTAAGGGCAGTAGAGGGAGGTGGGTAGTGGGGGAAGAGGAGGGCATGGTGGCAGGGAGAGCCTCCCCTCCCTATTCCAGCCCTAGAAATTATGAAGAATGTTGTTGATGATGTCATACTTGGCATTGTCATAAATGTTCCTGATGTTAGGGGGAAGATCTTTGGGCTGGTCCTCCTCAGAGACATCTGCCACAGGGTAATCAGGAAAACCGTTTACCTGGGCACCCTGCAGGAGAAAAGCCAGACAGTCACCACCCAGCACACTAGATGGTGCCCAACCTGCCTGTGGTCTTCCCCTCAAGGAGAGAGTGAGGCGACAGAGGCATCAGCTACAAGGGCATGATGGGACATGGAAGCCTAACCTCCATCCACCAGACCCAGAGGGCCTGGACAGATCTGGATGAGGAGCAGGTGGGCTCCCACTGGTCACCAAAGAATTGGTGTTGCAGGGCACCAGAGTCCCCTCTAGAACTCTTCCAGGCCCTCCTCTCCAAACAGTGGGAAGGTCTAAGCAATACAGACACAGCACATGCCACACCTTTCCAGACACTTGCTGCAAAGGGCTTGTTCTGTTTGCAGATGAAGACCCTGTGTATGCAGCACATACAGTCAGTGTCTCCCAGAGCCCAAGAGAGAGCCCAGCAAGGGGGATGGGAGACCTCAGGATTGGACCTCTGCAGTGAGAAACCTGGAGGAGATGCGGGGCAGCAAGCTGCTCACCTCTCTACTGCAATCTCTGTCACAGCTCAAGGTCAAGGAGGTTGAGAGCCGCCTTCTGATGAATTGACCTCTGCAGTTTCGATCCTCCTGTAAGGGGCAGGGGCGGGGGGGGGGGGGGGGGGAGACAGGACAGGAGCGAGAGGCATCTTGTCACATTTCTGGAGAGAGGCAGGCACTGTCCTCAAACCAGAGATGCAAGCCAGAGCCAGCAAAGAGAGACAGTGGATGGGAAGGACAGATGCACACCCATGAATGTAAACAACGGGACCTCCATATACATTATTAGAGGAGAAGGCACCTGTAAATTATCATGCCCAGAGAAAACCATGTTTGTTGAAGGTCCTGGGTGAAGACACATCAACAGCTGAGCCTGTCCCTGGGAAATGAGGTTGTGAGTCAGTAAATGTAACCATTGCTTTCAGTGTGAATGGTAAAAGAACATTTGAAGTACGTTACTTTCTGGTTCAGTTTTTAAAAAGCAACCTCTCTAGTGGCTTATAGACACACTTGGCCATTCTGCTCTTTTTATATTTAGTAGGTTTACCAGGCAGTGCCTCCTCCATACCCACTTTGTGTGGCACTGGGAATCAAACCCAGGGCCTTGAACATGCTAAGCAAGACTCTACCACGGAGCTACATATTGCTGTTTTAGAAAGTAATTGCAATAACTTAAAGTAAGAAAAGGTATTAGAGGAAGTCTGGCCTTGTTTTTTTCTAACAATTATTTGGGGTGTGTGAGAGTGCATGCCTGTAGAGGTCAGAGGACAACCTGTGGGAGTCAGCTGTCTTTACCATGACAGTTCCAGGGTTTCTTTATGCACTAAGCCATCTCAGGACCCCAAAAATGTGATTTTGAAAAAGGCTTCAACATTAAAACTGCTGGTGGTGAAGTGGCCAAGTGATGTGGACGGAGCCAGGAGAGGAGAGAACTTCTGTTCCTCTGCAAGGCAGTCTGGGAGCTGGGAGAAGGAGACTCACCCCATTTTCCAGGAAGTTGCAGTTTTGAGGCTGTCTTTCCGGGACGGAGATGCAGTCTGTCTCGCTAATACTGAACTTGAGTGGGAAATTGCTAGTGGGATTCTAAAAAAGCAACAGAGAACTCACAACCATCTCTCTTGTACAGATTTGGGAGCAAAGCACAGAGGGTTGGTGATGCTGCCTATGTCAGCCCAGTCCAGGTCTACACTGTCCACCAAAGTGTGGGGCTTATTAAATGGCCATAACAGACCTAAAGGGTACAGTCAGTGGGTGTGGTGGCATAAGCCTGAATCCCAGCACTCAGGAGGCAGATCTGTGTGAGTTCAAGGGCAGCCTGGTCTACACAGCAATCCCAGGCAGCCTGGGCTACATGACATTCTGTCTAAAAGGGGGAGCGGTTGTGGTGTTTACCACAGATAGCTGTATGACACTCTTCAATTGCCCTTCAGTACTGTCCTGTATAAAGTAGGAATAAAAATCCCTTCCCTTCAGGTCTCATGCCAGGAGACAGGCTGACGGTACAGACTTGTCCTTCCTGTGAGGAGATGAATTGGTTGGCCTAGAACTCATTATATAGCTGAGACTATCTCTGAACTTCTGATCCTCCTGCCTCTACCTGCCGAGTGCTGGGGTTCAAGTCCAGGGTTTCATGCCCCCAGGGCAAACACTCTACCAACTGAGCTACATCCCCAGTGCCCAGGTAACAGAAACCTTCTACACTGCCTGTTTCCCAGGCTGGGGTGGCAGACACTCACCTGGTCAGATGGCATGGTGACATCTATCAGGCGGAAGAGGGACTTCCCTGGACGCCCATTGTTAAATGCCTCTACGGCCTGCTCAACAATATCCGCATATGTTGGTGGACCCTGGGCTTCACAGGCTACCAGAGCCAAGGCCACCACCAATACAGATGCCTTCCACAGCCTTGCCATTGTCTCTGACACATTGCCACTCCTGACTCCTCTTATTTAGGTGGTACTTAGGCTGCCTTGCTCAAGGACAGCTGGGGACATAAGTGGCTGATGGCTCCAGAAAGGGGCCCCTTCCGTCCTTGGCTGGAGATCACTATTGGCCAATGTTATGAAACACTGTTGGCCAAGAGAGGCAAGGAGGTTTGGGCAACAGACCAGGACCTGGAAGTGAGTCCTAAGCTAGAAGCAAGAGCCTTGCTGTCAGCTGGGCATGCCTGTTCACTCTGGGCCTCAGTGCCCCTGCTGGACCCTCCAGACCTGCCCCATTCACAGCTCTTCTCTCTCTGCCTGGCTCTCCTCTTTGATCCCAATAACAGCTGCCCAGAACCCATGACTCCACATGGAGTTCTTCATCCAGCTTCACAAGGAGACGATCGTTTTGAGGTTACACTCAGGGGAGACCCCAGTGTCACCCATTTTAAAAATACATCCCTGTCACACTCTGAACATCATCACTTCTTGGTCTTTAAAATTGTTTATGGACTGGGCATGTGGCAACACTCCTCTAATCCCAGTACTTGGGAGACAGAGCCAGGTAGATCTCTGTAAATTCAAGGCCAGTCTGATCTCCAAAGTGAGTTTCAGGCCAGCCAGGACTACACAGTAGACCGTGTCTTTAAGAATAAAATGAAGGTATGGTGTGGTAGTGCACAGCTTTAATCCCAGCATGTGGGAGGCAGATGCAGGAGGGTATTAGTGCTACAGCTCTGAGGGGAAAGGTGTCCTGGCAGTAGGGAGCCGAGTCACACAAGAGATTTATTGGGGAAGAGACACGAAGATGGCCGCCTCTGTTTGGGAGAGAAGAGGAAGAAGTAGCAAAGATCTGAGGAGGAGGCAGGCTTTTTATAGAGTTTGTTTTGCGGAGCAGAACTTTCCAGAGTGCCCTGGGAATGCTGGGATTCTGTCGCCCGGTCTTGGCTTTTTTTTTCCCTGTGTAGGGCAGAGTTTGGCTGCCTGCATCTGGAGGGGCTAGAAGTTTGGGGGAAGAGCCTGGCCACTGGGGCCTCAATGGGCTTACAGAAGATCTCTGTGAGTTCAAGGTCAGCCTAGTCTACATTGTGAGATCCAGGAAGGCTGGGACTACACAGTGAGATTGAAGTTGTAGATTGAAGTTTTCCTGTGTTCTGCCTGGTCCCACAGCCACTTATAAAATAATTACACACAGGCTTATATTAATTACTAGTTCTATGGCCTATTGGTTTAGGCTTCTCACTGACTAGCTCTTACAACTTAATTCATTTCTATTAATCTATGCATTGCCACATGGCTTCGTGGCTTACCTTTATTTATCAACCAGTTAGAGCAACACATATTCACAGCATACAGAAAGATATCCCACAGCATCCTGTGTCAATAAATAAATCAGTAAAACAAAATAAAACATTTTATTTTGTGCATTCTTTTAGTCCCAGCACTCGTGTTAAAGTTCAAGGCCAGCCTGGTCTACAGAGTGAGTTCCAGGACAGCCAGGGCGACACAGAAATACCTTGTCTCAAACAAACAAACAAGAAAAACAAAACAAAAAAAAAAAAAAAAAAAGAAAGGAAGGAAGAAAAGCAGATCAAGAAGAAGAATGGCACCTTATGTATTGTTTACTGGGGGTGGGGGCAATGGTTCAAGGTCAGCAGAAAACGAAATCAAAGTGTTGGCAAGAGAACACAGGCTACCTCAGACACAGCTGCCTCAGGCCTGGTAGCCACAGGGTTTCAGGGTGGAAAGTCGGTTTCCCAGGAACCAGATTTAAAACCTTGCCCTAGCCACAGCCCCATACTGGACCTTTGCAAGTCTGCCCCTCAGCAAGGAATTCAACTAGAGTTCCCATTATTCTTTCATCCGTGCCTCTGAGGAAGTCTTGGCTTGGCTAGGACTTTCTAGGAGGCAGCCATTGAGATGTTAGCATGTACTCAGCTAAATTTCTTGAATGTCTGAAGAGTACCCACCCTTGAATATTAGTGACCAGTAGAGAATGGATCCTGAGCTTTCAGTATGGACATAGACATAGAAGCACCTCATCCGAAGAACAGTGTTTGCCCTCTAGCTTCTTCTGCTAAGTAATGTGTCTTAGGGTGGCTCACGTTCATCTATTTAAGTGGCATCTGTAAGGTCTGAGGGACTTCAAAAAGTGATATTCTGGTGGTTTCAGGTATTAAGGAAGGCTCCTAGGAGAACATCCATCTTGAGGTAGACTAGAGAGTAGGGAGTAAGCTCAAATGAAGAGAAGGGGAGTGGCCACCCGGCTTTGCTTGCAGGGCAGAGAGGACAGTGTAAACAGAGGAACTGGCCTGGCCTCCCTGGTTTAGTGAATTTAGAGCTGGTAGGATGCAAGCGCAGCAGGAAGGAAGAGAAATAGACATTTTGCTGTGATTCAGAGAGGAAATGATAGTGAAAGCCAGGAAGCTTTACAGTAACCTAGGCTTACATTACAGAACACTGGTCCCAAGCTTGCCATGGTCTCCCACATCTGTAATCCCAGCACTTGGGAGGATCTTGAGTTCTTCTAGACCAGCCTGGGCTGCATAGACAGCCTTGTCGCAAAAACAAAAGACTGGCCGGGCGGTGGTGGCACATACCTTTAATCCCAGCACTCAGGAGGCAGAGCCAGGCGGATCTCTGTGAGTTTGAGGCCAGCCTGGACTACAGAGTGAGTTCCAGGACAGGCACCAAAACAACACAGAGATACCTTGTCTCAAAAAAACCAAAAAACAAAACCACCACCACCACCACCACCAACAACAACAACAACAAAAAAAAAAAACCGAAAAACTGGACCTCAGAGCACAGCTGGAGAAGTGGGAAGAAATTATGGATTCCACACACAAGTAGGAGGAAAGATAGGTTGCTTGAAGACCTGTTTCAGTATAGGCAGTAGAAAACTGTGCGACTGAGGAGGCAGGAGTGTGGTGTGTGTGGCTGCCAGAGCATCTGCTCTTTGTTCCGTAGGTGTTTGAAGCTGCCTTGGCCTGGGTCAGGTACGACCGGGAGCAGAGGGGACCGTGCCTGCCAGAGTTGCTGTCTCATATCCGCCTGCCTCTCTGCCGGCCCCAGTTCCTATCAGACCGAGTCCAGCAAGATGACCTGGTGCGTTGCTGTCACAAATGCAGGTAAGTGAGGGTGGCCTTGTCCAGGACACTGCCCAGTAGGCAAAGAAGGGGAGCTGGCCACCTGTCCTAGCTCAGGGAGGAAGGATTTGAAGCAGTGAGTCTTGATTCATGGTGCATGAATTGCACGAGACTCACATAGTGGTGAGAGAGATGCCACACGGGAGCAGAGGGACTTTTCTTCCTCAAGTTATCTATGTGTTCTTCATCTACTGAGAGTCTATGAGTGTGCTCTTCCATGCCGCCTGGCTGGACCTTGCCCATACTGGCAGCTGACTTGGTAGTACAAATGGGACTTCCTGGGGCTCCTTGCCTTCTTCAATAAATAGTAGCTAGCTCACTAGCCTCTGGTGAGTGATAGGAAAGAGGGGTCTTGTGTTCCAGTGTATGCAACTTCTACCCAGAGCCACCTGCACAGTTCAGAAGATGGGTTGTTATACAATTAAAACAGAGAAAAAGGCCTGTCTTTCAAGTTGCTTGCTATATTCATAGTGCAATGTTTGGTTTTGTTTTTTCCTTTACTGACAAGATTTTCTCATATTGAGTTCTGCATTATTTCACCCATAGTTGGGATCAGCAGGTTCAGGGGAAGTCAGTTCCATGGTACAGGCTTTGTGACAGTGTGTCAGGAGGTGGGGATGTGTGGCTGGAGGGAGCTAGGCCCTGTGATGAGCAGTCTGAAGGGTAATTTTGAGGCATATGAACTATCCTGTCAGTAGTATGTAGCTATCAAAAGGGTTTTTAGAAAAAGCAATGTGGTCTGTGGTGTGAAGGGGCTGGAGAGGCAGGCTAGAGGCAGGGAAGTCCATCTGGAGCATTTGGCAAGAGTTGCCACAGTGCAGGTGAGGGGTGATTGACTGGAGGATGTAAGCCATGGGATAGTTGCAGGGGTAGGAAGGAAGAGCTAGGTTTGAGTGCTGATAGGAAGTCGGCTAGTAAGCTTCCCCCAGCACTTCCATTTTAACCCCTACACTGTTTTCAAAAATCACACCTCATTTGTGCCTGTTAGAAGGAAGGTGGTTGCAATGGTTACTCCAGCTGGGATGTTCTCTGATTTGTCCTGTTAGAAGGAAGGCGGTTGCTATGGTTACTCCAGCTGGGGTGTTCTCTGATTTGTCCTGTTAGAAGGAAGGCGGTTGCTATGGTTACTCCAGCTGGGGTGTTCTCTGATTTGTCCTGTTAGAAGGAAGGCGGTTGCTATGGTTACTCCAGCCGGGGTGTTCTCTGATTTGTCCTGTTAGAAGGAAGGCGGTTGCTATGGTTACTCCAGCTGGGGTTCCTTCACTTTTGAGCATGTCTCAGTAGCATTGCATGGCTTCCTCTGATCTCACCCAACTCTTTGACACTAAATCTCACATAAGAGTTGGGGATATAGCTCAGAGGTATAGCATTCTGGCATGTGTGTGGCTCTCGATTCAGTGCCCAGCTCGAGAGAGAGACAGACAGGCACTGATACATCAAATTTTCCAGAAGATTTTCCCGGATGTCCCTACATTGAGGTATGGAGGAGCCAGACTCAGCAGTGTAAATGTGGACCAAGGTGGGGAGTACCTGCTCTCCTAGCTTCTTGCACCTTATTTCAGGGACCTGGTAGATGAAGCAAAGGACTATCACCTCATGCCGGAGCGCCGGCCCCACCTGCCAGCTTTCAGGACTCGGCCTCGATGCTGCACATCCATCGCTGGGCTCATCTACGCCGTGGGGGGCCTCAACTCAGCAGGTATCTTGCAGCTCCCCTTTGCAGAGAAAGCCCTTCCTAGGACTCCTTGGATGAACAAACTCAGTCAGGCTAGCCTGGTTTTTCTAATTTCTCCTCTTTATACTGCTCTGTCTCCTGTCCTTCTTATTTTAATATAGTTGCCCTATAGTAGAGCTTATTATGTATTCATAATATTGAGTTGATGTCAGTGCTAAAAGTGCTTTAAAGGATTAGGTTTGACAATCCTAGGATGCTGACACATGCCTATAATTCCAGCACTTGGGGTCATGGAAATAAGAGGATTGTGTGTTTGAGACCACTCTGAGTTACACAGTAAGACTGTCTCAAGAAAGAAAGAAAAAAGCTGGGCAGTGTAGCACATGCTTACAATCTTAATACTTGACAATAAGAGGCAGGAGAATTACTACAAATAAGACCAGTCTACAAAGACTTCCAAGCCAACCAGAGCCACATAGCTATACCCTGTTTCAGCAACAACAGAAAGGGGATGGGGATGGGCACGGTGGACATCCACCTGTAATCCCAGCACCTGGACGGATCCCAAGGCCCAGGGCAGCCTAGGCTACATAGTGGGATTCTGTCTCAGAGTCATGTAATTCACCATAGCTGAAATTTACAGATGAGCAAGTTGAAACTCAGAGAACCGGGGCAGTGTTCACACTCTGCTTTGGTCAGAACAAGGACTGGGATTCCTCCTGGTGCTTAAACCAGCACTTATCACTAGTATTTATTATCTGCAGCATGTACCCAGCTCTAGAGAGAGTACAATAAGGAATCTGCCCAGTTCTATAATCAGGCTATTCACATTTGCATGTGAATCTCTGGACCAGACTGAGATAATCCAGTACCCCAGGTCTGCTAATACCCCAGGTCTGTAATTCTTTATAATTCTCCGCACTGCCTCCTGTGAAGCCCTACATGTTTACATCCACCCATTATCAGTAGCTTGATTACACATCTGTAATCCCAGTACTTCAGAGACTGAGGCAGGAGGGTCTTGAGTTTGAAGCCAGCCTGGGTTATAGGTATTGAGACTCTGCCTCCAAAACAAAACAATACAAAAGCACCATTACCAGTAGCTCTTGTGTTATATACAGTCACATTTCTGGGAAAGCCTCTTGGAGGGTCAGTGGGAAGTTCCCAGTTTTGTTTTCAGTTAAGGTTTATGAAAGGTAGCTAGCAGCCTTCTGCTTGTTAACAGCATGACCTAGAAAAGGTAAAAGTCTTCAGCGACAAACACAAGAGGGTAGCGAGTGCTCAGCTCCCAAGCCACGGGGAGGAGGGTAGTGTGAGTTGCTAATCATAGTCTGAGGAGAATGAGAAGGTTCAAATTACCACTCCTGGCCTCCGTGACTACTGTTTGCTGAGTTCTCAGCATATTCTAGAACCATGTTGGGTGCTGTATCCATTATGCCATTTAATCCTGTGGCAGCTCTGTTAGCCTTTAATTTCTCATTTGAAACAAGACAAGGCCACAGAGCAGCTCTTCTGGTCATTAGAATTAGTGGCGTTGGCATGGGGAGCCACGCCCTTCGCTCTAGCATGTTTCCTGCATTGGGCAAATATTCTATGTGTTTCCCTTTATTGCCAACTTCAGGCAAGAGGCTTACCTGATTATAACTGAAAACTACTGAAGAGCAAATGCTTCCCATTTGATTCTAAAATCTTTATCCTAGCCAGAGTTTGTAGTGGGCCCAGTTACCCTGAGTAATTCATGAGAAGAGTAATAGAATCCAGTCAAATATCCATATAATCAATACCCAGTAGCTGTGATCTAAACAAGTGGTCTCATTTGTTTTAATTTGAGTAGCAAATTTTTATGCAGGTGATTCCCTGAATGTGGTGGAAGTGTTCGACCCCATCGCCAATCGCTGGGAAAAGTGCCATCCCATGACAACAGCCCGCAGCCGTGTGGGTGTGGCTGTGGTGAATGGGCTTCTCTATGCTATCGGGGGCTATGACGGTCAGCTGCGGCTGAGCACTGTGGAGGCCTACAATCCGGAGACGGACACATGGACCAGAGTGGGGAGCATGAATAGCAAGCGAAGGTATTCTGGAAGCCACGTGCAGGCTGAACACACACACTGAGCATCTGGGGAGCCCCATGTAGGGGCACATAATAAAGTAAAATGCAAGTTTTGGCCTGGGGAAATCCTGCTGCCAGGCCAGCCACACTGTCAGCACCTCCTGGGAGCAAGCCCCCATCTGCTTAAACATAAAATACCTGCCTTGTCCTTTGAGGAACTTGGGGAGCCAAGACATGGACATGTGGAAGTTGTATTGTTATGTAAGTGCCAGCTAAGGACTGGAAATGAGTGTTATGGAAGACTCCAGGAGGGCGAGAAACTGGACTGGACCATCTGGAAGATCTCAGGGAAGAGGTGGGATTGAAGTTGAAACCTGAAGGATAAGGAGATTTAACCTCATTAGTAATGGAAGGAAACCCAAAGCATTTTCTCTGTGCTTTCTTTCTATACTTACGCTCTCACTATCCGGGAAGTGTATGAATTAGGCAGTGTCACACACGTTCTCCAGATGTGAGCACATATGTATTTGTAAGGTGGACTGAACTTGTACATCATCGAACTTGGTCTAGCTATTTGTGTCCTCCACCGCTTGCCTGCTCACGTTTCCAGAATAAGAAGTGTGGTTAGAGACCATCATGGTAGTACCTTTGTTTAACCTTCTTAGTCCAGAGATGACAGACAGCCCCATTGCTTACATCAGGCATGTGCAGAGGTGGTAGGAGGCCCATTGCCACAGGGTGTCACTGGACAGGTTCTTCCACGCCTGTGCCCTGTCGGGCTGGCAGATGAACGGTTGCAGATGTCACTGTTCTGGTTCTCCTCATAGGGACCGAGAAGGAAAGGAGTCCAAGCCCAAGGCCCTTGCACATATAACCAGAACAGTTTTGCCTGCAGTTTGAGCTTCTATGACATGGCCCAATTTTAGGAAGGAGAATTATGTGCAGTTTTTAAATAGTTGATCTTTAATGGTTTTTCTGTATAATTCTGTGATCTGACTTTTGCCTCACAAATCCATTCTCATTGCCATACTTCTGGGTCTCTACTTGGAAGATCACATGACTGAGAAGGGGGAAAAGAGGCCAAGTGATGAGTGTGTGGTGAGGAAGTAGTTAGTGTAGAGGGCCTCACTGCACAAAAGTGACACTCGCCTTCCACATCCACATTAGTGTGAGGCCATGAGCCAGGAGGAATCTGCTCTGCCAGACTCCGAGACCAGAGTCACGGAGGAGGGTCCCCGCACACTCCTTCTGGAGGAAACAGTGTGCATGAGATGTGCCTCTCCCAGGGTGCTCTCAGAGTTCTCTTCTTCCCTCCCCACCTTGCTGTGTCCTCCACTGCCACCACCTCTTGGACATTTTGCAGCCTTTTGTGACTGAGGGACTCATTTCCCAGTATTCCCAACCCCAAGCAGCTCTTTTTCTTGGACTGTGGTCAGTGGGCTTTCCTTGTGTGTCTGTCTGCTCTGGGAGAATGTCTTGCTTTGAATATCAGTGGGTTTGTGTGTTATATGGGAGGAGAATCCTTTGGGTATTCCTGTCCTTCGCTGTGGTTAATGCCTTGGTATTAGCAACATGGGCCCCTTTCCATTTGTCCCTTTTAAATTACAGGTTACCTTAAAATGTTCTTAGTCACTTTTTTCCTAACGTTCCACATAGCTCTCCCTCCTGCCAGTGAGTGACAGCTTCCTTTCTGCCCTCTTTCCGTCTTGTCTGTCTTGTGGGCCAGGAACCTTCTTCCAGGTTCTCCACCATCTTGCTCCAGCCCCCACTAATCAGCACTTTCCCTTCTCTCAGCTCTGACTTTACTTCTTATTTGATTGTTGCCTATAGTTTGGGAGCACCTCTTGATTCATTCTCATGTCGTTACTCAACTCCTGACTTAACAACCTTGTGTTTGGGACTAAGGCTGTAGCTCAGTGGTAGGATGCTTGCCCTAGCAAGAGCAAGGCCCTAGGTTCAATCCCCAGTACTACCAAGGAAAAGGAAATCTAGTTACTTCGTGTGTGTTTCATGTCCATGTCTAGAAAGGTATCGATACCTTTAGTGACCTTGCTTCAAACAAGGCTGTCTCCTCTTCAGGCAGGTCCAGAGGGTCTGTTACTGTAGTTTGATTTGCTGTATGTACTGGAAAAGTGGCAGTTGTCTGGTATATTTCTTTCCTGTTCAACCCCA
Source organism: Peromyscus eremicus (assembly GCF_949786415.1). Lineage (NCBI taxonomy): Eukaryota > Metazoa > Chordata > Mammalia > Rodentia > Cricetidae > Peromyscus > Peromyscus eremicus. The sequence continues at coordinate 104,124,216 of NC_081422.1, read as the reverse complement.
GCTTCATTTTTAGTCTTCTATAGCATCAGATGTGAAAACACTGAGTCAGGCGGCTTGGCATTCCTGCTTAATTTCTCATAAGACTTTAATAGGGTGGAGGTTGTATGATTATCTAGACCCCTGGATAGTCGGGATTTTAGGAAAGCTTATGTGTAGAACAGGAGACTCTGGGTTCGTGTCGTTGAGTTCTCAGGCTGCCTCTAACTTGAGCTCTCCTGCCTCAGCCTCCTTGGTACTGGAACTGCAAGTGTGCACCACCACGCCCATCCTCTGTTCTCTCCTCATAACCTAGTATCTAGGACAGCATGCCTTGCACATGGCTGATGAAAATCTGGGAAATGAATGAATGGGACATGTGTCCTAATAAAGAAGCCACTCCTGGGGCATGGAGTTAGAGGACAGTAATTCTGAGGCATGTGGGACCTTTCTTGAGTGTGACAAGACCCTAAAATTGAATTAGGCTGAGGCCCTGAGTTTGCTCAGCATGTAAAAATGTTTCTTGTGCAGTCCTGACAATTTGAGTTCAGTCCTAAGAACCCACAATGGCAGGAGAATGCCAGCTCCCAAATGTTTTCCTCTGACCTCCACATGCATGCCATGGTATGCATGTGTGCCAGCACACAAGCGTACACACACACACACACACACACACACACACACACACACACACACACACAAATAAAGATAATACAATTTTAAATTTTTTATTATTTATTTTTACATGTATGAGTGTTTTGCCTGCATGTATGCCTGTGCACCCATGCCTACCTGGTCCTCATGGAGGCCAGAAAAGATTATCAAATTCCCTGGAACTAGAGTTCTAAATGGTTGTGAGTGCTGGGAATTGAACCCAGTCCTCTGGAAGAGCAACCAGTGCTCTTAAATCTGAACCATCTCTCCAGCCCTAAAAATATTTTGAGTAAATCAGGCTGGTTGTGATGGTGCATACCTGTAATCTCAGCAGTTGAAAAGTAGAGGCAAAAGGATTAGGAGTTTAGAGTCATCCTCTGCCACATAAACAAAAAATTAAATTAACCCCCTTCACTGAGATTAGAGTTGAGGGTTTCGGGCAGATCAAGGACTAAATCTTGCAGTGGAGGTGACTTGTCGCTGGGCCTGAGACTGGCAGGGAGCAGTGCAGATGAACCACTGAACAGCTTCCTGATTTTCTGCCCTTAGCTGTTTGTGTGCCTGGGACTGGGTCGATTCTAGAAAGAGGCAGTTGGCAGGTTAACTTCTCAGTGTGTATGACCGACTACTGGGATGACCATTCTGTCTGTTTCAGTGCCATGGGGACAGTCGTGCTGGATGGACAGATCTACGTCTGTGGAGGCTATGATGGCAACTCTTCCCTCAACTCTGTGGAGACCTACTCACCTGAGACGGACAAGTAAGGGCGACTGTTTCACAGCATGAAAATTAGAGCTGCAAGCCAGGGACAGTGGTGGTGCACACCCTGATCCCAGCACTCGGGAGGCAGAGGCAGGCGGATCTCTGTGTGTTCAAGGCCAGCCTGGTCTACAGAGAGAGTTCCAGGACAGCCAGGGCTGCTTCACAGAGAAACCCCTGTCTTGAAAAAAAACAAAGAAAAAATTAGAGCTGCAGTGTGTTCTTGAAGCTGAGTTTGTTTTGTTTTTTCTGAGATGGAATCTCATAATGTAGTCTAAGCTGGCCTCAAACTCTCCGCAGTCCTCCTGCCTTAGCCTCTTGAGTGCTGGGATTGCAGACATAAACCACTATACTCAGCTAAACTGTTCTCCACTACCTGGCCTTATGCATGCTAGACTCCCAGCTCCCAGCTTTTATTTAGTTTTGCTTTGCTTTGTTGGAAAAGAGGTCTTAAACTCAAGGACTCTAATATGTCACCTCAGCCATAGAGACATGCTGTGACCCAGCTTACAGCTTCTTCTGGGTAGGAGGTGACTTAACAATACTTTGCATGTAATAGATTTTAAAATCTTTGGTTAAAGGCCAGTCATGGTGGTGCATACCTTTAATCTTTTCACTTAGAGGCAGAGGCAAGACCATCTCTGTGAGTTCAAAACCAGCCTGGTCTATATAGTTTATTCTAGGCCAGCCAGGGCTACAAAGTGAGACCTTGTCTCAAAACAAAACAAAAAAATAAAAAAAAAATAATTAAAAGTCCTTAGTTAAATGAATCTTTTGGTTAAGTTTCAAAAGAACTAAAGCCAGGCGTGGTGGTTCCTGCCTGTAATTCCAGCACTTGAAGTAGAGGTAGGAGGCTCAGGAATTCAAGACTATATGAACCCATTTCAAACAAGAGGCACGGATACTTAGGAACATTTATTTATTGGTCTGTGTCTCCTCACTAAATCAGTCCATTGTAATGTAAGTACAAGCACAGTGTGTAAGAAGTAGATTGACAGCATATTCCAAGGCAGTGAGGCCTAATTTGAAAGAAATCAAATGTATGGTCAGAAAGCTTGGGGAGTGTTGACGTCTCTCCTTCAGAGTACTTGTTTTTCCATCATAGTTGACATTGCAAAAATTCTAGAAAAGCTGATACTGTTTAAACTTAGGTCTCTGTAACACCCATTACAATCTTGTAGGATGCTTTTGTGGAACACTAGAAAACACTGGCAATGCTAGGCTGAACTACTCATTCTAGTGTTTGAATCATCCCGTCTTAGACAGCAGGATGTGAACAGTGGGCTAGAAGGACCCAGCAGGATGTTCTAAAGCTGATATTCTGTTACCTAACCAACTGACTGGTTATTCCAAGGTAGGAAGGAGGCTGGGCCTCCCTAGTGCTCAATTTGGCAGGCTATGAGTGCATTGTGCTCACCTTGCCCTGGAGGCCTGTGTCTGGATCTCTTGGCACAGAGTAAGGAGCACTTATCTCCCTGGGGCAGGGGTGCGAGATGAGACTCTTCAAGGACAGAAAGTGAGACTGGGGGATGGCTCAGTTTATAAAGTATTTACCTTGTAAGCATGAGTTCAATCTCCAGAACCCACGTAAAAATGCCAGGCATGGTGGCTCACACTTAGAGACAGGAGGATTCTAAGTGGAGACAGGAGGATTCCTCAGAGCTTGCTAGCCAGTCAATCTAGCCTAATAGATGAGCTCTGGGCAATGAGATACCCTATCTCAAAAAAAAAAAAAAAAAAAAAAAAAGGAGGTAGATGTAGTCCTGAAGATAATACCCAAGATTCCTCTGCTTCCACATGTACATTCGTACTTGCATGTGCACCCATACACATAAGCACATAAACACAAGGTTAAACAATGGTAAATGCTTATCCTAGACAAGGAGACAGGCAGGGAGGGTTCAAGTAAGAAACTCCTCACTGTATGCTGTGGGTAAAGCTAGAAGACAGATAAAATCCTCATGATCAAAAAGCACACCAAGAGCCAGGGATGGTAGTTCACCCTGAAATCTCAGCACTCGAGAGCTGAGACAGGAGGATTGCCTCCAGTTCAAAGCCAGCCACTCCAAAAACAAACAAATCACACCGAGGTGCTTGTATACTGCCTTAGGAAAGGCAGTGAGGAGCCACTTGAGGGACATGGTACAGCTGCTGGAAGAGCAATTCAGTTCCCCTGGCTGTGTGGGTTTGGGGTAAAGACAGCCTGAAAGCAAGGCCACATATAAGGAGGCCCACACAGTGGTCCAGGTGGGAAGCCAGAGCTAGGCAAGTGGTATTGGGAGCCAGAACAAGTAACGACTAGGAAGTTAACCAAGTACTTGTGGACCACAAGAATACCAAGAGAGGTGTGTCGCACACCTTTAATCCCAGCACTCAGGAGGCAGAGGCAGGTAGATCTCTGTGTGTTCAAGGCCAGCCTGGTCTAAATAGAAAGTCCCAGACTAGCAGTGGTGACATAGTGAGACTCTGCCAACAAATAAATAAATACATGTATGCATACATACATACATACCCGGTGGTGATGGCACACACCTTAAATCCTAGCACTCAGGAGGCAGAGGCAGGCAGCTCTCTGAGTTAAAGACAAGCTTGTTCTACAGAGTGAGTTCTACGACAGCTAGGACTACACAAAGAAACCTAGTCTCAATAAATAAACTAAACAAACAGATCATCTTTGGAGCTGGAGAGATGGCTCAGTGGTTAAGAGCACTGAATGCTCTTCCAGAGGACCTGGGTTCAATTCCCAGCACCCACATGGCAGCTCACACCTGTCTGTAACTCCAGTTCCAGGGGTTCTGACATCTTCACACATATAGGCAAAACATGTAAATTAAGAAGAAGAAAAAAAAAAAAAAAGAACGCTGGGAGAGGGAGAAGTCAAATGAGCACTTAGGTTTTATAAGTAGAGTAACTAGGTAGCTGATGTCTCACTAACAAGGCCAAGGAATGCAGAACAGCTGCAGACATGTCTGTATGACAGGCCTTGTTTGAAATGTGCTGATTTTGCTACCCATAGTGACTGGCTATGGATCTGAAGCTTGGGTGAAAGGCAACAGCAGCCAGTACCCTGCAGAGGTGGCGGGAGAGGTGATAAGATGCTAAGAAATTGTCAGGACATGATAGGCTTAGAAGAGGTCTCCTGGGCCTGGCCAGGCTGTCTCAGAAGGTCATGGACACTGACTCACGCCCCTGCTGTTTTTACTTCTCCTGCAGGTGGACTGTGGTGACTCCAATGAGTTCAAACCGCAGTGCGGCTGGGGTTACAATCTTCGAGGGCAGGATATATGTGTCCGGTGGCCACGACGGTTTGCAGATCTTCAACAGTGTGAGTCTGGCCCCTCTGGGGGGACTTCTTCCATTCTTGGATTTTTTTTCCCCCCAAATTTATCACTGGGCTGGGGGCATAGCCTAGTTATGTATTGCTTATCTAGCATACACAAGACCCTGGCCTCAATTCCCAACACCACACAAACAAAAAAAGTTTCACCCCTGCCTTTGCTACTGAAGTTCCAGGGTGTCTCCTGCATCATCTAAAATTCACTTCTAGAGAGCCCATGTACACAAGGAATTGTTGAGTGTAGGCCTTCTGAACTTGCCCCATTTGGGTGTCTACGGAATGCTGACAAGCCTTTTGAAACTCCTACCAAAGTAAGCCCAGTCATATGCCAGACATGAATACCAGCAACTGTGTTCTGGACACTCTGCCAGAAGCTACATTTATTCTTTTAAAAGGCTCTCAGCCAAGCAGTTGTTAGGCAGTACCGAGATAGAAAACACTTGGGACAGTCACATGAGACAGTACTCTCCTTCCAGCTCTGCCGTCACCTAGAAGCCCTTCCTTCGGAAAATCCTTTCTTCGTTTCCTTGCATACGTCCAGAAGGCATCAGCTTAGTATAAGGTTTAAGTAGGCAGGTACACAGCTGTGGAGAGGCAGCATCAGAGCTCGGGCACGTGCTAACCGAGCTCCCTCCCCCTCATCTCTCCCAGTCTGGCACCATGTGGGCTTCTGAGACCTGCAGGATCACCCCATGGACCAGGCCTTGTCTCTGACCATCTTGTCCCTGCACCTCTCTCCCTGCTGCAGGTGGAGCACTACAACCACCACACGGCCACCTGGCACCCAGCGGCCAGCATGCTCAACAAGCGCTGCCGACATGGTGCTGCCTCCCTGGGAAGCAAGATGTTTGTTTGTGGGGGCTATGATGGCTCTGGTTTCCTCAGTATTGCTGAGATGTATAGCTCTGTGGCAGACCAGTGGTGCCTCATAGTACCCATGCACACACGCCGGAGTCGGGTCTCCCTTGTGGCCAGCTGTGGGCGCCTGTATGCAGTGGGGGGTTACGATGGACAGTCAAACCTAAGCTCGGTGGAGATGTATGACCCAGAGACGGACCGCTGGACATTTATGGCCCCCATGGCATGCCATGAGGGAGGGGTTGGTGTGGGCTGCATCCCTCTTCTCACCATCTAAGGAGAGGGTGGGATGTGGTGGGTTAGGGATCTGGTACAAGCATAGGCGCTTCCTTCCAGAGGAAAGTCCTCTCAGAAGAGGCAGTGGTGGAGCAGAAGACGGCGTGAAGTGTGAGCCTGCCAGAGGGACAGTGTTTCCAGGTGCTCAAGTCCTCCCTCACTGTGCTGCCCTTGAGACCTTAGGTTATCAAGACGCACAGCACAGGACAGAAGCCTCTCTGGTCCCACAGCCAGTAACATGGAAGTGCTTTGCTGGTCCGTGTGTACACAGGCTCCATCCAAGCCCAGCTGCACCTGCTGCAGTGCTGGCCCAGCTCCCACTTGCTACAGTGCTGAGTGCCCCTGCGCAGGAGGCCTTCCAGCCGACGCCCCTCCTTACCTGCTTGTGTGCAGCCATGTTGTGGCCAGTTTGCCATGGGAAGCAGCAGTGTCCTGCCTATTGGAAACTGTGGGGTAAAGCTGGGAGAGAAAGGACGCCCTGGTGTCCTGACTGCCTGTGATGGAGCAGCTACAGCAGCGTGCTGCGTGCACACGGCCTCTTCCTTCCATCATGGGGCAGTTCCAACAGCGTGCTTGCTGCGTGCACACGGGCTCTTCCTGATGGGTGCAGACGATTTCATCCCTGTCTGCAGCAAGCAGGAAGGCAGAAGTCTTCCCCATGCCTGATGTTTTGGGAATTCAGTGAGGTCTTTCTCTGCTTGTCCCAGAGAACCAGAAGGGGACTAGAGATGCTTAAAAGAAACTGGAGGAAATGGAAACAAGAAAATGCTTGAGAGAAACTGGAAGGAACAGACTTCTTTAAGAGAACATTTTCACAGGAAGAAAGCAAAAGATACTAAAAGCAAATGCACATTTAAATGGAAAACCATCAAACATGACAACAGTGTATCCACTCCCACATTCGGATTCCAGGGTCCCGAGCCCTCCTAAAGCAGTTGGGGTTCCCTCTGATCCTCAGTGTGTCTGAAATCAGGGCATTCTTGACTGGACCTGTAGCAAGGTGCTCGTGGGGTTAGTCTCCTCAGCTACCATCGAGGACTTTTTAAATCATAGGCTTAGGGAGCTGAAGTACTGCCACTCACCTCTACAGGAGCGCCCAGCATCGCTGGGACTCAGGTGTCCCCGTGATTACCTCCTACTGCCACCCAGCGCTCCTTCAGATCCCCTCTCCCACATACATTCCTTCCCTCTTTGGCCAGCAGGAAACAGCATCTCTGGCCAGGTTCGCACTTATCCATCTACCATCCTTGAGTAACTTCTCACCATGATGCTTCTGGGGCACATTGGCCATTTGTACCTCTAGGACCTAACCAGGGGCTTGCTCCTACCAGCCGTGGACTAGCTTGGTCAGGTGACCTGTTTGCCCTGCCATTCCCCTGCTTTTCCATCCGCTCACCAACCCCGGGGGTCCACCTTCCCTCCAGCCCTTGGCAGACTGAACAGCAAGGTGGGCCTTTACATCAAGCAACGCTGGCTTTGTGATATAAAGACCTAAAGACTAAAGTCTTTCGCTGCTGCAAAGAAGAGATTTTATATTTCTTCCTCTAATCTTGGCAAATGACCTCGTGAAGAGACTCCATGCTCCTTCCTCCTCTGGATGGGACCTTACCGTAGCACAGAAGGACCCAGAGAGGAGATTTTTCTATTACCAGTGCACTGGGCAGTGGGGTGACCTTCACCTGCTGCTGCCAAAATCTGTTTTCTAAAATTCTTCCAGTAGAGACTAGAAGGGTACAATTACTTTAGCCCCAAACTGGGTCTAAAGGTCCCACTCTCCACCTGGTTGGTTTCTTGCCCATTGCTGCCTGCCTGGAGCAGCCTAGAAGCCGGTTCAGAAAGGCACAATGTGAAGCCTGGGGGTATCCCTTACTCCAGACGGTCAGGTTGACCAGTGTGTGCAATTGCCATGGATTCAGGAGGAAGGACTTTCGTTCCCTGCCACTTAAGAGCTGGGCCTCTGCTATAAGCACTTGAAAATAATATTTTTATTTTAAAAGACTGAACAATCTGATAACTGAAAGATACATTTTAACTAGGCTCCCAGTGGAATGCCAGCATTTCTTCCTGCCCCTCAGTTTGCCTGCTGAAATAGACTCTTGGGAGGCCAGGGGTCTCGGTTTTCTGTTAGTCCTGTCAGGAAGGGTGTATCCGTGCTCATCTTATTAAGTCCTTTCTTCTGTGAATGTACTGCCCGGCCTCAACTGTGAAGGTGCTGAGAACCAGTCAGTGAGCTCCCAGGTAGATCTCCTGGATCCTTACGATGCTAGCAGACTGTATCACTGGAGATGATACATCCTCATCCCCGTCTGCTGCTGTTGGATTAGCTTTCCTGAGTCTCCTCTCACCTCCTAGTGTAGAGCTTTCACTGTGCACACAGAGACAGTGTTTCCATGAAAGATCAAGTCAGTGTTTGAATCTGGGCTCTGAGCACACTTGAGCAAACAGGAACCTTTTCCTACTCCCCGGTCTGAGGGCAGGTGGCTGGTCTGACTCTTTAGTGTTGGGACAGTAGGATCATGGGAAAACAGACATCACCAAAGGACATTGTGGAAAGAATGTAACAAGGAGATGAGATAGTTCAGACATGCGTGGTGGACCATGGGGTCTGGCCACTGTCCTTTCTTGTTTCCCATTCTTGGTTCTTCTCTTCTGGCTTTCACCAGAGACCACAAGCAGAAGAGAACTGAAGACCAGCCTCTTGATGGAACATAAAGATGGAAATAAGTAGAAATGTTGTCCCTCTTCACCCACAGTGTTGTTTCACAGGAAACTTTTTATTTATAGAACGCATGTCTTTTGTGTTAAGAAACCAAAGAGAAATAAAAAGAACACTCTTAATACTCTTGCCTTTCCCTGATTGTGAGTGTGTGTGTGTCCATTCCTATGTGGGTGTGGGTGTGTCCAATCCTTTGTATGTGTGTGGAGGCCAGGAGTTAACATTGTGTGGGTGGATCTGTCTTTACTGAGCATCTATATTGTTTTCTGATCATGAGACGAATCTTAGACTGCTGTGTCAGCTGCTGGTACTGCTCAGCTTAGTGTATGGCGGTAGCGCATGGTGGTTAGCAGCTTGCTCCACCCTGTAGGCAGCTGCCAGGAGATGCATCTCTGTACTGTGGCTGGCATGAGAAACATGAGACTAGGAAGCCTCATTTGGCTCCATTTTTGTGTGTTTAGAACCTTTTTTAAAAAATTATTTATTATTTTTATTTTATGTGCATTGGTGTTTTGCCTGCATGTATGTCTATGTGAGGGTGTCAGATCCCCAGAAACTGGAGTTACAGACAGTTGTGAGCTGCCATGTGGGTGCTGGGAATTGAACCTGGGACCTCTGGAAGAGCAATCAGTACTCCCAACACTGAGCTATCTCTCCAGCACCCTAGAACCTTTTTAAAGCTTTCTCAGGTCTTATATGGATGTAGGTGCCCATGTTAGAATGCCATTTGTAGGTGGACTCTTCAGTCTAGATTGCTGATGCCAGCCTCTCCCCAAATAACCACACAGAGACTTAATATTAATTATAAATGCTTGGCCGATAGCTTAGGCTTATTTTTAGCTAGCTCTTATAACTTAAATTAACCCAATTTTAATAATCTGTGTGCTGCTCCAAGGCTCGTTTACCTCATGTACATACTTCCCATCCTGCTTGCTCTGTGTTTCGTGGCGTCTCCTCTGACTCCACCCTTCTTCTCCCCAGCATTCTCTCTGCCATGAAAATCATGCCTCACCTTCAGCCAATCAGCTTTTTATTAACAATGAGAGCAACATGTCTTCACAGTGTACAGAAGGATTATCCCACAGCAACATTAGTGTCTTTCTTGATTGATTTCCACCTTAGATTTTGAGGCAGGGTCTCTTACTGAGCTTGAAGCTCACCAGTTTGACTTGCCTGGCTGGCCAGCAGGTCCTAGGGATTTGCCAAACTCTGGGATTGCGGGTTGTACACTGCCACATCCAGTTTTGTTTCTTTTCTTGTTTGTTTGTTTTTTGTTTGTTTGTTTGTTTTCCAGACAGGGTTTCTCTGTGTAGCTTGGGATCCTTTCCTGGAGCTCACTCTGTAGCCCAGGCTGGCCTCGAACACACAGAGATCTACCTGGCTCTGCCTCCCAAGTGCTGGGATTAAAGGTATGTGCCACAGCCGCCCGGCCAGTTTTGTTTCTTTTTAACCTGGGTGCTGGGGGACCAAATTCAGGTCCTCAAGTTTGTGCAACAAGCACTTAGCCAATTGAGTCAGCCCTTTCCTGACTTATTTAAATATTAGAAGTACATTTTTATTTGGTTTGGTTTAAAAGAAAAGTATATTGGAAAAATTACAAATATTTCCATGAATATAAGGGAAAAGCCAAATAAACCTATAGCAAAAGCAATCTATGAAAGATGGGGTTTGAATGTGATGTCCCCTGTAAGTGTCAGACATTTGAATCCTTGGTTCCCCAGTGGTGGCTGTTTGGAGAGGATTAGGAGGTGTAGCATTGCCCAAGGGAGTGCATCATTGTGGGCAGGCTTTGAGGCTTCAGAATTTTTGCTTTTGATCTCTGCTTCTTGCTTTTGGATCAGATCAAGATGTGAGCTCTCGGCCTGGCAGTGGTGGCACACACCTTTGATCCCAGCACATGGGAGGCAGAGGCAGGCGGGATCTCTGTGAGTTCAAGGGCAGCCTGGTCTACAAAGCAAGTTCCAGGCTCCAAAGCTACACCAAGAAACCCTGCTTGAAGAAAAAAGAAAAAGAAAAAAGAAAGAAAGGAAAAGAAAAAAGGAAAGAAAGAAGGGCTGGAGAGATGGTTCAGTAGTTAAGAGCACTGGCTGTTCTAGAGGACCCAAGTTCAATTCCCAGCACCCACATGGCAACTCACAACTGTCTGAAACTCCAGTTCCAGGGGATCTGATACCTTCACACCAGTGCACATATAATGAATTTAAATAAATTATGAAAGGAAGAAAAAGAAAAAACTGGAAAGATGGTTTAGCAGTTTGGTTCCAAGCAACCACATTAGGCAGCTCAAAACTGCCTTTAACTCCAGCTCCAGAGGACCCAGCACCCTCTTCTGGCCTCCAAGGGCATCACACACATGTAGCATACACTATCACCAACACACACACATAACAGAACATTGGGCTGAGGAGATAGCTGAGCAATTAAATTAGAGTTTGACAGAAACCAGTTTTCTTGAGGCTCATTTGTCATCAAAACCAAATGAATACTTCAAAAAAATGAAAAGAGGATAGTAGAGCACGTGATATAAAGATGTGCTGTGGGAAGGAAATGAGACAGACAGTTTAAACAGGCATTGGGTATGTGTTAAGAGGCAAGAGGCAAGGAGATGGTAGGGATGGGTTAACCAATATGAAAAATGTATGAAAAACCCCTTTGGAAACTCACTGCTTTGTAAGCCAATCTAAAGTTAGAATTTTTTTTAAAAAATAGAAGTAATTTGAACACAGATGGTCTTGAATGGATGGATAATGATCTCCATAAAAGACATGGGTTATTAAATGAAAATCTGAGTACCAACTCTGTACAAGTTACTCATCAGGGAGGCCCCAGAGGCCCCCATTGCTGTAGACACAGTACACTTTGGTTGCAGGACATAGAGAAATAAAGTTGGATCTGACCTTAAAACTTCCTCCCCTAGTGCCGGAAGGTGCTGTGCAGAACACTGAGGGAGAAAAACCCATCAATAGCATCCTTGCATCCAACCCTGCATGCTGCAGTACTGACCCACCAGGCAAGATCTGCCCTCTAGTGCATTAGTAGCATAATGGGTCTAACCAGATGCTTTTGGATTGGGTTTGAGGCATGATCCACAGGAATTTGGGCCTGGTACTATAAACCTGGTCAAAAGCCTATGGCTCAGTAGTTCACAGGCCCTGCTGAGGAACTTTCTACTGTTGTTTTCCTAAAAGATGTTTTGTCAAACTGCCTTCTAAATATTTTTGCTTTTACTCATAGATCAGTGCTGCTATCAACCTTGGCCAAAGGGTCTTCTCTGCAATGGTCAGCAGTTAATATAGATATTTATAGTTGGTCAAAGTGCTGAGAATAAGTGTCTATTGAGTGCTCAGCCCTAAATGGATAATCTATATCACACACCCCACCCAAGTCTTAGTGAATGCTTGGCCCATAGAGAGTGGCACTATTAGGAGGTGTGGCCTTGTTGGAGTAGGTGTGGGCTTGTTGGAGGAAGTGTGTCACTGTGGAGATGGGCGAGGCAGCACGCAGGTAGACATAAGTGCTGGTGAGGGAGCTGAGAGTTCTACATCTTGATCTGCAGGCAACAGGAAGTGAACTGTCACTGGGCATGGCTTGAGCATATATGAGACTTCAAAGCTTCCTGCCATGATGATAATGAACTATACCTCTGAAACTGTAAGCAAGTCAGCCCTAATTAAATATTTTCCTTTATAAGAGTTGCCATGGTCATGGTGTATCTTCACAGCAATAGAAACCTTAAATAAGACAGAAGTTGGTACCAGGGTCTATGGTATTGCTGTGATAGGCTGGGCCATGTTTTTATTTGGAGGAAATCAGACTTTGATATTTTGAGTTAGGAAAGCAATGGAATGCTTTAAGTGCTGCTTAATGGGCCATACTAGTAGGAGCATGGAAGACAGTGGTGCTAAGGGTGATTTGAACTTTGGGAGCCCAGCTAAAAGGTTTTAGGAGAAGAATTTTAATGTATGGCCTACAGACTGTTCTTGTGATATTTGGTGAAGAATGTGGCTGCTTTTTGCCCTTGTCTGAAAAGTCTGCCTGAGACTAACATGAAGAGTTTTGGATTAATTCCATTGGCAGAGGAAATTCAAAACAGCCTAGTATTGACTCTGTTGTATGGTTATTATCATTCACTCTTATGAAGATCTATAATGAAAAGGAGCAAACTGAGCAAGGAAAAGTACTAAATGTACAATTTTAAGAGAAAGGGCACTAGGAAGTATAGTGGAGCTAAATCCTGTGTTCAAAGAAATAAACAGATTAAAAGAAAGCCTGATGTTAAATGGAATAAAGGGAGTGGAGACCTCAGGGCAAGATCCCACACAGTTAAGCTTCCAGCTTGTGAAAAGGAATTAAAAGAACAGCTTAGGTCCAGGCATGGTGCACATGCCTTTATTCCCAGCACTCAGAAGGCAGAGGCTGGCAGATCTCTCACTTTGAGGCCAGCCCGGTCTACAGATCCAGTTCCAGGACAGCTTAGCTTAGGTAGTAAAGGAAACCATGGGAAACAGAAAAGTAGTGAAGCTGTAATTGAACAAGGGGGTCATGTTCCAGCCCAGAAAACAGCAGAACTTGGCAGCTTCAGCCACGTGGTTCTGCCTTTAGAGTCAAAATTAGAAGAAAGGGGCTGTGGAATCTCCCTCTGTGACTAAGGAAAGCTGCTGAGGCCAGATGTGTGGCAGGGGTATCCCTGCATGGAGGCCTAGAGAGGTCATTTTGTGAAGCTGTGAAGGTGAATCCTGGATTGCCTTGGAGACCCCAAGATGTTGGAGATGCCAGAGCCATGGGATACCTGCCAAGGAAAGCTGCTAACAGGGAGTGGAGCCAGCCCAAGAGAAAGAAATGTGTTGCAGTCAACAAAGGTGAAAGGAGTTAGAGATCTGAAGAGGAGTTTAACTGCAGGCATGGAGATGCAGAGTTTGGAGTTTGTCCAGCTGGTTTTCGGTATTGCTTTGGTCCAATATTTCCTCACTATCCTCCATTTTGGGATGGTAATGTATATACTGTACCATTATATGTGGGAAGTATGTGATCTGGGTGTTTCGATTTGGTTTGTTTTTTTGAGACAGGGTTTCTTTGTGTAGCCTTGGCTGTCCTGGAACTAGCTCTATAAACCAGGCTGGCCTCTGCCTCCTGAGTACTGGAATTAAAGGTGTGTACCACCACCACCCAGCTGTGATCTGTTTATTTTGATTTTAATATCATAGGGGATTACAATTAAGAGATTGCATGAATCTCAGAAGAGACTTTGAACGTTAGACTTTTAAACATTGTTGAGACTGTGATAGACTAGGGGGATTTTCAAAGTTGGACTGGATGCATTTTATATTATGGCTACGACCTACAGGAGCCAAGGAGTAGAGTGTGGCGGTTTGACAGGTATGGCCTCCATAGACTCATGTATGTGAATGCTTGGCCCATAGGAGTGACACTGTTAGGAGCTGTGGCCTTGTTGGATGAAGTGTGCTACTGTGGTGGTGGGCTTTAAGGTCTCATATATGCCCAAACCACACCCAGTGAGACAGGTCACTTCCTGTTGCCTGTGGATCAAGATGTAAAACTCTCAGCTATCTCTCCAGCACCATGTTTGCCTGCATGCTGTCTTGACTATAATGGACTAAACCTCTGAAACTGTAAGCCAGCTCCAGTTAAATGTTTCCTCTTATATAAGAGTTGCCATGGTCATGGTGTCTCTTCACAGCAATAGAAACCCTAACTAAGACAGGGAACATCACTGAAGAACAGTGGAATGAGTGTAAAAGCTGCAGGATGGGACTGAATGATGTGAAATTCTGTCTTTACATGACATGGCCACTTCACCCATGAACTCACTGCAGCTATGATTACCTGTACAAGGTCAAGTCTACAAGATCAGCCAGGCAGTGGTGGTGCACGCCTTTAATCCCAGCACTTGGGAGGCAGAGGCAGGTGAATCTCTGAGTTGAGTTCCAGGCCAGCCTTGTCTACAAAGCAAGTTCCAGGACAACCAGGACTGTTACACAGAGAAACCCTGTCTCCAAAAAAAAAAAAAAAGTCTGCAAGATCATCAACATTCTACCAGGCAGCACTAACTGGTCTCTGAGTTATTGACACATTAAAAAAGAGAAGACATGAAGTGGGGATGGGAACGTGTTAAGGGTGCTAGGAGAGATACCAGACAGTCACCACCAGCACACTAGATGGTACCTAACCTGCGTGTGGTCTTCCCCTCAAGGAGAGAGTGAGGCGACAGAGGCATCAGCTACAAGGGCATGATGGGACATGGAAGCCTAACCTCCATCCACCAGAACCCAGAGGGCCTGGACAGATCTGGATGAGGAGCAGGTGGGCTCCCACTGGTCACCAGAGAATTGGTGTTGCAGGGCACCAGAGTCCCCTCTAGAACTCTTCCAGGCCCTCCTCTCTAAACAGTGGGAAGGTCTAAGCAATACAGACACAGCACATGCCACACCTTTCCAGACACTTGCTGCAAAGGGCTTGTTCTGTTTGCAGATGAAGACCCTGTGTGTGCAGCACATACAGTCAGTGTCTCCCAGAGCCCAAGAGAGAGCCCAGCAAGGGGGATGGGAGACCTCAGGATTGGACCTCTGCAGTGAGAAACCTGGAGGAGATGCGGGGCAGCAAGCTGCTCACCTCTCTACTGCAATCTCTGTCACAGCTCAAGGTCAAGGAGGTTGAGAGCCGCCTTCTGATGAATTGACCTCTGCAGTTTCGATCCTCCTGTAAGGGGCAGGGGCGGGGGGGGGGGGCGGGGGACAGGAGCGAGAGGCATCTTGTCACATTTCTGGAGAGAGGCAGGCACTGTCCTCAAACCAGAGATGCAAGCCAGAGCCAGCAAAGAGACAGTGGATGGGAAGGACAGATGCACACCCATGAATGTAAACAACAGGACCTCCATATACATTATTAGAGGAGAAGGCACCTGTAAATTATCATGCCCAGAGAAAACCATGTTTGTTGAAGGTCCTGGGTGAAGACACATCAACAGCTGAGCCTGTCCCTGGGAAATGAGGTTGTGAGTCAGTAAATGTAACCATTGCTTTCAGTGTGAATGTAAAAGAACGTTTGAAGTACGTTACTTTCTGGTTCAGTTTTAAAAAAGCAACCTCTCTAGTGGATTATAGACACACTTGGCCATTCTGCTCTTTTTATATTTAGTAGGTTTAGCAGGCAGTGCCTCCTCCCACACCCACTTTGTGTGGCACTGGGAATCAAACCCAGGGCCTTGAACATGCTAAGCAAGACTCTACCACGGAGCTACATATTGCTGTTTTAGAAAGTAATTGCAATAACTTAAAGTAAGAAAAGGTATTAGAGAAAGTCTGGCCTTGTTTTTTTCTAACAATTATTTGGGGTGTGTGAGAGTGCATGCCTGTAGAGGTCAGAGGACAACCTGTGGGAGTCAGCTGTCTTTACCATGTCAGTTCCAGGGTTTCTTTATGCACTAAGCCATCTCAGGACCCCAAAAATGTGATTTTTGAAAAAGGCTTCTGTAGCTAGAGTTTTCCTGCCTGGCTAGCTCAGTCGGTAGAGCATGAGACTCTTAAGCTCAGGGTCATGGGTTCGAGCCCCACGTTGGGCGCCAAATGTAGATGTAACCAACAGTCTTATTAAATAAGAAACACAGAGCCGATTCAGAGAAGAAAGCCAAGAGGTCAGAACTAAGAGCCTTACCCTTCCTGCTTCAGCTATCCTGCTTCAGCCAAGAGAGCTCTCCGAAAAAGAGACCTACTTCCTATGTGTATGTCTTTAAATAGTCTAGATGTTCTGCCTTCTCATTGGTTGTAAACTAAACACGTGCCTTGTCATTGCCTGTATGTACCGCCCTCCAGGTCCTTAAAGGCGTGCGCCACCACCGCCACGCACTTGCTATGGCTCTATAACTCTGACCCCCAGGCAACTTTATTTATTTACATACAATTAAAATCACATTTCAGTACAAGTAAAATACCACCACAGGCTTCAATATTAAAACTGCTGGTGGTGAAGTGGCCAAGTGATGTGGACGGAGCCAGGAGAGGAGAGAACTTCTGTTCCTCTGCAAGGCAGTCTGGGAGCTGGGAGAAGGAGACTCACCCCATTTTCCAGGAAGTTGCAGTTTTGAGGCTGTCTTTCCGGGACGGAGATGCAGTCTGTCTCGCTAATACTGAACTTGAGTGGAAAATTGCTAGTGGGATTCTAAAAAAGCAACAGAGAACTCACAACCATCTCTCTCGTACAGATTTGGGAGCAAAGCACAGAGGGTTGGTGATGCTGCCTATGTCAGCCCAGTCCAGGTCTACACTGTCCACCAAAGTGTGGGGCTTATTAAATGGCCATAACAGACCTAAAGGGTACAGTCAGTGGGTGTGGTGGCATAAGCCTGAATCCCAGCACTCAGGAGGCAGATCTGTGTGAATTCAAGGGCAGCCTGGTCTACACAGCAATCCCAGGCAGCCTGGGCTACATGACATTCTGTCTAAAAGGGGGAGGGGTAATGGTGTTTACCACAGATAGCTGTATGACACTCTTCAATTGCCCTTCAGTACCGTCCTGTATAAAGTAGGAATAAAAATCCCTTCCCTTCAGGTCTCATGCCAGGAGACAGGCTGACGGTACAGACTTGTCCTTCCTGTGAGGAGATGAATTGGTTGGCCTAGAACTCATTATATAGCTGAGACTATCTCTGAACTTCTGATCCTCCTGCCTCTACCTGCCGAGTGCTGGAGTTCAAGTCCAGGGTTTCATGCCCCCAGGGCAAACACTCTACCAACTGAGCTACATCCCCAGTGCCCAGGTAACAGAAACCTTCTACACTGCCTGTTTCCCAGGCTGGGGTGGCAGACACTCACCTGGTCAGATGGCATGGTGACATCTATCAGGCGGAAGAGGGGCTTCCCTGGACACCCATTGTTAAATGCCTCTACGGCCTGCTCAACAATATCCTCATATGTTGGTGGACCCTGGGCTTCACAGGCTACCAGAGCCAAGGCCACCACCAATACAGATGCCTTCCACAGCCTTGCCATTGTCTCTGACACATTGCCACTCCTGACTCCTCTTATTTAGGTGGTACTTAGGCTGCCTTGCTCAAGGACAGCTGGGGACATAAGTGGCTGATGGCTCCAGAAAGGGGCCCTTCCGTCCTTGGCTGGAGATCACTATTGGCCAATGTTATGAAACACTGTTGGCCAAGAGAGGCAAGGAGGTTTGGGCAACAGACCAGGACCTGGAAGTGAGTCCTAAGCTAGAAGCAAGAGCCTTGCTGTCAGCTGGGCATGCCTGTTCACTCTGGGCCTCAGTGCCCCTGCTGGACCCTCCAGACCTGCCCCATTCACAGCTCTTCTCTCTCTGCCTGGCTCTCCTCTTTGATCCCAATAACAGCTGCCCAGAACCCATGACTCCACATGGAGTTCTTCATCCAGCTTCACAAGGAGACGATCGTTTTGAGGTTACACTCAGGGGAGACCCCAGTGTCACCCATTTTAAAAATACATCCCTGTCACACTCTGAACATCATCACTTCTTGGTCTTTAAAATTGTTTATGGACTGGGCATGTGGCAACACTCCTCTAATCCCAGTACTTGGGAGACAGAGCCAGGTAGATCTCTGTAAATTCAAGGCCAGTCTGATCTCCAAAGTGAGTTTCAGGCCAGCCAGGACTACACAGTAGACCGTGTCTTTAAGAATAAAATGAAGGTATGGTGTGGTAGTGCACAGCTTTAATCCCAGCATGTGGGAGGCAGATGCAGGAGGAGGGTATTAGTGTTACAGCTCTGAGGGGAAAGGTGTTCTGGCAGTAGGGAGCCGAGTCACACAAGAGATTGGGGAAGAGACAAGAAGATGGCCGCCTCTGTTTGGGGAAGGGAAGGAAGAGGCAGCAAAGACCTGATGTCGTGGGTCCTTTTTCCACCTATGACCTTGAGGTACCAACCCCTAGGACGTGGCCCCTGAGTTGTTCTCCTCAATTTATATCATAATAAACTCCCTATACTCCTTAAGCAGACTCCCTTGGATTTCTCGCCATAATCTGAGGAGGAGGCAAGCTTTATATAGAGCTTCTTGGGAGGCTCAGAGCTTTCCAGGGTGGCCTGGGATTGGTGGGATTCTGTGGCCTGTGGGAGCCCATTTTCAGGTTCCTCGTGGCTTTACCCAGCAGGTCCGCATAGAGGATGATTAGGGCCACGGGCCTGAGTGCAGGTGTCTGAGATGGTCTGCACTTGGCTGTCTTACAGGGGGAGGTCTTTTGCTCCACCCCTTGGGGTCTCTATAAATACCCTGGGGCAGAGACAGTCAGGGCCCTTTGGTATAGGTTCCAGGCCCTCTCGAGGCTATCCTTTATTTTCTATCTGTTTATCTCCACAATCTAAATCCTTCTATCTAATATTTCTTGTTGCTCGCACTCAAGAAAACTCTGGGGACTGTGGAGTTGGTGGGTAAACACCCACAGTGGCCCAATCTTGGGCTTTTTTTTTTTCTTATTGTAGGGCTGAGCTTGCTGACTATATTCCAAGGGACTGGAAGTCAGGGCCACTTGTGCTTCAAGGGACTGGGCCTGGCTGTCAGAGCAGTCTGGGTGTGGGGCCTGGTCATTTGCACCTCGAGGCACTTACAGAGGGTATCTGTGAGTTCAAGGCCAGCCTGGTCTACATCGTGAGATCCAGGAAGGCTAGGACTACACTGAGACCCTGTGTCAATAAATAAATCAGTAAAACAAAATAAAACATATTTACTTATTCAATGCTCTTGTTCAGTATATGTCCAGGCACACATAGCCATGGCAGGAGTGTGGAAGTCAGAGAACAACTTTGTGGAATTGGTTCTCTTTTTCTACCATGTGGCTCCCAGGATAAAAGTCAGATACTGGTCTGTACAACAAGTTCCTTCCCCACTGAGTCATCTTGTCAGCCATTCTTGGTCTTTGCTAAGACCAAGTATAAAATTTGAAAAATGAAGACCTGATAATTCATGGCCCTCCAGTCCCTCACAGCTTTGACATCAGTTTCCCTGTGTTTTGCCTCTAGCAGCTCACAGCCCAAATGGACACACATTCCAGTTTGGGGGTACAGGCAGTTCCAGGAAGCAGCTTGAAAGTGGACCTAAATAGGCCTTGCCTTTCTTCTGGAGACTCCCTTGCTAGTGGAATGGCCCTCAGTTTTTCAACCAGCCCATGGCTAAGGAGCTATTGTTCTCCTAAAAGAGATCAGAAAGCAGGAGATGAACCAGCCTGCTTCCATGCTAGGCTTACAAGCCATCGTACAGTAAAGACCAACTTGATTCTTTGCTGTTTATGATTAAACCTGTTTCTCAAGGATTGGTTCCCACCTGTAACCTTACCTACAGATGGTTCTGTACTGCCTGTTCCAGGGAATGGCAACCATGTATTTGTTCCAAAAAGTATAACAACCACCTTGCATCCCTACCTGTGTTTCAGAAGGTTATTTTGACCTCTAATCCAAGAACTTTTTGCCTCAGCTTCGTGAGTGGAGCATTGGCAATGGGAGGTTATTTCATTGTGATTTTGATTTTGATTTTCCTATTGGTTAATAATTTTAGTGTCTTTTTTTGCACTTAGTATCTGTTTGCAGAATTTTTTTCTTTTTTTTTCCTTTTGTTTTTTGGTTTTTTGAGACAACGTGTCTTAGGGTTTCTATTTATGTGAAGAGACATTGTGAATCATTTAACTGAGGTAGCTTACAGTTTCAAAGTTTTAGTTCATTATCATCATGGTAGGACATGGTAGTGTGTAGGCAAACATGGTGCTGGAGTTGTAGCTGAGAGTTCTACATCTTGCAGAGGCATCAGAAAGTGGTCTGTGTCACTATGTGTAGCTTGAACATAGGAAACCTCAAAGCCCTCCCCTACAGTGACACACTTCCTCCTACAAGGCCACCCCTCCCATTAGTGCCACTCCCTTTGGGGGCTATTTTCTTTCAAACCACCACACAGAGTTTCCCTCTGTATCCCTGGCTGTCCTGGAATTCCCTCTGTAGACCAGACTGGCCTTGAACTCACTCAGATCTGGGCTCCTCTGCCTCCTGAGTGCTGAGATTAAAGGCGTGTGCCACCACTACCCAACTGTAGATCTTACTTAGTGCAATGCTTATCCAAATCCTTATAAAGTTTCTTTTCTATTTTTCTTTAATTAATTAATTAGTCAATCAATTTCTCACAGCTGAAGTTTGAGAGAAAAAGAACAAGGCAGGCAAGTTGTAAATCCCAGCAACTGTCAGGAGAAGGGAGGCCGAGGCAAGGAAAGCATATCTTTTGAGTTAGTGTCTGTAAGCAGCTGTAGAAAACGTGTGTGTTGTGGGAGAGAGCCTTCAGAAAGCACTGAGAAATCCAGGGGGTCAGGGCAAACAGGCTTAAGATTTGCTTGGTATCCAAAAAGGAGATGGAAAGAGGAAAGTTATGCTTTTCAGTTAGAATTTAGAAAAGTGAACAGGTTGAGGCTGGAGAAATGGTTCAATGGTTAAAAACCCTGGCTGCTCTTGTAGGTAGAAGGCTTGGATTCCCTGTAACTCCAGTTCCAGGAAAACCAGCACCCTCTTCTGACCTCTCATGCACCAGGAACACATGTGATACAGACATACATGTAGGTAAAACACTCACATATAAAACAAAATAATAGTTTAAAAAGACACTAAGAAAGGGAAGCAGCCAGGCAGTGGCGGCACATACCTTTTATCCCAGCACTTGGGAGGGAGAGGCAGGCCTGGTCTCTAAGGCCAGCCTGATCTACAAAGAGAGTTCCAGGACAGATATGGCTGTTACACAGGAAAAGCCCTGTCTCAAGAAGAAGGAGGAGAAGGAGGACTAGGAGGAGGAAAAGGAAGAGCAAGAAGAGAAGGAGGAGGAGAAGGAAGAGGAGGAGGAGGAGAAGGAGGAAGAAGAGGAGGAGGAGAAGGAGGAGGACGAAGAAGAAGAGGAAGAAGAAGAAGAAGAAGAAGAAGAAGAAGAAGAAGAAGAAGAAGAAGAAGAAGAAGGAGAAGAAAAGAAGAAGAAGAAGAAAAGGGAAGCAGGCTTAGTCTGTGTCTGTAAACAATTGCCTGCCCTCCCTCCTTCCTTCCTTCTTTTTAATTTTTTTCTTTTTTCATATATATATTAAGATATGGAGTCTTGCTGTGTGGCCCAAGCAGGGCTTTAATTTCTGGGCTCAGGTGATTTTCCTGCTTCTGTCTCCTAAGTAGCACACTCAACTTGCACATTTTAAAATACAGCTTTATGAATTGTCCACAATTGTTTTAACACTAACATGTTTTTATTTCAGACTTGGAGTGGCGGCAGACACCTGTAATCCCAGTCCTTGCAAGATGGAGGCAAGAAGATCAGTAGTTCAATGACATCCACAGCTATGGGGCGAACAAGGGACCCTGGTTTTGGTTTTGTTTGAGAGAGAGAGACAGAGAGACAGAGAGACAGAGACAGAGACAGAGAGACAGAGAGAGAGAGACAGAGAGAGAGGACATTAAGTTGAATGGGTAGGGAGGTGTGGAGGGCTTGGAAGGATTTGGGAGCAAGGAAAATATGAGCAGAATATATTGTATAAAAATTTTTAAAAAGGGGCTGGCGAGATGGCTCAGTGGTTAAGAGCATTTGCTGCCCTTGCAGAGGACCCAGGTTCATGCCCAGCACCCACATGGCAGCTCACAACACATTTGACGTCCTCTCCATCTTCCAAAGGCATACTCATAAGGTATACTCAGGCATATATTTCAAAGGTATACTCAGGCATACACATAAAATACATCTTCTAAAAAATTAATTAAAATTATAATATTGCCATCAGGGGGTAAATAATTCAGTAAAATTAAAGCTTTAGGGGGGCAGGGATGCAGCTCAATGGTAGAGCATTTGCCCAGCATGTGTGGATGCTGGGTTCCAATCTCCAGCACTGACAGAAAAAGTCAAGGCTTCAGACTCCTTGGTGTCTGCAGATTCCTAAGACATGGCTGTCCACAAGTTTGAGACATGCTTATGGTCCTCAAAATTGACAAAGAAAATAAGGCCTATAGGGCTGAAGAGAGCCTCAGCGGTTATGGGCACTTGCAGGAAGTGCAACCCCCACCTCCAGAAAAAAGTCATCCACCTGGGTAAAAAGTCAGCCACCTATGAACTTCAAAAGATCAGTTTTCTGATTCAGTGGGGTGGTCCCACTCCAAAATTCTATATGTCCATCTGTTCCACATAGCACACAATGACAGACCCAGCCAAAAGAATTCATAAGGGCTGGTGAATTGTGAAGAAAGACCCATCTCAGCTCCTGTGGGCCCTTGAGAAAGCTCTTTGCCTTCTCAGGTCTTCCTTTCCCATTGCTGATTCCGGAACCATTAGCCAAGTGGTCTAAGCAAGGTGAGTGGGGTGGAGAAAGCGACTGTGGCCATAGTGCTCCCATGAATACATACACCTGATGTTTCTTTTTTCCTCTCCTCACATTTTACTTTCTGTATGTGGTGTGTGTGTGTGTGTGTGTGTGTACTATGTGTTAGGTGCACAATTGACACAGCATGTCTATGGGGATCACAGAACTACTAGTGGGAGTTAATTCTCTCCTTCCACCATACACACCTGATGTTCTAAACCAGTGTATGGGCATAAGTTGTGCCACTATCAACAGGCATAAACCTTGGTTAAATTTTAGAGGTCCCCAGGCTGACCCTAGCCCAGACCCAGTAGATTTGGCGCTCCCACGGGGTACTATCCAAGCTGTAGGCACTCCCTGCAAAGTCCAGGATGTCTTGAGGTTCTGCAGTGTTTGAGTTATTGTTTGTTGTCTGGCACCAGGCAGAGGAGTGTGTTCGTAGAGGTGAGTACAGACTTTATGGTTCTGGAACCTGGAGGTCCTCTCTGTTAGTGATTTAAATTTGTGACTGTGTTCTAGGCAGGAGAGGGATAAACCCCATTGTTTTCTTTCCATGCAGAGACTAGTACAAAAGCACCCCTTACACCAAATAAAACTGTCCTGGCTGGGGCCTGGGGCGGGGCTGAGTTGGGGGGAGGATGTTAGGTTGGTGGGATGATTAAGTGGGTAAGGACACTTCATGCCAAATCTGACAACCCGAGTTTGATCCCCAGGACCCACACGGTCAAAAGAGAGAACTGAGTCCTTCAAGTTGTCCTCTGACCTGCACACACAGGACATGGCATGCGTGCCCTCCCTTAAGTAAATAATGATGTTTTAGGAATCCCACTGCTAAGCTAAGCAAAGCAGTTCCTGTAGTCCCAGCTCTTGGGAGGCGGAGGCAGGCAGGAGGATCAGAGTTTCAAAACGGAAAAACAAAAGAGGCACTTGCTTGTCAAGGCTGCTGCTCTGAGTTCTTTTTGTCTCTGGGACCCATATGGTGGAAGAGAAGCACTTCCCCTAGCTGTGCTCTGACCTCCTCACCCAGGCTGTGACACACGTGAGCCCCACCCAACCCCCTACACACAGAAAATGTAATTCAAAATATAAGCTAAAAATAAAAAGGAACCCAACTAGGCTTGTTTTGGAATCTGCTCGGGTTTTTGTACAGGATTTGAGCCTGCAGTTACAGCAATACCGTGGCCTCCGCGCCATCTGCTGGCCAAGTGACCCCAGGCACCAGGACCCTGTTGTGATTGCCCTGGCTAAGTCTCAAAGGTCCTTGAAAATCTATGTTGCAGTCTTTTCCAGGGGAAAGTGCCCACATTCTTTAGTTTGTCAAAGGCCCAGAACTGTCTGGAAGGAAGAGGAGCAGGGAGCAGGCCCTCCTTTCCACCTGCTCAGGCAAGCCCCCCTCTTTTTAGGTGTAAGGAAGAAGTCTTTCTCCTAAGTGTCATGAGCCTGGATGGGGGTTGGGAGGGGAGCAGTGCAAGATGGATGCTCCTGCTCCAGCCTCCCCTTTGCCAAGTCTAAGACCAGGAGAGCCTCCCCCCTCCGACCCTCCACCCCCCCACACACCTGCATCTCTCTTCTGTGGTCCTACTCTCAGTGTTTTCAGAAGCCTCTTTCCAGTTCTGTGCCTCTGTTTCCCCAACCTGTAAAGAAATGACTCAGGATTTTGAGCCAATGGAATCAGCAAGGAGAAAGCTTGGAGTTTCCAAACGTGGGATGGTTCCTGACCCTTTCCAGAGCCACAGACAACTGTTCTGGACCAGGGAGTCAAGTGTGCCAGTTTGAGTCGGGCAGTGGTGGTGCATTTCTTTAGTCTCAGCACTTGGGAGGCAGAGTTCAAGGCCAGCCTGGTCTACAAGCACAAGTTCCAGGAGAGACAGAGCTATGCAGAGAAACCTTGTCTCAGAAGGGGAAAAAAAGTGCCAATTTTACTAGATAATGAAGTTTTCTAAAGAGGTGGCACTTATTTACAGCTCCATCTGACACACAATCTTGTCCTTCCACAGCCCCACCAACTCTTATTATTTTCTTGTTGGAGGACTTAATTTAACTTCTCTGTAAGTTCAAGGCCAGCCTGGTCTATTGAGTGAGTCCAGGACAGCCAAGGCTGTTACACAGAGAAACTCAGTCTCAAAACAACAAAGAAACAAAAAAAAGTTTAGTTTATCTGTACTATGAAAGTAACTCATACCTGTCAAGGACTGTATGTGTTATGAACTGGCTCATAGTCACCAGTCATTAATTTGGTTTGCATTTCCCTGGTTACTGTTGAGATGGGCATCTTTCCACATGGTTTTGACTGTCCATGTAAGTTTCTATCCATGCTGTATATGCGTTTTTATTCTTTCTCTATGTGTGTGTGTCTCTGTGTGTGTGTGTCTCCCTTGCTTTTCTTCCACCTCTTCCTTTGCCTTTTCTACTTTTTTCATCTTCTTTCTCTCCTTCCTCTCTTGCTTCTTTTAGACAGTTTTCCTAAGTATCCCAAGCTGGCCTCAAACTCACAAACCACCTACCACAGCCTTCCAAATACTGAGTCACCGCCTTGTGCCACTACCTCACCTTCAGCCCATTTTCTATTTTTTCCCTCCGGTTTATTTTGAGACAGAGTTTTTCTGTGTAGCTCTGGCTGTCCTGGAACTTGATTTGTAGCCCAGGCTGGCCTTGAACTCACAGAGATCTGCCTGTTCCTGCCTCCCGAGTACTGGGATTAATGGCATGTGCCACCACTGCCCAGAATGCTGTCTTTCTTGAGGGCAGAGATGTTCATCTGTTTTGTTCAATTGCACCTAGAACAATTTGTGGGACCCTGAGGGGGTCAAGTAAAATTGGCTAAATAAGTGAATTGCAAGTCCCAAGACCCACCTCCAGCCCAGGCTCTTACATTTACTTGCTAGGGAAGTTTGGGTGGTAAACCCCACAAGGCCAGACTCAAGTTTCCACGTTGGTAACACGAGGAAGGGTGTCTGTGTGTGTTTGAGGGGCCATGCAGCTTACTGGACTCAGGGTCATAGGAAGGCAAACTGATCAGGCTCAACAGTGGTGTTTGCTGCCCCCTTGTGATGGGGCCGACTCTTCCTTTAGTACCACTCACTGAGGCTTATGCCCCTCTAACTTCCTGCCTTGCTGGGGAAATGGTTATGTGGGAGGGGAGGAAGGGACAGGACATCCTCTGCAGGGATGGCATCCCTTCTGCTGCTTCACATTCCCCAGCCCATCCTACCCCCTGGCCTCAGAATTTGATATCTATGAAAGATCTCTTGCTCTCTAATACTTTCATACCAATCACTGTAACCGTCGTAGGTGAATTGTTTGCCATTCCCCCAAATCCTTGCCAAGGATGTGACTATATTTGGAGGTAAAAGTAATCATTTGTCCAGGCCCTGGTAGCACATGCCTTTAATCCCAGCACTCAGGAGGCAGAGGCAAGTGGATCTCTGTGAGTTCGAGGCCAGCCTGGTCTACAAATCGAGTTACAGGACAGCCAGAGCTACACAGAGAAACTCTGTCTCAAAATAAACAAACAAAGTGATTATTTGAAGATGGAGGGAAAAGATGGCCATTGAGAAGTCAAGGAAGACAAAGAAGAAACCATCCCTACCATCACCTTGGCCTTGGGCTTTTACAGACATGTGACAAAGTATTGACCCTCCAACCTCACCCCCTTGTCTAGAGCTGAGGCTTGAACTCATGGCTTCACGCTTGCTAGGAAAGTATGCTACATTGCACCTCATCCCCAGCCCTAATTTCCTGCTGCTTGACTCGTTCAGTCTGTGGTACTCTGTGATAGCAATCGTAGAAAATCAATATGCCCTAGAATTCACACCTGTGTTTGTAGTAGTTTAACCTGAGAAGTGCCATGTGGGGCTGGAGGTAGCCATTCTACAGAGGTGAGAGGGCTAGAGAGGGAGTCCAGTGATAAGAGTGCTGGCCTAGCACATATTACAGAATATTCCTTTGCACTGTGTGAAGATGTATCACTGTGATTGGTTTGATAAAGATCTGAGTGGCCAATAACTAGGCAGGACCTCTGGGGACAGAGAGGACTTGGAGAGGAAGAAAGGCAGAGTCTCCAGCTGGACTCAGAGGAAGCAGGACATGTAGGAGGAGAGGTAAAAACCATGAGCCAAAAAAAAAATTTAGAAATTATAAGAGCTAGTTAGAAACAAGCCTAAGCTAAGGCCAAGCTTTCCTAATTAAAAGAAGTCTCTGTGTGGTTATTTGGGAGCTGGCAGGTGGGACAGAGAAAGACTGGTTACAAGCACATACAACACCCTGGGTTCAAGCCCTGGCACTGCTGAATAGTGAGGCTCAGGGAAGGGCAGACAGCAGGGCTAGGATGCTCAAGATGCAGACCCAGCTACCTTGTTCTTCTGAATCTTAGAGCCTTTCCTGCAGTGCAACCCAGCCGGAATGCCCCTTCATTAGATGGTCCATCTGACAAGGATTAAGACTTTCTGCCACCCCCCTGCCCCCTGCCTGTTCCAACTCATACTGATCCCTTTTGGGCCTCATTTTTGGGATCTAGGTTGCTGCCTCTCTTTGCTCAGCAGCAATGTGTTCACTAGGCTTCCTCTCAGCCTGGACTCAACTGCTGTTCCTAAGTTTTGCAGAAAAAGTATGTGCAATATTACTTGTTTGAAGGCAACTTCTCATGTAGCTCAAGCTGCCCTGGCTTGAACTTCAGTGATCCTTTCACTGCTCACATGCTGGGATTCTAAGTGTATGTTACCCACTCCTGGCTTAGTGCAAGATCTTGCACTTTTCTTATTTTTGTAGCAAAGCATATCTAATGTAAATGTTACAGTTTTAACCATTTGAAGTATACAGCTCATCAGTATTAAGCACAGTCACCACCATCACCATCATCCATCTCCAGAACATTTCCATAATTCATAACGAAACTCTTCCCATTAAGCAATAACTCCCTCTGTTCTTGGCCCTTCTAACTGCTGGGATAAAATACCTGAAAAAGTTTAAAGGAAGATTTATTTTGCCTGCTGGTTTCAAAGGTTTTTAACATGGTCCTAGTAGGGAGGACCATGATGGCAAAGGAGCAGTCTACCTCATAGTATCCACGAAGAAGAGAAAGAGAATGAATACCTGCAGCAATTGGCTTTCTACTTGCAAAAAGTCATTTTTATTATGTATGTCCATAATGTATGGGGGGTGCACACAGGACATGGTGCACATGTTGAAGTCAAGAGAACGACTATGGAGTCAGTTCTCAATCTTTCTATCTTTAGCTGGACTCCCAGGATTAAACTCCAGTTCTCATGTTTGTGGGGTAAGCACCTTACACATTGAATCATCTCCCCACCCTAACGTGCTCTTTAAATTTTATTTCATTATTATTGTATGTGTATGGGTTCTTTGCCTGCATGTATGTCTGTGCACATGTGTGCAGGACACACAGAGGCCTGAAGAAGGCATCAGATCTGGAACTGGAGTTACAGACTATTGTGAGCTGCCACATGGATGCTGAAAATCAAATCCAGGTCCTCTGGAAGAACAGCCAGTGTTCTTAACCACCGAACCAGCTGTCTAGTCCCTAATGTACTCTTGGCATGAAGGTAAGCCCTTTACTGAGTATGGAAAGGTTTTGGTATTTCTGTGCTAAGAGGATCTGGGCCCGGCCTGGGTTGGGGAAACCTGTCTTATGAATCCAGGTTCCATATTCTTGATCTCTACATTGTCTCTAAATATATCTGTCTCTACTTTCACACAGACTAGACCTGAATCTTTGCTTTTCCTTTTAAACTGCTCCTCCCAATTTCCCCATATCAGTTAACAGACAGCCTGGCAGCCATCCATCTACACCAAGCAGAAACTTGGAAATCAACTTTGATCTCATTCCCTAACACCCACTCGCCCAATTTTGGATACTTTTGCTTTCAAAATATTTCTCAGATGTTGCTCAAAGTGAGTTACCTGCCCACTTTTTTTTTTTTTAAAAACCCCTGAGTTCGAAGCCAGCCTGGTCTATGGAGTGAGAGATCCAGGACAGGCACCAAAACTACACAGAGAAACCCTGTCTCGGAAAAAAACAAAAAAAGTAATAAAAATCTAAAAAACAAAAACAGCACTAAAAACAAACCTCCTTTCACCCAAAGCCACTATCATAGATCTCCTAGAAGACTACAAAAGGCCATTCACTAGTTGCTCTGTTTCCTTATTTTTAAAATATACTGTTTGAGATAACGTATTGATAAGTAGCCCGTTCTCAAAAATGACCTAGCCTCCTCCCTCAGCCTCCAGGGTGTTGGGATTAAAAATGGGCCACCAGGAATACTCCACTACTTTTATATCTAAAACTTAGCAACACACACACGCTTTTAAAATTCCTGTTTTATTTGTGTCTCCAGAGACAAATGTTCAATGTTGTATAGTTCCTTCCAGAGTCGCAGCGTCCTTAGGCACTAACTTGGCTGTTACATGTTCACCTCATCACCTACCCTACTAAAAATCCACGGGAGCTCCTGAGGCAGCTGAGGGAGGTGTTGTGGAGCTACGTCCCTGCCTCCCCATCGCTGACAAAAGGAATCCCTACGCTGTTTTAGACCAGGTTCCATCCCGCTATGCAGTTTGCACTCTTCACTCAAGGCTGAATTCCTGTCCCCCTCCCCAGCATCCCACTCGCCATATTATCTCTACTGCAGCACCTGTCCCCCGTCCTTCACCGATCTCAAGATGATTTGGGATTACAAATTCACGGGTGAATTTTTGAAAGGTCCTCCCAAGAGGGAGAACAGCGTTTACGAAAGACAGAAAATCCCAGGGAAGCTTCGAGTTTAGTGGAGAAGACCACTATTCCCAGAAGCCACTTCACCGCGGATTGGCTCTTTCCCCCACCCAAGACTCTCAGCGCGGAGAAGACTGAGCATGTGCGAAGATGACTGCGCCTGTGTAAAAGACTACACGGCTGAGGACTTCATCTCCCAGCAGGCTGTGGGGGAGTGCGTCAGCGCCGCGTGACGAGCAACTTCCGGCGTGGAGGGGCGGGGTTGCGCGCGCGGCTGAGGCAGCAGCTGGAGCTGGGAGGGGAGCGGCCCAGTGGCCGCTAGGCGCTCTCCGCCATGGAGGCCGTGCCCCGGATGCCCATGATCTGGCTGGACCTGAAGGAGGCCGGTGACTTCCACTTCCAGTCCGCGGTGAAGAAGGTGAGCCCACCTCTGCCGCGGTTCTCCGTCGTCTGCCCGCGCGTGACGCCCCCTGCGCGCCTGTCCCTCCCGGGGCTCGGTCGCAAGTCGGGCCAGGCGTTTTTCCTTAGGATGGCCCTCTCTTCCCGTGCCCGCACATCATCCTTCTCCCCGACTGGCACTGCATCCTGGTGGGAATCTGCTTTCCGACTTCTGTCCTAGACCACCTGCATTTCTACCGAGGCTCCGTGTTTCCTCGCTGCGACGTTCCGGACCCAGCTCTGCCCTGTCCCTTCAAGGCCAGGAAGCCCCCATGGGCAGTATGGCGGTCCAGGGTGTGCAGAGTCCACGCTAGGCCCGAGCGTTGGTGGGCTCCCAGTTGACGGCTGGACTAGGAAAGAATGTGTGTTTTAAGACAGGAACCCCAGTGGCCTGTAGGAATGCCGGGCCCCTAGAGAGTGAGTGAGTGAGTGTGTGTGTGTGTGTGTGTGTGTGTGTGTGTAGTCGGTCTGTCAGACCTTCCAATTCTGTGTGGTCTCCTTACAAAATTTCTGTTCCAAAGAGTCTTTGGACCAAAAGACACAGGTTTTTTTGTTGATAAGAAGGCTTGAGTCACGCTATAGCTCTTGGAGGCATCCTGTTAGTCATTGTGCTGGGTGGATAGTAGTCGTTTGGAGTTCACTGAGGCAAGGAGTTTCTGGGGCAGGATCAGGTGTGGTGATGGGGAATTGGGTACCCTCCAAGATAGCCACTGCGTTAGGAAGGGTCCCCAAAGAGCACTGAGGGCCATAGAAGAAATGGGCAGGTGGGAAGCTGTTACAGGTGAGGAGCCTTGGGTGTAGCACCGCAGCTGTTAGTCTATAATCTTTCACCACTCCGTGGTTCTTGGAGAAAGAAGTAGGGGAAAGAAAACGGGCTTGGAAGTAGTTTCTCTCACATCTTCACTTGCACTAACTGCTTGTATGTGTGGGGATGGGATGGGATGAGTTCAGTTGGGTGTCTGGGAGGGGTGGGTATTATCAAATCCAGAGCCTGCAAGTGCTCTACAGAGGTACACCACCCCCAAGCCCAGACCCCTTTTTCATCTGTAAGACCAGCGTATTAAACCAATTGATCTAAATTTACAGAATTTGGTTAATTTCTACCCATCTTCTTTTTCATGCAAATACGAGGTGAATTTTTCTAAAATGTGTCAAAGCCGAGGGAGAAAGATAGAGACTCAGTATGCTGACCCCTTGAATACAGAGTCAAGGCAGTATTTTCAGTTTCCCTTGAGGAGTCCCCTGACATAGCCTAATTCTTTGAGCATTTGTCACCGTCCTGTTATATATGTATGATCTGTGTGTTCCTGATACAGGTATTCCACATTCTGTTCATAATTATTATTTCCTGTTTCCTTAACAGGCTGTTTCTCCTTAATGTGCCTTTGATTGTGGAATTCCTTCTGCTCAAATGACTTGTAATGTAAATGATATTCAGGATATCTGATATGCAAACCCCAAAGGGGTTGTGACCCACGTGTTGAGAACCTCTGTTCTACCTAAAAGAGCTCTCATTTTTGCCCCTTAAGTTATAGGGCTGTTCTTTAATCTCTGTGAATGGGTTCTATCCAGCTTTCAAGGTCCAGTTGAAGCTCTGTCTTCCACAAAGCTTTCCTTAATCCTTTTATCTGGATTAGCCTTTCCCTTTTCTGAATTTCTTTCCCTTCATCCTTTCTTTGACAATAGTTATATGTACTTTTTTTCCTCCCTCAAGACAAGGTTTCTTTGTGTAACAGCTCTGGCTGTCCTAGAACTCACTCTGTAGACCAGGCTGGCCTTGAACTCATAGAGATGTGCCTGCCTCTGTCTCCCAAGTGCTGAGATTAAAGGTGTGCACCACCACTGCTATGTGCTATTTTTAATATTTATCTGGGTGTGTGTAGATGTATGGGTTCAGGCATGGCAGTGCATTTGTGTGGAGGTCAGAGGACAACTTGCAGGAGTTAGTGCTCTCCTTCCACTATCAGATCCAGGGAATTTAACTCAGGTAGCCAGACTTGGCAGCAAGTGCCTTTGCCCCCTGACCCTGCCTAAGCCATCTCTCTGGCCCTAATGTGCTGTTTTTTTGTTTGTTTGTTTGTTTTGAGACAGGGTCTCACTATGTATCTCTGGCCATTCTGGAACTCATTATGTAGACCAGGCTAGCTTTGAACTCACGAGATCCACCTGCCTTTGCCTCTCAAGTGCTGGGATTAAAGGCGTTCGCCACAATACTCTGCTTCTATATGTGCTATGTTTTAACCCCATATTCAGCTGGGATACCAGAAGGGCATCTCTGTGTTCCTTTAGCTTAATACCCACTACATAGGAAAATGTTTCTCAAATGACTGAAAGACAGTCTAGAGGGAATTTCAATTAGATTTAGATTATGTTGACCCTAAATGGAAAAATTTCAGCCCAGGGGTCAGACAGATGGCCAGTAGAAAATAGAACATCATGCTCTTGCAGAAGTCTGGAGTTTGATTCCCAGGACCCATATTGGTGGGCCAGCTCAAAACTGCCTATAGTTCCACGGGATCAGACTCCCTCTTCTGGCCTCTGAGGGCACCTGCATTTACATGCACATACTCACACCCACATATACATTAATAATAATGAAAAAGAAAATCTCAGCCTAGTCAAATATGGTGGTTACATATCTGTAATCTTAGAATTTGGAAGACTGAGGCAGGAAGACTGAATTCAAGACCTACCTGGGCTACATAGTAAACACTGTCTCAAAACATAACCTCAGTTCCAAAACTAGATTTTTTTGGGGGGGGAAGGGTAGATAGGGGGCATTGGTTAAGACAGGGTCTTACAGTATTACAGGCAGTTGTGGCCTCAAACTTGCTATATAGCAGAGGCTAGGTTTGAATTCCTGATTCTTTTGCCTCTGCCTTCCTAGTGCTAGGATTACAGGCAAGTGCCACCACACTAAGGCCTAGGAGATTTTTGTTTGAATGTAGCCTTTCTTGTTGTGGTCATTCATGTACCCAAAACCCTGGGAGCACCTTGCCTTCAGTGAGAGGTGTTGCTCTAGAAATACAATTCCTACTGGCCATGGCCATACACATCTTTAGTCTCAGCACTTGGGAAGTAGAGGCAGGTGGATCTCTGTGAGTTCAGGAGCAACCTGATCTACAGAGTGAGTTCCAAGACAGAGCTATGTAGTAAGATTCTGTATCAAAACAAAAACAAAAAAACACATTTACCTAGACGTCAGAGGAGATTCTGCAGAAGTCACTAGACCATCTCAGCCTGTGGGTCATGATCCTTTTGGGGATTGAATAATCCTTTCACAGGGGTCACCTAAGAGCATCAGAAAACACAGATATTTACTACCGAAAACAGTAAAGGTCCAGCCTTTATTGTTTTCTCCCAGGGTCCATGGAAGAGTCTAACAACCATCTGGGGATTCTAATCTGAGGGATATTCAGTGAATCTAAGCACACTGAGTTCTTTAGTCCATTCACTTTATTCTTCTCAGTCAATCCTGTCTACACAGTTTCTTTTCCGTTTTCATACTTAGCTCCTCTCTGTTCCTTCTGCTGCTCTCTCATTATTCTACCTAGTTCTTTCCATCTTGTTCTCATCTCTGTTCTTTTAAATCAATTCCCTCCAAGTGCGGTGGGGGAGCCTTATATATACACAAGCAGTAATTCTTTGGCAATGCAATGCGAGATTTGAAGTTTTCAGGGTCGCAGAGGAAGGTGATAAGGATCCGATCATAAAGCAATAATTGTCAGCTTCCAATTACAACCCAAAGGGGAGTTCTCCTATAGAGTCAACTAAAGGCTGAGATCAATTAGGGAATTGTAAAAGGTCTTGAGTAAATAAGTCGGGATGATGGTAAGGAGTTGAGGATTTATTTTGTTTTGTTGAGACCAGTTTCTCCATGTAGCTTTGGAGCCTTCCCTGGAACTCACTCTGTAGCCCAGGCTGGCCTCGAACTCACAGAGATATGCCTGCTTCTGCCTCCTGAGTGCTGGGATTAAAGGCATGCGCCACCACTGCCCGGCTTATGAGTTAAGGATTTAATTGCTAGTGGTTATTTTCTCTGTCTGTGAGTGAGATGAGCTAATGTTTATCTATCTGCACTTGTACTTAGATAAAAAGGTATCTTAGATGAAATGTATGTTAATGAAAAATAAACACAGCTGGGGAAAGTTATCAAAATACCCCAAATGTATAGGGCAAGTTGTGCCCAAGATTGGGGTGCAGTCATGAGCTCACATGTATACATAACATGGAAATGCATGGTAAATGGGGGGAATCATAGCTGTTATTGCACAAGAAGTTTACAAGAAACAGCCAATTCATTCAAAAGACAATAATTCCATAACGCCTTGCATAATGGTTTCCTCTAACAGAACCCTTAGTTCTGATAGGTTGACCTTCTGAACTCTTAATTGTCACTGCTGTATACTCCCATGGATTTTGCTACCAGCTGCTCTCATTAATATACATTATGATTCATAACTAGCAAAATTATAGTTATGAAGTAGCAACGAAAATAATTTATGGTTGGGGGTCATTACAACATGAGGAGCTGTAGTAAAGGGTCACAGCATTAGGAAGGGTGAGAACCACTGATCTAGAGCCTCGGACTCTCCCTTCCCTAACTATAGTGTCCCCATCCTACTTTTTGCCTCTGGTCTGATTGTCATTCTCTATCCATGCCCTAAATTGCAGAAATTCTACTGTTGACTTTGTGGTAACGGGTTGAATTTAATCTCAGAGGGAGATGGAGTAAAAATTGGTTCTGTTTTCATCAGCCTGTGAAACTATGCTGAGACCTGGCAATATAGGTCTTAATTAATTAAGACAGTCTTCCAAAGCCTTATTCATTCATTTTCATTCATTCATTCATTCATTCATTTATTTTTAGTGGTGCTGGGGATTGAACCCAGGGCCTTGTACATGCTAGGCGAGTGCTTTGTCACTGACCTACATCCCTATAGTACAGCCCACCACCACCACCACCACCACTAACACAAGGAGTCCATAGTCTAGTAGAGGAAATTTCAAAGTTTGAGCAATTTAGTATAAGAGTAGAAATAGCTATAGGGTACTGAGAGCACCAACGCAAGGAGATTTGTGTTAGACACTTGCATTGGACCCAAAAAACCCCACCAGTACAGGCTTTTGGTGTTTGGTGAGGTTGAACCCTGGGCCTTGTGTACTCTGCCATCCCCAGCCCCAGTGAACACTGTGACATTAGCATGTACAAGTGACATTAGCTTTGATTGTTGGCAGGAAGCCCTGTAGCCAATTAACTAAACTGCAGACATTTAAGTAGTTAAGGTATAACTGTTGGCTGGTTGATTACACTGTAACTAAGTTGTTTTCTGTGCTTCAGTGTCTTTTCAAATGTCGCATCATGGTGTAGATTGCAGTTCTCTGAAGCAGCTGTTTGGAGGAATGCCCTGTTCACAAATCATTGTGTCTATCCTTTTGCTCAAATAAACTCCATTAAATTTAAATTTAGCTTTTCTTTTAACAGTATTTTATGTGAAATGGGAGCTAAGAGAATTGTAAGCTTGTTTTGAACTGCAGTGCCAAACTAGGTTGGCACACTTGGGCTCACGTGAGAATTCAGTGGACAAGCACTGACCTTGAGCTGTGCACCCCCACCCCACACCCACTTTTCAGTACTAGGGGTTGAACCCAGGGGTTCAGATGAGGCAAATACTTTATCAGTGCGCTACATCACCAACCCCTGTGTACCATATTACTCTTTTGGGGGCCCAGAGGGCTGACTCACTGAAAATGAATTAAAGATGACTCTTTTTTTTTTTCTTTTAAGATTTATGTACTTATTTCATGTGCATTGGTGTTTTGCCTGCATGTACATTTGTGTGAGGGTGTTGGATCCCCTGGAATTGGAGTTATAGACAGTGGTGAGCTGTCATGTGGTTGCTGGGAATTGAACCTGGGTCCTCTGGAAGAGCAGCCAGTGCTCTTAACCACTGAGCCATCTCTCCAGCCCTGACTCTTGGGCTGTTTACTAGTGAATGATTTGGCCACGTGTGTTAGTTAATATTGAAAGTCATTTCTTTCCAAACACCAATCCTTAACCAGCTACACTGGAGCAGAAGTCAGGCTCACTTAGGCTGCATGCTGTATCCCTCCTTGTTCTTTCATTGAGTGCCTATTACATATGGTTGGGGTCACCACAACATGAGGAGCTGTATTAAATTATCACAGCATTAGGAAGGTTTTGAAAATAGAGCACTTACCTTCTAATGATTCATGTAGTTACTCATCCACTGCCAGTGCTGGGTAGGTAGCCGCTGTGCCTGTCGTTGGTTTCTCCTTTCACTCTGCTCCTTTTCCTGTCAGAGTCCTCTGGAAAACTGCTCTTGAGGCCTGTCACCAGCTCACTGCAGCCTGCCCCTGTAACTTTACTCCGATTATTGCCTTGCTTAGGTCATTATTGAGTTCTCTTCTCCTGCTCCTTAACCCCAGTTAAGCCATGCTTTTTTAGAATCCCTTCATCTGCCTGGCTTCCTGATTCAGACAGGTCTTTGGTCCTGCCAGTTGACTTGACCTTGGAAAGCACATGCTCATTGCTTCTTCCCACTGCTCATCTTGTTCACATCTGGTTTTTCAGCTTTGTGGAATTTTTCTCTCTTCTAGATTTCCCACAGAACAGGTAAATGTGAGGAACAGAAGCCCCCCCCCAAAAAAAAAAAAAACAAAAAACCATTCTCTGGATGCCCACCAGTGGAGGACGTGAAATCAGTTATCTGTGGTATTGATCTGTTTTTGTCTCTTGTTGCAGATGGAAAGACTCAGTTGGTCTGCCTGAACCTGTCTGTCTTCTTGTGTTATGCAGGATGACCCCCAGCACAGATGAACTGAATGGTCCATGGTCATTCCTGATCTAATTTCAAACACCAGAAGTCTGTATACATTTCGCTCAGGGTTTAGACCAGATTTGGTGGGGGTGCTGTTTTTTCCAAGACAGGGTTTCTTTGTATAGCCTTGACTATTCTGGAACTCAACACTATGGACCGGGCTGGCCACTCTGCCTCCTGAGTGCTGGGATTAAAGGTGTGAACTGCCACCACCACTTGATGTAAACCAGATTCTTTTCTCAGAAAGTAAAATTCTTTGTCATGTCCATGTTTGTGTGTTTGCAGGTGCACATGTGTGCATGTGATGGCCAGAGGCCAACCTCATGTATAGTTCCTTAGGCTAGCTGTCTACCTTAGTTTTTGAGATAGGTCTTTCACTGGTACCTGGGGTTTGTGGATTAGGTCAGCTGACCAGCAAACCCCAGGGATCTCTATCACCTCTTCAGCACTGCGATTACAGACTTGTGGCACTGTGTACAGTTGTTTATGTGGGTGCTAGGAATTGAACGTAAGCCTTCATGCTTGCTTGTGTGACAAGCACTTTACTAACTGAACTTTACCTACCTACCTCCCCTCCCAACACTCCTGTTTTTTTGAGACAGGGTCTTGTAGTATAGGTAGGCTTTAAATTTGCTCTATAGCCAAGAGATGGCTTTGACACCTGATCTTGTCACCACTTGCCTCATGCTAGGATTCTATAGGAGTAAGCCAGCACTCCCAGTTTGAGAATTAATAAATTATTGTGTGCAAGGAGTGCTTGTCAGTGTTGGCTGAATAACCAGTTTAGTTCTAGCACCCTCTGGGAGTTGTAACTTGAATCTTCTCCCTGATGCTATTCAGACCAAAGGGCCATTGAGAAGCAACATGGAGGGAGGCTTTGAGTATTGTGGGTGGTCAGACTAGGAGAGGACTTAAAAAGTCTGTCCTCATGCCCTGTACCTTTGGCCTATAATTATCAGGCTTGCTGACATGGACCAAGGGGCTGAAAGCTTTCCTTGGCACCACTCCTTCGTCTGAATAAAGTGTTGTTTCATTTGAAATTCAGCAACTGAACATACATTATATAAAGTAACAATAGTGTATGTAGACTTAATTTTATGTGCATTTTTGTAGTAAAGCCCAAGGAGTGACCTAGATTTGATTCAACTCTGGAAATGGAAGGGGAGTTTAAAAAAAAAAAAAAAGAAAGAAAGAAAAAAGTAAAAGAACAGTGTATGTGATGAACCAAATATCCATGATGTGGTTTTGGTGCACACCTACAGTCCCAGCCATATCTATGCTGAAGTGGGAGGATCTCCTAGACCTAGGAGTCCACATCCAGCCTAGACAACAGTGAGACACTGGCTTTTAAAAAGTTCCATTTGAGCTAGGTGGTGGTGGCCCACGCCTTTAATCCCAACACTCAGGAGGCTGAGGTAGGTGGATCTCTGAGTTCTGTGAGTTCGAGGCCAGCCTGGTCTACAGAGCGAGTTCCAGGACAGCCAAGGCTATACAAAGAAACCCTGTCTCAGGAAAAAAAAAAAAAAAATCCATGTGATAACCTTTTAATGCCTTATTTGTGTATTGCTTTAATTAGTGCAGTGAAATTTGAAGGCATTATATCAAATTAAGAGTAATGCAGAATGAGAACATGCTAGTAGAAGAGACTGAGGTAGAGGGACTGTTCCTAAGATCAGGAGTCAGGAAATCTGGCTTGGGGTGTGTGGTTTGAATATAAAATGGTCCCCATAGGCCCATAGGGAGTGGCACTATTAGATGTGGCCTTGTTGAAGTAGGTGTGGCCTTGTTGGAGGAAGTGTGTCACTAGGGTGTGGGCTTTGAGTTTTCAGAAGCTCAAGCCAGGGTTACTGGCTCACTGTCTCTTCCTGCTGCCTGCGGATCCAGATGGAGAACTCTCAGCTCTTCTCCAGCATCATGTCTGCCCACATGCTGCCATGCTTTTCACTATGATGATAATAGGGTAAACCTCTGAACTGTAAGTCAGCCCAGTTAAATGTTTTCTTTTATAAGAGTTGCCATGGTCATGGTGTCTCTTCATAGCAATAAAACCCTAACTAAGACAGGGTCCTACTGCCCCATTGTTGGTTGCTGATTTTCCATTTCTCTAATCTGCAGGTAGTGGCATGATTCAGAATTCTTGTTTCTAGTGATCATTAGTGGCACAGTTTGGTGTCATTTGTTACTAGAAGAGTAACAGCACAGAACAAGTGTTGTCAGTAGAAGCTGACCTCTTCCCCTGTCCCCTCAGAGTTGAGTGACCTTCAGGACTGTGAATGATCAGATACTAATCACACATCTCTCATTTGTGGTTTAGATTATTTTTGAGAAAGGGTATCTCTGAACTTATGTAGGCCAGATTGGCCTCAAACTCAGACCCACCTGCCTCCACATCAGTAGTGCTAGGATGAAAGGCTGTACTACAACCAGCTGTGATGTGGAATCTTATCATTTTGAAAAGATTAACACATGAGAAGAGTTCATGATTATGAATCTTAGTACAGTACAGGTCTGCCATACCATAAAGGATATTTTCAGCTGAGCATACTCTTTCTGTTTAGGACCTAGCTCAAGTCTTTATGACAGCTCTGTGAAGCAGTATAGCAGATAACATTAACCCCTTTTACAGGTGAAAACAACAGAAAACTAAGCCCAGATCCACAACAAGTCTATGGACCATGCCATCCTGGACACAACCCAGTTTATCCAAATTTTGTTAAATCCACAGAAACTCAGGTGCACTCCTAGGACTTTCTGGATGTGAAGTAGCCTTGAAACGAAAATTGTTTCTTTTTATTTCTCTCCTAACCTCTGTTGTTTTTCTGCCTGGCCCATGGTCAGGACAAATCTCTCTCACCCACCGCCAGTCCCGCAGCCGCTCAGACCCAACCAAATAAACACAAGGATACTTATATTGCTTACAATATTAGTTATTGTTAGCTGTTCTTATATCTTAAATTAACCCATTTCTATTTAATCTATAAGTTGCCATGTGGCTCGTGGCTTACCGGTATCTTAACATCTGTTTCTCATCGTGGCGGCTGGCAGTGTCCCTCTGCCTCAGCCTTCCACTTCCCAGAATTCTCCTCTCTCCTTGTCCCTCCTATACTTCCTGCCTGGCTACTGGCCAATCAGTGTTTTATTTTATTTATTAACCAATCAGAGCAACACATTTAACATACAGAACATCCCACAGCACTCTGTCTTAGTTAAGATTTCTAGCACTACAGTAAAACATTATGACCAAAAAGTAAGTTGAGTCATTCTCTGAACTGAGGCTCCTTGCTCTCTGATGACTCCAGTTTGTGTCAAGTTGACACACAAAACCAGCCACTACACTCTTCTTCCCTCCCATTACCCGTGTGTGTGTGTGTGTTTCAGGGTCTCATATAGCTGGTGGCCTCAGATTTGAGGATGACCTTGAACTCCTGATCCTCCTGCTTTTGCCTCCCAAGTGCTGAGATTATAGGTATTATCCACCACACCAGGCTGGAAATGGAAAAACTCTTCTATGATTTAAAAAAAAAAAAAAAAAAAAGGAGAAGAATTTGTTTCCTACAATGCCTTCTTTTCTTTTCCTTCTTCAGTAGATTTGATCTCTCAACATATTTTCACTTGAGATCTGTTTCTTTTTTATTTACTTATTTTATTCCATATGCATATGTATATGCACACCATGTGCATGCCTAGCCTGCAAAGGCCAGAAGAGGGCTTCCTGTCCTCTAGAACTAGAATTGGTTATGAGCCACCATGTAGATGCTGGGAATAAAATGCAGGTTCTCTGAAAGATCAACAAGTACTCTAAACTGCTGAGCCATTTCTCCAGCCCCAGACCTGCTTCTTATCTGACAAAAGGATCCAGTGTTGTGGTTTTGTTTTGTTTTTCTCTCTCCCAAACCTTCATTGGGAGTGTAATTTAATCACAGTAAACAGCTTCCATCTCAAGCACAGAGTTCAAGGGAAGCCTGACACTTTTTGAAGTTCTCTCAGTATTGGTTGGTGTAGCTACACCATTGTCTCAGTTTTCTTACTCTTGGGTCTGCTACAGGCTTGTTTTCCCAAGTTACATTAGGTCAGACCAGTGCCATAGACTGTGGTTAGATAGATAGGTTACTGTTCCATATACTTGAGAATTTCAGCAAGTTTCTTTACTCTTATTGAAAAAAAAAATGTTGGCTGGGCAGTGGTGGTGCATGCTTTTAATCCCAACACTTGGGAGGCAGAGGCACGTGGATCTCTGTGAGTTCGAGGCCAGCCTGGTCTACAGAGCAAGATCCAGGACAGGCTCCAAAGCTACACAGAGAAACCCTGTCTTGAAAAACCAAATAAGGGGGCTGGAGAGATGGCTCAGCAGTTAAGAGCCCTGGCTGCTCTTCCAAGGACCCAGGTTCAATTTCTAGCACCCACATGGCAGCTTGCAACTGTCTATAACTCCAATTCCAGGGGCTCTGATGCCAATACAAATAAAATAAAATTTAAAAAACTCAAATAAATAAAATTTAAAAATGTTATTAAGTCTTATTTAGTGTGTATATGTGTTTACATGTGTGTGGATGCTTGCACCACAGTGCATGTGGAGGTCAGAGGGCAACCCACAGGAGTTGGGTTTCTCCTTCCACCATGTGAGTCCCATTAAGACTTGCCTGCCTTCTGTCCTCTTTTTCAGTGGGGCCAAATGTTTGGATTCTGGTTGTTGCTGCATCAGTCACTAACTGCTGGTTAGTTCTGTCAACTTGACCACTGGGGGAAAGGAGTTCTCATTTGAGGAATTGGCCTGAGAGCACATCTGTGGGGCATTTTCCTGGTTGATAATTGATGTAGGAGGGTCCAGCTACTCTAGG
The DNA here is from genome assembly GCF_949786415.1 of Peromyscus eremicus. NCBI lineage: Eukaryota > Metazoa > Chordata > Mammalia > Rodentia > Cricetidae > Peromyscus > Peromyscus eremicus. The sequence continues at coordinate 104,082,453 of NC_081422.1, read as the reverse complement.
CAATGCCATCCCTGGGCGGGTGGACCTGGGCTGAGCTAGTGAGGGGCATCTAGCCAGTAAGCGGTGTTCCTCCATAATCTTTGCTTCAGTTCTGCCTCCACATTCCTGCCTTGAATTCTTGCCCTGACTTCCCCTCGGTGACAGACAGTGATGTGAGAGTGGGAGCCAAGGAAACCCTTTCCTCCCAAGTGCTTTCGGTCAGTTTTTATCACAGCCACAGAAATGAAAGCTACGACACTAATGCTGTGATCTTGGCAAATGTCCTGACCTCTTTGCCTCAGTCCTTCATCCTCTCATCAATGATGAGGAGACTAGATCCATCTCTTGCCTTGTGGTAAGGAGCTGGTAAGACTGAGGTGCTGAGGACCTTGCTAGCCTGTCATAGGAACTTGGCGAGTGTCTGCTGCTTCTCATTCTTGGAGGAACAGTATTCTTGTTTCTAGGACTATGGTGTCTGATTCCTTCAGCTGTGTCCCACAGAGCCTCTGAGGCTGCACTTCCTCCTTCTTCTAACCCAAGGGCAAGCCCTGACCCTTCTCACTGCACAGGAGTTGACTTAGGACACATTTTCTATTTGTAGATTAGGTGGGGGTTGAATAGATCAGAGTGAAGTTACCTGGGAATCAGTAAATCAGCTTCAGATTGGTTGGGAACCCTCTAAATACTGGCTTTATGTTCGCGGAGTTGAATATTTGTTTGGTAGATTTCTTTCATAGCTTTTCTCTTTTCAGGAGTCTACTGAGAGAGTAGATCTTTTCAGATACCTTAGTTCCTCAGCAACTCTTTGAGTCATTTGTTTCCCAAATTTCAAATACTGAAAAAAATTGAAAGTCATCCAAATCTTCGTTACCCACATTTATTTATTTTTTAAAATTAGGTATGTGGAGTGTGAGGGTGTGCTGTGGGGTACACATGCCCTGGAGGTCAGATGACAACTGTAGTGTCCGTTCTCCCCGCCATCTTTATTTGTGTCCTGAGGATTGAACTCCGTCACTGGCTTTTATGGCAAGAACCTGATGTCACCAACTCAACCAACTTGCCGATCCTATTTTTAGTTGTTTTACTTTTTGAGATTTATTTATTGTTTGGTTGGTTTGGTTTTTTCGAGACAGGATTCCTCTGTGTAGCACTAGCTGTCCTGGAACTCTCTTTGTAGACCAGGCTGGCCTCTCACAGAGATCCACCTGCCTCTGCCTACTGAGTGCTGAGATTAAAGGTGTGCACCACCACTGCCTGGCTTAAGGCTTGTTTATTTGGGTTTTTTGTTTTGGTTTTTGGTTTTTCGAGACAGGGTTTCTCTGTGTAGCTTTGTACCTTTCCTGGAACTCACTCTGTAGCCTAGGCGGGCCTCGAACTCACAGAGATCCGCCTGCCTCTGCCTCCCAAGTGCTGGGATTAAAGGCGTGTGCCACCATGGCCCAGCAGGGTTTATTTTTATTTCATGTTTATGAATGTTTTGTCTGGATGTGCATATGTGCACCACGTGTAGGTGAGAAGACATTGGATCCTCTGAAATTGGAGTAATAGCTGTGGGCCACCATGTAGTTGCTAGCAGGAGGCTAAACCTAGGTCTTCAGCAAGAGCAGCAAGCCCTGCGTCCTAGGGAAGCACTGTACCAGCTGAGCCAACTCCATCCCTGTTGTTTTTAGGTATTTTTTGAGGATTTATTAATGTTTTTATTTACATGTACGAGTATTTGCCTTCATGTGTGTCTATGCACCACGTTGTGAAGGGAGACCCAAAGAGGGCCCTGGATTCCCTGATACTGAAGTTACAAATGCTTGTTAGCTGTCTTGTGGGTGTTGGGAACTGAACCCACATCCTCTGGAAAGGCAGCCTATTCTCTGAACTGCTGAATCATCTCCCCAGCCCTGTTGTTTTTATTTGAATATCCCACTCCACGCTGGCTCATTTCTCATCACCCCCCCCAGGCCTTTCCTGAGAGTCATTGGTGCCCTTCCCTGCCATGTAGGTGGGTGGGAGTGGGGTTTGCACCTGTGCTTGTTTGGAGCCTCTTGCCTATGTGTACTTTGAGTTTAGGGTTATACCTGTGATTTTAGAACAAAGGATTCTTGAAGGAGGTTTAAGTTAGTGACCCTTTGAGATCTTCATAGGGCTCTATTTCAGCTAGTTAAGACCCGTTGCTCCTTAAGCTGGTAGAATCCTAGTGTCTATTAAGAAGGCTATAGCATGTGAGGGACCTGTTGAGGTGTTTGCACAGGGTATTTAGTCTTCATTTTCATGGGCTCAGAGGAGGAGGAGGCCGTCCTGGTCAGCTCCTGTGTGCTGTTGATAGCTGAGGCTGAGCTTTGGCGACTGCCTCAGACTCGGGGCACATCTGCAGATCTTCCTTACCACTTCTTTTTTTTTTTTTTCCTCTTCCTCTAGTTTGTCCTGAAGAATTACGGAGAGAACCCAGAAGCCTACAATGAGGAACTGAAGAAGTTGGAGTTACTCAGACAGGTAGGAGTATTTTTATGTTGGTACAAATGGAATTGGTTTGCTAAAGAAGTATTTAAAACACACACACACACCCCTCTACCATCTACTGTGGTCAATATTTTAATTTACTAATTTTCACTTTATTTAATTATTTATTTAGTCTACAGAAGCATCAAAATGCTGGTAGAAAAGTTTTTGTGTTAACTCTGACAGTCTGATAGGTGAAAAAGGATTTTATTTTACTTACTTTTTCTTTCCCCACGGGTCTCAGTGTAGCTCAGGCTGGCCTTCGGTCCTGAAAGTTCTGGGACTATAGGCATTGTCCCTTTATGTTTAAGTCTTAGTTATTTTGCTGTAATGGGGATTGAACTCATGTCTTCAGGCTTGATATCAAGTGTTCTTACTTGTTGTGCCATCTAGCTATTTCTGAGACATGGTTTCATGAACCCACAGAGGCCTACAACTTCATGTAGCTGAGGATGATCTTGAAGTTTTGATCCTCCCTCCTCATCTTCAGGGCTGAGGTTACAGTAACCATCTCCAGTTTATGTGATCCTGGATCACACCAGGGCTTTATTCATGCCAGGCAAGGATTCTACCAGCTGAATATCCACAGACTCCTTTGGTTTTTTGTTGTTGGTGGTTTGTTTATTTGTTTGAGACAAAGTCTCTCTGTGTAGCTCTCGCTGTCCTGGATTTCACTCTGTAAACCAGGCTGGCCTCAAACTCAGAGATCCACCTGCCTCTGCCTCCCAAGTGCTGGATTAAAGGCATGTGCCATCACACCAGCTCTAAGGTGTTTTTTTTAAAACTTAAAACAGTTTTAATTTCCCCTTTCCCCATATTTTCAACCATTTTGAAACATTCATGTATAAGAATTCAGCATATTTTCAGTCTGTTGGATTTTGTTGTTGTTGTTGTTTTTCTACATTGTCTTTTGTCAGGCCCATAAGATCTCAGATATGGCAGCTTCTTCATTATCTGTTGTTTCGCCTTCTGAAATTTCACTTACTTTCAGTCACTTGTATTCCAGAATACTAAATAGAAAATTCCAGAATAAGTAATTTAAAAGTTTAAGTTGTTTGCAGTTCTGAGTAATATAACTAAATCTGATGCCATCCTGCTCTGTCTTATCCCACCTGGAATGTTCATTGTTGCTTTGCTTAGTGAATGAAATCTCATGATACCTTGTTTAAATTTTTTTGTGTGTTTGCACACACAAGAGTGGGGCCATGTTTGCACATTTGTGTGGCAATCACAGAAACTTGCAAAAGTCTGCTCTCCCCTTCTGCCATGGGTTCCAGGGACTGAACTCAGATGGACGGGGTTCACAGCAAGTGCTTGTACCCACTGCGCTATCCCTACAGTTCAGTGCTGTGTTTATTAAGTAACTCTTTCTGTTGTTGTTTGGTTTTATTTTTGTTTTTTGAGATGGGTCTCTATGTAGTTCTGGCTGTCCTGGAGATGGCTATGTAGACCAGGCTGGCTTCTGCCCCCTGAGTGCTGGGGTTAAAGGTGTGTGCCACCATCCTCAGCGGCCCTTATTTTCTTAATAAATAGTCATGATGTTGGCAATTGTCAATACCAAAGAGAAACTGTGAAACACTTTCTTGAAGTCAAGCATGGTGTTGCACACTAGTAAGCCCAGCTTTAGGAGGCAGTGGCAGGATGGCTGAGTGTGAGCCTAGGCTATAGTGACACTCTTTCTCGAGCCCTTTTTTTTTTTTTTTTTTTTTTCAAGACAGGGTTTCTCTGTGTAGTTTTGGTGCCTGTCCTATATCTCCCTCTGTAGACTAGGCTGTCCTCGAACTCACAGAGATCCGCCTGGCTCTGCCTCCCGAGTGCTGGGATTAAAGGCGTGTGCCACCACTGCTCAGCTTCGAGCCCACATTTTAAAAAAAAAAAAGTCCCAGGTGATGGTGGCACACACTTTTAATCCCAGATGCAGGTGGAACTCTGTGAGTTCAAGGCCAATCTGTTCTACAAATCGAGTTCCAGGACAGCTGGAGCTGTTACACAGAGAAACCCTGTCTCAAAAGACAAACAAAAGCCAAAACAAAACTGCTGTTAACGTGGGTAGGAATTATCACTACAACAGCCTGCTTTTGGTTCTTTTGGGTGTATGCTCAGAAGTGGAATTACTGAATATGTAATAGATGGGATTTTTGAAGAATCACCACACTGTAATTTTGCACAGTGGCTCACCATTTTACATCTCCACTAGCAGTACACAAGCATCCTAATTTCTCCATTCTCCCAGTGTTTGCTCTTTGGCTGGCCTGGAACTTGTGATCCTCCTCCAGCCTCCTTGGTTTACAAGTATGCAAACATCCTTGCTGACTGTTTTTTGGGAAGTGTTGCCCCCCACCCCCAGCAGGGTCTTATGTAGACCAAGCTGGCCTTTAACTTATTCTGTAGTGAAATAAGACTTGATCCTGATCTTCCTGCCTCTGCCTTCCAGGTGTTAGGAATACAGTCATGTACTACCATGCCTGGCTTATTTTATTTTTTTAATTACTAATAGTCATCCTAATCAGTGTCGGGTAAAGGATGAGGCATGTCAGGCACACGGAGGAGTGTGTACATGCTGAGAGCACCCTTGCTACGAGCTCTGAATCAGCTATTAGCATCCTAGTGAGGGTCTCTTGTCCCTTCTTCGGGGTGGGACAAGGGAAAGTTTATGGTGTTTTAAGCCCAATTCCTCACTGGGCACCTGCTTCTTGATAGTTATATAGTCTGCTTTTCAAAATGTGAACAAAGGATTCCTTTGTTCTGTTTCTTTTTCCTCCCAAATAGAAAGGTTTGTTACTATAAAAATTGAAAATAGTTAATATCCAGAATATATGAGCAAAGGAAAATTTATGTCTATATCAGACACGTATCTGCCCCCCTTCTCTCTACATAAATATGCATGTATGTATCTGTGTGTGTGTGTGTGTGTGTGTGTGTGTGTGTGTGTGTGTGTGTACAATAAACTGGGGCTGGGAAGATAGCTCATTTGGTTAAGTGCCAGGCATGCAAGCATGAGAACTTGGGTTTAGATCCCCCAAATCCATATAAAATACCAGGTGTGGTCATGCGCATTTGTAACCCTAGTGCTTGGCAGGGGGGTGAAAGGTCAGGGGAGTGGAGATAGGTAGCCAGTTGGAGAGCTCTGGGTTTCTCTGTTTTCAAAAGATAAGGTGGCGAGTTATAGATAGTTGATGTCAACCTCTGGTATGTGCACCTGCACACACTATACATACAGAGAGAAATCACTTCGTAGATAATCATTGTCAGCATTTTGAGGTATAGTCATCTGGATTTTTTTTCCCTTTTTGGTCCGTATATTTATTTGCATAGCCTATGCTTGTACAGAAATGAGGCCATAGATTTATCTGTTAGATTATTTTTTTTGTCTGTATGTCATAGAAGTCATAGTATATCCATAACAACCTGTCTTTAGTTTGTCTGAGGAATATTTTCTTGTGTAAGTAGCCTTGACATAGTTCATGTAAATAGTCCTCTTTAATGGCAAGTCTAGTGGCATCCAGTTTTTTAATCTGATAATGCTGTGAGAAATGCCCTCGAATGCAGTCAAGGATTTTTTCCCCCCTCTTGGATATCTGCCCTCCATGAATCATTTTTCTGAGGCAAGGTCTCATGTAACTCAGGCTGACTTCAAACTTGCTGTATAGTTAAGAATGACCTCGAATGATTGATCCTCCTGGGCTCTGGGATTACAGCTGTGCATCATCATGTCTGGATTTCCTGGATGTCTCTTACTGTTCAGTTTTAGATATAGAACTGTGGGTTAAAAGTTAAACATAGGTAGAAGGGAAAAGGTTAAACATAGGAGCTGGAGAGATGGCTCAGCAGTTAAGAGCACTGGCTGCTCTTCTAGAGGACTCAGGTTCAGTTCCCAGCACCTGCATGGCAGTTCACGGGGATCCAGTTCCTTCTTCTGACCTCCACAGACACCAGGCACACATGTGATGCACATACATGCATAAAATATTTTTTAACGTCGAATATAGTCAAAATTTTAAAGCATATTGTAGAGTATCTTCTAGAAATGTGGACAGACTCCGTCTACCAGCCTTGGCTGGCCGTATGGTATGTCTAACAACTGTAGGTGTAGATAGAGCTTTTTTTGAAATCTCTAATGATGGTGAGCCTGTTCCTTCCATCCTAATTCCCAGAATGCTATTCGTGTTGCACGGGACTTTGAGGGCTGCAGTGTCCTTCGAAAGTATCTTGGCCAGCTACACTACCTGCAGAGTCGGGTGCCCATGGGCTCAGGCCAGGAGGCCGCTGTAGCTGTCACCTGGTGAGAGCTGGTAGGCTGGGCTGGGAAGTTGAGAACTTAGAAGGTGCTTGGACAGCTGGGATACTTGGGTGGTAGGCATGATCCCTTCCCCTCTCCTTTCTCCTTGCACAGGATGGGGAGTGTTAGTGTGGTCTCCCATAGACCTCTGTCTCATACTGGAGTGGTTGGTCCCCTTCCCTGACCCTTGGGCCTAGGCCAGGTCCTTCCCTCTAGATGACTGAGATGCATGTCTGCAGGACTGAGATCTTCTCAGGAAAGTCTGTGGCCCATGAAGACATCAAGTACGAGCAGGCCTGTATTCTCTACAACCTTGGTAAGCTGCTTGATCCTTCCATGGGCCCTATGCCAAGCCCTGCCAGCCCTGGGTCTCAGCTCATCAGGTCAGATGGCCAAAAAGTCTATGGCTGAAAGGAAGATACCTGCGTTCTGACCCCTCCTCTGCCTCTACCATGGCTACACTGGCACTTCTGCTGTTTTCTGGGCCCCTGGGAAGTCACTGTTTAGAAGAGCTAGTCTGCCAGTCTGACTACCACAGATTTGTCCCTGTGCACTCCAGCAGGGAGTCATGGCCTTTCTTTGCCTGGACAGTATCACTCACTCCCCTGTTAAGGCTTCAGATTGAGAGGATAAGGCTGGCCTTAGATTGCCCCTCAAGTCAGTGTGGCTGTTGGCTGAGGGGAAAGCATAGGGGCTCCTCCCTCTTCTACCCCCTGGCCAGGTGATAACAGGAGAAAGGATGTGGCCCAGTTCTCGACTTGTTTTTCTGACGGGATGACAACAGGTGCCCCTCGGCTTCAGTTTCAGCACAGGTGGGGGCAGCCTGGGCAGCATCTCCAGGCTCTCCTAACAATGTCCTCTGCCCCTCTAGGTGCACTGCACTCCATGCTGGGGGCTATGGACAAGCGGGTGTCTGAGGAGGTAAGGACTGGGGAGGGGGCAGTGTGGGCATGTGGGTGTGCTGTGGAGGACACCAAGTGTTCTCAGCTCCCAGAAGTTGAATGATTCCTGCCTTACGGAAGTGGCCATCTTTCACCTCTTCCCTCCTAGGGCATGAAAGTCTCCTGCACCCACTTCCAGTGCGCAGCGGGTGCCTTTGCCTACTTGCGTGAGCACTTCCCACAGGCCTTCAGTGTAGACATGAGTCGCCAGATCCTCACTCTCAATGTCAACCTCATGCTGGTGAGCCAAATTGTTTTTCTGTTTTGAGATGAGGTCACATTTTGTAGCTCAGGCTGGTCTGAAACTCACTGTGTAGCCCAGGCTTGCTTCAGAATCATGGCCAATCCTCCTGCCTCAGTCTTTTTGGGGTTAGTCATGAAGTTAGCCACCACCCCTAACTTTAGGTTGAATTGGAGAAGAAATGGCTAAGGGAGGAGGCAGTTCATCTAGATTCTGGGCCAGTCATGTTGCAGGTAGTAAGGGAGAGGCAGGAAGGAGGCCTTGGCATTGGGTCTTTTGAGTTCCAGGTAGATCAGGCACAGGGTGGTAATTCTGGGAGCTGAGGAGACTAGAAGAGAGAGCAGCCAAGAGGGACTATTTTGGTCCATCCCTTGGCTCCCAAGAAGAGAAGGACCTTCAGGTGAACAGGGCATTGACCTGCACTTGTTGCTCCAGGGCCAGGCTCAGGAGTGCTTGTTGGAGAAGTCCATGTTGGACAACCGGAAGAGCTTTCTAGTGGCCCGCATCAGTGCACAGGTAGGAACAGGGCTGAGGATGAGTTTTTGCTTTGCTCCTGATCCTTGATGACTGAACTGATCCCAATTCCTAGGTGGTAGATTACTACAAGGAGGCATGCCGGGCCTTGGAAAACCCTGAAACCGCTTCCCTGCTGGGCCGTATCCAGAAAGACTGGAAGAAGTTGGTCCAGATGAAGATCTACTACTTTGCAGCTGTGGCTCATGTAAGGCAAGCAGTTACTGGTTGTGGCCTGGGCTGGGTGGCTGTAGCTCAGGCAGCAAGTCATGATGCCTCCTCTTCTTTCCTAGCTGCACATGGGGAAGCAGGCTGAGGAGCAACAGAAATTTGGGGAACGGGTGAGTGGACTGTGGGTAAGGGGGACCCTCAGGACATGTTCCAGGATTTTAAGGTTCTGTCTTTACATCATCCTGGAGGTGGTCCTCTTTGCTCCCCCTTGACCCCTCATCTTCCTCACCATGTGCCAGGCCATCATGACCTTTCCGTAGGCTTTCCATCTTTCCCACCTTGTAGCCCTCATTCCTAGGGGTCTGAGGAGACAGGATGGGCTCCCTATAGGGAGGATGACTCTTTGGAGGTATAAGCTACAGGGTGGAGCTGTTTGGGGCTATTGGCTTGGCTGGCATCTGCTGCCTGAGCTGCTGGTCATATGACCAGTGATCCAATCATCAAGTAGGACAAAGTGGGGAGATGGAACATTAGGGTCCAAGAGGATGGGACAGATCAGGCTTTGCCCTCCACAGGTGGCCTACTTCCAGAGTGCCCTGGACAAGCTTAATGAAGCTATCAAGTTGGCCAAGGTAAAGCTGAATGAGTGTGACTGCCTTTCAGAGCCATGAAGGCAGATGGCAAGGCTAGCTGAGCTGACTGATCTCAACACTGGCCTTGGTTATCTCTTCGTCTCTCCAGGGCCAGCCTGACACTGTGCAGGATGCACTTCGATTTGCTATGGATGTCATTGGGGGAAAGTAAGTATGTGGGACTAGGGTTGTCAGGTTTTTCTTAAATATCTTGTTCTTCTGCACCCTTGGGAGGACGCTAACAGTGCCAGGGAGCAGTGGCCTACGTGGGAGTCTAGTGTGTGGATCCTTGGTAATCTGTGATTTCTCTCCCCCTGCCATTCCCAGATATAATTCTGCCAAGAAGGACAATGACTTTATCTACCACGAGGCTGTGCCAGCACTGGATACCCTTCAGCCTGTGAAAGGTCTGATAGCTGAGGGGAAGCTGAGGAGTAGGGTGGCAAAGGAAGATGGAATAGGGAGGATCTGCCTTGAGTCTTCATATGGACCTGATCTCTGTGATACTCCCTGCTCTTAGGAGCCCCCTTGGTGAAGCCCTTGCCAGTGAACCCCACAGACCCAGCTGTTACAGGTCCCGATATCTTTGCCAAATTGGTACCTATGGCTGCCCATGAGGCCTCATCACTGTACAGGTATGTAGGAGGGACCAGCTCCTTTGCTTGATACAGAGGTCCTTGAGGTCCTTCAAGTATATAGGTCTCCAGCAACTGGTCTGTTTATTCCTTAGCGAGGAGAAGGCCAAGCTACTTCGGGAAATGCTGGCTAAGATTGAAGACAAGAATGAGGTCCTAGAGTAAGTGTGGGACAAGCGGTGGGAGGTAGGGCACACACCAGATTTCTTGCCTCCCTGCCCAGAGTCTAGATTGAGATTTTGGAGTGTTGATGTGCTGTGGAGGGTGTCCTGCCTCATCGTCGCTATCATTGTCTGGTATAGCCTGCCAGTCCATGTTTCAGTCTAGTTCCACTGGAGGGGTCAGCTAGCAGGCTTCATGTGGAAGGAATTGGGTCAGAGCCAATTGTCATCTGATCCTACTGTCTTCCCTCTCCCTTCCCTAGTCAGTTCATGGACTCAATGCAGCTTGACCCTGAGACAGTAGACAACCTAGATGCCTACAACCATATTCCACCCCAGCTCATGGAGAAGTGTGCGGCACTCAGTGTCCGGCCTGACACCGTCAAGAACCTTGTCCAGTCTATGCAGGGTGAGCAAAGCACGAAGCAGACAGGTACAGTGGGTAGCATGCAAGTCATCTGCCGTGGCCTCCTCCACTGAGGATGCTGGGGAAGCCCTGGCCCAGGCATGCACCATCCACATGCTTCTGTAGATCAGTGAACCTTGGGCTTCTTGTATTTGTGGAGTTTAGCAAGTGCTGGGAAACAAGCTCTGATCCAAGTGGGCATTTCTGTGTCTTGTGGGCAGAGGGCTGAGTGGTGCCTGGTTTGCCTACCTCAGTGGCTACCCCCCATACCCTTCAGTGCTATCAGGTGTGTTCACGGATGTGGAGGCCTCCCTCAAGGACATCAGGGATCTGCTGGAGGAAGATGAGCTGCAGGAGCAGAAACTGCAGGAGACCCTGGGTCAGGCTGGGGCTGCCCCTGGCCCCTCCGCGGCCAAGGCTGAGCTCGTAGAGGTGAGGCGAGAGTGGGCCAAGTACATGGAAGTTCATGAAAAGGCTTCCTTCACCAACAGCGAGCTGCACCGCGCTATGAATCTACACATTGGTAACTTGCGCCTGCTCAGTGGACCACTGGACCAGGTGCGGGCTGCCCTACCCACGCCAGCCCTTACCCCAGGTAAGCCCCGCCCATTGCTAGCAGGAGAGGCTTGGAGCTGGGTTTTCTTCGGCCTCACTGATTGCTGCTGCCCTCAGAGGACAAAGCTGTGCTGCAAAACCTGAAGCGCATCCTAGCCAAGGTGCAGGAGATGCGGGACCAGCGTGTGTCCCTGGAGCAGCAGCTCCGAGAGCTGATCCAGAAGGATGACATCACTGCCTCCCTGGTCACCACTGACCACTCAGAGATGAAGGTGGGTTGGATGAGCTTCGAGAGAGGGCTCTGTTTCTGGGCTTCTTCCTTAGTGTTTTTTTTTTTTTTTTTTTTTTTTGTCCCCCGTCTTCCCACAGAAACTGTTTGAGGAACAGCTGAAGAAGTATGATCAGCTGAAGGTGTACCTGGAGCAGAACCTGGCTGCCCAGGACAATGTCCTCCGGGCACTGACTGAGGCCAATGTGCAGTATGCAGCTGTGCGGCGGGTGCTTAGTGAGCTGGACCAAAAGTCAGTGTCTGCCGTTGTTCTTACCCCAAGCCCCATCTGGAGCTCTGTCCCTACAATTAGCCTCATCCTGGCTTTTCCTTTTGCCCACCAAGGTGGAATTCCACACTACAGACCCTGGTGGCTTCCTATGAAGCCTATGAGGACCTGATGAAGAAGTCCCAGGAAGGCAAGGACTTTTATGCAGACCTGGAAAGCAAGGTAGCCACCCTGCTGGAACGGGCGCAGTCCATCTGTCGTGCCCAAGAGGCTGCCCGCCAGCAGCTCCTGGACAGGTGGGTGTGCGCATTAGTTTCATTGTGGACCCAGCCCAGGCCAGCCTGGTTTATGGAAGCTGGTCTTACTTCCCTGCCTGTCCCTTAGGGAGCTGAAGAAGAAGGCACCACCACCTCGGCCCACAGCCCCCAAACCATTGCTCGCCCGCCGTGAGGAGGGTGAGGCAGTAGAGACTGCAGACACACCTGAGGAGCTGCGCAGCTTGCCCCCTGATATGGTGGTTGGCTCCCGGCTGCCTGACCCATTCCTAGGAACTACTGCCCCACTCCACTTTGCTCCTGGCCCCTACCCTAGCTCCACAGGCCCAGCAGCCCACTATCTCTCAGGACCCTTACCCCCTGGAACCTATTCAGGCCCCACTCAACTGATGCAGCCTAGGGCTGCAGTGCCCGTGGCATCTGGGACAGTCCTCTACCCAGCCCCCGCCTACACATCGGAGTTGGGCCTTGTACCCAGATCCTCTCCCCAGCATGGAGTTGTAAGCAGTCCCTATGTGGGGGTAGGGCCACCTCCGCCAGTTGTAGGTCTTCCCTCTGCTCCACCTCCCCAGTTCTCAGGACCTGAGTTAGCCATGGCAGTTCGGCCAGCTACCACCACCGTAGATAGTGTCCAGGCCCCTATCTCTAGCCATACAGCACCACGGCCAAACCCTACCCCAGCTCTTCCCCAGCCCTGCTTTCCAGTGCCTCAGCCTGTGTCCCAGCCTGTTCCCCAACCACAGCCTCTGCCCACACCCTATACTTTTTCTATGGGGACCAAGCAGCACCTCACAGGCCCTCCACCACAGCACCACTTCCCTCCTGGGATCCCCACAGGCTTTTCAGCCCCCAGGATTGGGCCCCAAGCTCAGCCTCAGCCCCAACCCCAACCCCCACCCCCACAAACAACATTTGGGCCACAACCCCCACAACAACCCCTTCCATTCCAGCATCCACATCTCTTCCCATCTCAGGCCCCAAGGATCCTTCCTCCACTTCCCTACCCTTTTACCCCTCAGCCTGGTGTCTTGGGGCAGCCCTCACCCACCGTGCACAGCCAGCTCTATCCAGGCCCATCTCAAGACCCTCTTCCCCCACACTCGGGAGCTCTGCCTTTCCCTAGCCCTGGGCCTCCTCATCCTCACCCCACCCTGGCATATGGCCCTGCCCCTTCCCCTAGGCCCCTGGGTCCTCCGGCAACTCCTGTTTCTATTCGAGGCCCCCCACCAGCCAGTCAGCCCACCCCTAGTCCCCACTTGGTGCCTTCACCTGCCCCATCGCCAGGGCCTGGTCCAGTACCTTCAAGGCCTCCAACAGCAGAGCCACCACCGTGCTTGCGCCGAGGTGCTGCAGCTGCAGACCTGCTGTCTTCTAGCCCTGAGAGCCAGCATGGAGGTACTCAGCCTCCTGGGGGTGGACAGCCCCTGCTGCAGCCTACCAAGGTAGATGCAGCTGAAGGCCGTCGGCCACAGGCCCTGCGGCTGATTGAGCAGGACCCCTATGAACATCCTGAGAGGCTGCGGCAGTTGCAGCAGGAGCTGGAGACCTTTCGGGGACAGCTGGGGGATGTAGGAGCACTGGATGCAATCTGGAGAGAGTTGCAAGAGGCACAGGAACATGATGCCCGAGGTCGATCCATTGCTATTGCCCGCTGCTACTCGCTGAAGAACCGGCACCAGGACGTTATGCCCTATGACAGTAACCGTGTAGTGTTGCGCTCAGGCAAAGATGACTACATCAATGCTAGTTGTGTGGAGGGGCTCTCACCATACTGTCCACCCTTAGTGGCCACCCAGGCCCCACTGCCTGGCACAGCTGCTGATTTCTGGCTCATGGTGCATGAACAGAAAGTATCAGTCATTGTCATGTTGGTGTCTGAGGCAGAAATGGAAAAGGTAAGAGCCTAGATGGGTATTCAGGAGATTATGGAGTGGGGAGGCAGGGAGTCCGGGAAAGCTAGCCTTAACTATCTTGTCTGTTCTTCAGCAAAAGGTGGCACGCTACTTCCCCACTGAGAGGGGCCAGCCCATGGTGCACGGAGCCCTGAGCGTGGCACTGAGCAGTGTTCGCACTACCGAAACCCATGTGGAGCGGGTGCTGAGCCTGCAGTTCCGTGATCAGAGCCTCAAGCGCTCTCTTGTGCACCTCCACTTCCCTACTTGGCCTGAGTTGTGCGTTCACTGTTCTGGATGGTGGGAGTTGGGGTAAACTCCTTGGGTGCTTGGGGGTGAAGGCCTCTCACATCAGGCCTGGTTCATACCTGTCCTTTCCCTGCAGAGGCCTGCCAGACAGTCCTGGCAACCTGCTGCGCTTCATCCAGGAGGTACATGCACATTATTTGCACCAGCGACCTCTGCACACACCTATTGTTGTACACTGCAGGTAGGGAGCTGGCACCCACCTGAAGGAGGGTTGCTACCCCATGGGCTCTTAGCCTGGCCTTATGCTTTCCTTCTTGCCACAGCTCTGGAGTGGGCCGCACAGGAGCCTTCGCACTGCTGTATGCAGCGGTGCAGGAGGTAGAGGCTGGGAACGGGATTCCTGAGCTGCCTCAGCTGGTGAGGCGGATGAGGCAGCAGAGAAAACACATGCTGCAGGAAAAAGTGAGTGGGTGGATTGGGTTGAGCTGGGTCTTGCCCATTGAGGACGGCCCCTACGCAGCTGACTAGACCAAATGTGTCTTTCTAGCTGCACCTCAGGTTCTGCCATGAGGCACTGGTGAGACATGTGGAGCAGGTTCTACAGCGCCATGGTGTGCCCCCTCCAGGCAAGCCCGTGGCCAGCATGAGCATCAGTCAGAAGGTAAGGGTAGTTCCTTGAGGGCTCTGCTGGGACAGTCACAACCTGGTGAAACTGTCTTCTTACTAGCTCTACCTTCTCAGAATCACCTGCCTCAGGACTCCCAGGATCTGGTCCTCGGTGGAGATGTATCCATCAGTTCCATCCAGGCTACCATTGCCAAGCTCAGCATCCGGCCCCTAGGTGGCTTGGATTCCCCAGCTGCCAGCCTCCCGGGCCTTGTAGAAACCCCAGGTCTTCCACCAGCCAGCCTTCCAGAACCTACCCCTGTCCCATCCTCCTCTCCTCCCCCTCTCTCTTCGCCTCTGCCTGAAGCCCCACAGCCAGAGGAGGAGCCACCAGTGCCTGAAGCCCCCAGCTTAGGGCCCCCCTCCTCATCCCTGGAGCTGTTGGCCTCTCTGACTCCAGAGGCATTTTCACTGGACAGCTCTTTGCGGGGAAAGCAACGGATGAGCAAGCAGAACTTTCTACAGGCCCACAATGGACAGGGTCTGAGGGCTGCCCAGCCTACGGATGACCCCCTAAGCCTCCTGGATCCACTCTGGACACTTAACAAGACCTGAACGGGCTTTGCTTCCCTGGTCCTTACACTACGTCTCCCATCCCTGCTGCCTTCACTCTGCCAGATGGAGGTGCCCTGCAGGCCTCAGGTCAGGCTCTGCTCCTTTGTGGAACCTGACATCTTTCAGCTCTGGGCTACTGAAATAATAAACCTACTCTGTGGCCAATGTCTGAGTTCACCCACTGCTGCCTCAAGACTCTGACAGACACTTCTCTCCCTTACCACATTTTCTTTTCTTTGAGACAGGGTTTCTCTGTGTAGTCTTAGCTGTCCTTGAACTTGCAGAAATCTGCCTGCCGAGGCTGGGATTAAAAGGTGTGCGCCACCACTGCCCAGCCATCACATTTCTTGAACCTCTGTGAGAAGGGTCTAGGAGTAGAGTAGATTGAAACAAGCAGCTCAGGCCCCTGGTAAGTGTGGTTTTTAAAAAAGTTTAATATTACAGTCAGGAGACAACAGTTCAGTCAGCTGCAAAGAAGATGCCTAGCTCTTGCCTCCATTCTAGGTCCAAAGAGTTGCTGCCCCCAGTGCCCCACTTTGGGTGGGGGCAAGGGAGTTGTGTAGTCGGCCTGCCCTCAGTCCAGTTTCTCCAGCACAGAGGGCACATACACTAGGCTGAGCTCACTGCCAAAGTTGCAGACAATGGCAGCGTTGTCCAGCACCAGAATCTGCCGGGCAGGCTGGGCCTCACTGTTCTTGCCCAAGTAGACTGTCTGTAACAGGTCCCCGTAGTTTAGGTCCCAAAAGGAGACACAGCCCTGGCCGCCGGTCACCAGAAGGTTATCTGAGATGACACCTAAGCTTGCACCACAGCCCAGGTCCTGGAGGCAAGGCCAGAGGAGGTCTTCAGTGTGCGTTCATCCCCCAAACACCAACAAGCCTATACTCTACCTGCTTACCTGCTGAATGGAGTACAGCTTGATGCCTGTGCTGCGGTCCCAGATATTGATAAGGTCATCCAAGCCACTACTAATGACACAGGAGGTGGTACAGGTGAGGGAGGTGACATCTCCACGGTGAGCAAATGTATGGCTGACCCGGCTACCTGTTAGTACATCCCACAGGCAGATGGCTCCATCTTGTCCTCCACTGGCCAGTACCATGGTCTGGGGAAAGAAACCCAAGGGAACTGGATTGTGAGTTGAGTGCCTTTGTCAACAAGGGTGTCCCCATCCCATTACTGCTTCCAAGGGCCCGACTGAGTTGGTGCATCTTACCCCCACAACAGGTCCCTCACCTGATCAATGTACACAGTTGTGATTGCCCCCGAGTGGCCCTGCAGGGTAAAAAGGCAACACGAATCCTCCAGTCGGAAGACCTAGGACAGGGATGAGTAGGCTCTAGTTTCTGGGACCTTCCAAGTTACGTGTTTTAGCTAGGAAATGCCTTCCATCATTTCTCTAGGACTCCTCCAGCTTAACTCCTGCTCCCCAGTACCCAGAGATAAACAATACATACTCTTAGAGTATGGTCTTGGCTCCCTGTCACCAGGCGCCCGGCAGCAGCTCTCAGGGCTGTGATGGGTTTTTGGTGTGCACAGGGTACTGTGTGGGTCAGGTGACAGGCCACTGTGTTGCTACTGCTGTACACAGATGAGGAAGGAGAAGTGCCTCGCCCCGGGGTCCCTAAGAGGAGAACGGGCTCAGTGAGCGGATTCTGAAAAGGCATCTTACCTTGCAAACACCCCCCCACCATATATACCGCCTGCTGCTCCCAGGCCCACTGACCTCTGAACTGCAGGGGGCTGAGGGAAGTGTGCGTCTCCAAGGAAAAGAAATCAAGGGAACCATTAAGCCGAGCAGCTACAATCCTAGAAGAGAAAGACAGGAAAGACTATGGCCATAAGGAATACACAAAGTGCCATTAAAAAAAAAAAAAAAAACAAAAAACAAAAACGATGTTAGGCTGGGTGGTGGTGGCACACACCTTTAATCCCAGCACTCAGTAGGCACAGCCAAGCAGATCTCTGTTACAGAGTTCGAGGCCAGCCTGGTCTACAGAACGAGTTCCAGGACAGGCACCAAAGCTACACAGAGAAACCCTGTCTTGAAAAACAAAAACAGGGCTGGAGAAATGGCTCAGCGGTTAAGAGCACTGGCTGCTCTTCCAGAGGACCCAGGTTCAATTCCCAGCACCCACATGGCAGCTCACAACTGTCTGTAACTCCAGTTCCAGGGCATCTGACACCCTCACACCAATGCACATAAAATAAATAATATTAAAAAAAAAGATTTATTAAAAACAAAAACAACAAAAAGTGTTTAGAGCTGGAGGGTGGCCGTTACTACTCAGCCTCTTTAAGCCTTATCTTTTTTAAAATGGAGATTGTAACAGTCCCCACCTCAAAGTCATATAGGTTAAACGAGTTAATATGTGTAATGTGGTCCCTCTTAAGTTTCATACACATCTGCAAATCAATACAAAAACAGGCTGGAGAGAGGACTCAGCACTTAAGAACATCTGCTCTTACAGAGGACCCAGGTTCAGTTCCCAGCACCAGCTCATGACCATCTGGAACTCCAGTTCCAGGGAATCTGATGCCTTCTTCTGACCTCCTGTAGCCTGGAGTTTAAGGTCAGGAGCACTGGGTCAATTCTGAGGAAGGGGAAAGGACCCCGGGTGAACATGTGCCATGGAGCCCGTATTGGGGGCTGCAATATCCATGACATAAGTCAACTCTGACCTAAGTATAGTCTACTTGTTTCCTTTAACCACAAAAAGATTTTTTGTGCTCTCAAGAATTCTTAGGCACAGGCTGCAGGTATTTTTGCCAATCGCTCGTACAATCACAGATCAGGAGGGGCTCTGAAATCTTGTTCTAGCAAAAGGCAGTGAATATTACAACTTGTGCCCACGATCATCAAAAAAGGCTCATCTGGAATCCATGATGTACAGGAAGGGAGAGTGAGGAGAGAGCATGGTCACCAAGAACTTCGAAGGTCAGAGACATGTGAGCTCTTCCAAAAGTTGAAGAGAACAAGCAGAGAAGAAGGACTTTCGACAAGCATGAGGGACCTAGTAAAGTCAGCCAGACTGCAAATAACATGAAGTAAATGTCTGTGCGAGTCCCAGTGATGGCAGGAAGAGATAACAGTAGTCAAAATGGAGAAGGCCAGAGTCCCCCTGGCACCACCCTCAACCCCCCAACTGCCGCCACACACACAAGCTCCCACTCCAGCTTGGATGGTGAAATCACTAATAACCAGGAACCCTTGAAAGAGCTATCATGGGGCAGGCAGGTAACTGAGCTTGTAAACTCGGTTGAGGGTCAGTGCTCCAGAACTAGGACACCCCTGCTCCAACCCAGAGTTTATATGCAGAAGTCCAAGATGGTGTGAAGGCCAGCAGCACAGAAAGGAGAGAGAACAGACAACATGAAGCAAATGCGGACTTTTGACAAAGATGCTCTGAGGCCCGGTGAGGTACATGCATGTAATTCTAACCCTTGAAAGGCTGAGGCATGAGGACTGCTTTAAGGTCAGTCTGGGCTGTATAGTGAGTTTCCGCGCAGCTTAAGTGTGCCCAAATGAGAGCTTTGGAAAGATGCCTCTGAGGTTAAGAACACTGGCTGCTCTTCCAGAGAACCTGGGTTTGAGTATTGGGTATTCCCAATACCCACATGGCAGCTCACAACAGTCTAAGTACAGTTCCAAAACCTGGCACCAGACACACATGTAGTGCATAGACACATATATGTAGGCAAAATACCTTTTTCAAAACAAAATACCCAAATGAGGCCGTGTTTCAAATACAAAAAAACATTGTGCAAACAGTGAAAGTAAGAGTGAAATATCCAGAGGTGTTGGCAGTCACAATCCAGTAAGAGGCTTAGAAGGGCAGAAAGAAAACCCAGTGTACTCTCTGGGAGCTTACCTTCTGCCTGGCCCTGTCGCAAACACTTCACTTTTTAAGATTTATTTTGTTTTGCCTACATGCCAGAAGAGGGCACCAGATCTCATTATAGGTGGTCGTGAGCCACCATGTAGTTGCTGGGAATTGAACTCAGGACCTCTGGAGGAGCAGATGGTGCTCTTAACCTCTGAGCCATCTCTCCATGCCCACTTCACTTTTTTAAGTGGTCACCACCTGAATCACCCCCGACTGACAGGTGCTAGAGACTGAGTGGAAACAGGTCAAATCCCACAGCAAATGAAGGACAGAATGGTCTGACGCTGACAGGTGGGGCTGAGGCAGCAGCCGGGGACTCTCACCTTCTGTCCAGGAAGACAAGGGCTGTGATGCCTGAGGAGACCTCCTCGTTGCTGCAGCAGAGCACCCCTTCAATGGCGTCCCACACCTGCAAGCACAGAGGCTGTGAGTACCCCCTCCTCGCGGAAACCCCCCAGCTAGATGTGAGTAGCCCTCGGCTCACCTCCAGCCGGCCGCTGCTCCGCCCAACCACGATGAGGTTGCCTTGCAGCTCCAGGCTCCAGATAGAGCCCGCTGTGCTGGGGGCCCAGGCTAGAGGAGGGGAGCTCTTCTCGGGTGCAGCCCCCTCTTCCTGAGAAGCCTGGGGCAGCGGGGATCCCGGAGAGGGTGGGCGCAGGGCCGGCATGCGCACAGCAGCCAGGCCCTCCTCCTGGTACACACGCTGCACCAGGCGGCTGAAGTCATAGCCAGAGTCCCTAGAGCGGCCACAGCCCGCCCGGTGCCGAGGCTCGGGCTGAGCGGGCTCTGGGGGCAGCTGCACCGAGAAGTTGGTGTCGATTAAGCAGGTGAGGTCTGGCTGGTCCCCGAAGAGGGAAGGCGGTGGAGGCCCTCGGGGGCGGTGTCGCAGCGGAGGGCTATCCCCAGGCTCCTCGGGGCTAGTTTTGCCGCCATCCGACAGCTTTTCCCAGTTCTCCTGAGCTTCAAAAGTTCCGCCTCCGCAGCTGTCCCGGCGTGGCCTGCCCAGGTTGAGGGGCCGCAAGAATGAGCGGAGAGCAGCGGAGCCCGGAGAGCAAGCAAGGGGCAGGGCCAACCCGCGCTTACCCTGGGCAAGCAAGGGGCAGGGCCAACCCGCGCTTACCCTGGGCGCGGGATGCGCATGAGGCAGTCCCCGGTCTGTGCGTCCCACACGCAGACTTGGCCTGCCAGGCAGCAGCTCACTAGCAGCATCCCATCGCTAGCCAGACACTCGATGTCCTGCGGGAGGGGGCTGTGTTGGCACAGGCCAAGGCCGTGCGTGAGGTCTGCCGTCCGCGGAACCCCAGGCACTCACCATAAGGTGCCCGCGCAGCACCAGCGGCACGATCTCCGTCTCGGGCGGTGCGTAGCCGTAGTCATCGCACGGCAGCTCTCCGCGCCGCCGCCTGCCGGGACCACCACCGGGCTGCCCGTAGTTCCGCGGGCAGAGCACCCGGTAGAGGCAGAGCAACAGCAGCACGAGGACGATGCCCGCGGCCAGGCCAAGCGCGGCCACCCTGCGCGGGACAGCACCAGTGTGAGCAGGCTGCGCCCAACACTGGCTCCACCCTGACCCTCTTGCCTGGCTGGGGCCTTACTTGTACAGGGTAACGTCGCCATGGGCTTGGGTTCCACCTGGCCCCTTGGGTCCGGCCTCCCAGAGGTCTGCAGGCAAGTGTTCAGGTGGGGCCCAGGCACTGCGACCATCCTGAGGGTGCCGCCCCTCCAGCGCCTCCCGTGGATTCAGGCGCAGTGTGACAGGTATGACAGGCAGCAGGCTGATGTACCTGTGAGCAGGCAGTGATGGCCGGCCTCAGCAGGGATGCCCTCCCAAAGTGGTCTTCTCACGGCCTGTAGCCCCCTCCCAAAACCAGCTCTGGCACCCCAATCTTGCTATTTTCCAACACTAGCACCCTAACAACCATCAGTGGGTTTCATTCTGCCAAGGAAGAAGGGCAAGCAATCTTTTACCCTGAGAACAAGGACTCAGAGTCACCCTCCCAGGTGTCTGCTGGGAGCGCCACCAGCTCCTGTATCACTGTCCCGTGAATTGTTCCCAACTATTTCAAATCCGATGCAGCATTCAGACTAGTTTTCTCTCACCTAGTGGAGGAGATGCTCTGGGGATGGTGAGCTGATACCGAGGGAGAGGCTGACAGTTGACAGAGCTCCACTTACCTTTTGGCCAGCGTGATGTTGTAGTAGTTGAAGAGTGTGGGCCAGTGGCGGAAGGACAATTTCCTCCACAGCTCCTCATCCTCAGGCCCCCAAGTTACCTCTGGGGCTCGGCTGTCATGGACACCCTCTGCTGGAACAGCATGCTCAGGCAGCTCACCTGGCAGTGTCTGGTTCTCTGGTAGTTTAGGAGCATCAGGTGGGAAGATGGAGAAGGCAGGGTCCGGGTGGCTGGCAGGGAGCACTCCACTAGGCACAGGCATGGGGCCCAGGGACCCCTCACCCAGTGGGCTCTGTTCTGTCACCTGGGCAGCGAGGTAGGTGCGCAGCCCTGCTGGGTCTGTGTATACCAGGATGCCAATCCAAACAACGGTACCAGCCTGCAGTGGGATGTCAAGTGCTCAGCAGGGTCTTGTAGGCATCGGGCAGCCCCAGGCCCCAAGCAATCTTGGCTCTCACACTGGAAGGACCTAGATGTGCAGGCAGGACGTGGCCCCCAATCCGTGCTTTCTTTTTACCACCCCACCCCCCAGTCCTCTCTCTACCATCGGCTGACAACTGCCATAGAGGCCTGGCTCCCTTTCCATGGCTAAGGATTAGGTTTTCAAGGCTCGAAATCACTGGAACCGCTTTAGCTTGTCAGAACTTCCCCTCCTCTCCTGAGCTGGGCCCAGAAAGCGGACGCCATTCCTAGGTCAGCATGGCCAGAGGGACCAGCTGCCTGACCGACTGAAAACCTTCCAGAGGGCCTCAGTGTTAACCCCCCTCCCGGCAACCAGCACATTCCACTATTCTCTGGCGCTTGCATGCTACATGGGGGCTGATTAATAACCACAATCCAGGAAAACATTGACCACGCAAAGTGGCTTCATCCTAGAGAATCCCCAGAATCCCCGCCCCGGGTCCCTCGGCAGAGGCAGTTCCTCCCTATCCTGGAGCTACTTCCTCAACAGACAGGTCAGGCATTACTGGCCAGGGAGGAAAGGTATATCAAACAGCTCTGGAAGCAAGGCTTTGAAGGCCACCCTGGGATCTGAATGCTGTCCTCTGCAAGGCAGCGCAGGGGTGACGGGTACCATGATGAGACGCTGTGCCAGGCGAGTACGGGCCAGGAAGTAGATGACTCGCAGTCTTTTGGGGAGCCGCAGGTTTCGGAAGGAAGATGGTTGCAGTGTGATGGTGTGTGGTGTGGACGGCCGCACAGCTAACTGTCTCTCATAGCGTGCTGGCCTCCCCACAGGCTTGGCTGAGGGCAGGCAGGATTCAGGGGGCAGACGCTTGTTCAGGTCCGCTAGCTGTCGAGGGCACAGTGATCAGGCCCCAAGCTGTTCAGAGGCTGCCTGCGAGAGTGCTGCCTCTGCCTGGGGCCACACTCTCACTCAGAAGCTGTCTCACGAGAGCAGCCACCAAGTAAGAGAGTGGGTAGGCCCCACCCACTCAGCCGCTCTTACCTCCATGCGCCGAATGTCGATTGACAGGACAGTGGTGAAGAACAGCATCTGGAGGAAGAAGTCAGACACCAGGCCCACAACAGCAAAGAGGCAGAACTCCTGGAATGACAACACACGAGAGCCACTGTGGCTACATGGCTGCAGAGAGCAGATCCCTCAGGATTAGCAGAGCACAGCAAAGACAAAGGAAAATATTCTTCAGCAACCGTCTGGAGACTAGGAGGGCTAGCAGCTCACTAGGGGGCAGCACGGAGCTGCTGCCTTTCTCCACAGTGGACTGAGAGGGTGCTGTTCTAGAAAATTCGAGTCCCTTGAGAAAGGCACAAGGGCCTGACCCAACCCAGAAAACTTTAAGCCCACTAGCATGCTCCCTAAAAGCCCTTCTCCACAGGCCTTGGCCTGTTCATGGGCCTTCCTGGCCAGTTACCACTGAAGTCAGAGGTGAATTCTACCCTAACACGGCAAAGAAGTGATTTGCACCCTAGGCCTAGCTAAGGAGCAGAACTTGCTCAGAGTTAGGTTTTCTTGCCCTGCCCTTGTTTGAGACCCATGGCATAGCAACTTGGATTCTATTAAAAGCCTGAGTGAGGCTGGGCGGTGGTGGCACACGCCTTTGATCCCAGCACTCAGGAGGCAGAGGCAGGTGGATCTCTGTGAGTTCCAGGCCAGCCTGGTCTACAGAGCGAGATCCAGGACAGGCACAAAACTACACGAAGAAATCCTGTCTCAAAAAACCAAAAACAAAAAAAAAAAAAAAGCCTAAGTGAGGACACAGGCACAGACACAGACAGACAGACAGACAGACAGACACACACACAGTTGGCTGCCAAGAGGTAAAGCCTTGGGGCCTTACCTGGATGGCAGGCACAAGGGTGAAGTAGCCAATAAGGATGATGCCCAATTCAGTTGCCATGTTCTTCATGATGGACCAGCTCTCACTGCTTAAGCCTGCAGTGCAAAAGCAGAGCATGGGTCAGTGAGGACCTACCTGCTTTAAAGTCTGCACCTGACCTTGCAGTCCTCACGACACAAGCATGAAGAGGCATCCAGAGTCTAGGAGTCACTACCATCACATAGTTGCTACAGAGGAAAGGTGGGGTGCAGCAGAATGCTCTGGCCATCACAACCAAGGAAAACCAGGGTGATGAGGTGAGAAAACCCAGGAAGAAAGCCCAGTGCCACCATCCAGCGCACAGGCCAGAGCAATGGAGGACGCTGTCCCCAGGGTCATACTACTCTAGCTGTCTTAGGAACAAGTCTCTGCATGTGCAGTGTGTATGAGCTTACGAGAGACTCTGCCTCATCTCTTCACAAGCCCACACCCAGCACAGGACGGGACAAGGCACACAAGTCCATCAGAGGTGGGGGAATGAACGCACGGCCAGTTCTGTGTCCCTCACAGCATGGGCCTAGGATAAAGTGCCTTAAGACTGACCTCCTCTTAGCAGGGCATGGTGGCAAACACCTTTAATCCCAGCATTCAAGAGGTAGGGGCAGGAGGATCTCTATGAGTTTGAGGCCAGCCTGGTCTACAGAGCAAGTTCCAGGGCAGCCAAGGCTGCACAGTGAGACTCTGTCAGGAGATGGGTGGGGAGGCTGCTACTGGCTGGATGGCTTTCTTACTGACACATGGCCAGGACCAGGCACACTGTAAGGACTAGATGGTTCCTTGGGACACATAAGGAACACTGACAGGCTGGCCAGTTACATACTAGGCTGAAGGCCAAAGCAGGGCAGGTTTCTTTTGTTAGGGTTGTGTGATACATATGTATGCAAGCATGTGTAGAGGTCAGAGGTCACACCAGGTATTGTTCTGCAG
Organism: Peromyscus eremicus; assembly: GCF_949786415.1. Taxonomy (NCBI): domain Eukaryota; kingdom Metazoa; phylum Chordata; class Mammalia; order Rodentia; family Cricetidae; genus Peromyscus; species Peromyscus eremicus. The sequence continues at coordinate 104,057,987 of NC_081422.1, read as the reverse complement.
GAACCATCTACTTTGTATTCTGAGACAGAGTCTCACTGGCCCAAGATTCACTGAAAAGGTTAGCTGGCTGGCCAGCGAGCTCTGAGGATCCACTGTCTCTGTCTCTCCAGTGCTGGGATTATAATTGTGTACCACTTTGCCCTGGCTTTTCACATGGGTCTAGGGGTTGACTCAGGGCCTCACACCTGTGCAGCAAGCACTTTACAGAGCCAAAACCACAGCCTTGAACGTCAGGCTTGGAGAGCTCCTTCTCTCCCTGGGCGTAGACAGAGAGAGCAGCCCACCACCCCAGTGTTACCTTGTGCGATCCGAAGCTTCACCTCCAGGTCCACTGGGGTCGACACCACTGACTTGGTGAGTACCAGCACATTCTCTAGCCCAATAACCACCACCAGGTATGGGAAAATCTCACTGGGGACAGAACGGGAGACAGGAAAGGGTTGGCTCTTACCAGGCTTGAGCACTGAAAGGCTGTGGGACTTCCAGCCTGTAGCAGAGGCCGCCAAGTGGCCCCTGCAGCACAGGGCAGAGGCCCCCTAATGTACCTCCACATGCAGCAGGGCCTCTTGTCAACACAGCTTTTAGCTCTGAGGCAGGTTCCAAGGCTTTGCCAAGGAGCCCGTTACCATCCCTGTCTCCTCTACCCAGTGGAGACGGGCTGGAAGAGGCCCCCTGGGAACGTCCCTGCCCCACTGCCAGACACAGCTTTCTTAACCCCTCCTACACTGGGCTCCAATTGTGGGAGCCCGTTCTCGGGTTCCTCGTGGCTTTACCCAGCAGGTCCGCATAGAGGATGATTAGACCACGGGCCTGAGTGCAGGTGTCTGAGATGGTCTGCACTTGGCTGTACTGGGGGAGGAGGTCTTTTGCTCCACCCCTTGGTGTCTCTATAAAAACCCTGGGGCAGAGACAGTTGGGGCCCGTTGGAATAGGTTCCAGGCCCTCTTGAGGCTATCCTTTATTTTCTATCTATTTATCTCCGAGATACTCTCCGCAATAAATCCTTCTATCTAATATTTCCTGCTGCTCGCACTCAAGAAAACTCTGGGGAACTGTGGGGGGTGGTGGGTAAACGCCCCACAGAATGGCGCCATGAACAGGGACTAAAGAAAAAAGAAAAAAAGGGGGACTAAAGAAAAAAAGGGGGACTAAAAAAAAGGGGGGACTAAAGACAAATGAACAGGGACTAAAGACAAAGTAATAGGGACTATTGAATAAGGAAAATAATAGTTTTATTACAGAGTTTTTGGCGAAAGTGCTGAGTTCAGCCCTGCCAGTGGATAAGGCATGCTGGTGTTATAGAAAATATATATTTTTTATATATATTGAGAGGCAGGGGTTTTATCCTCGAGAGAAAAGGAAAGCGGACTGGAAGGATGTCCGAAGCTGCAGCGAAATTCTCTTCTGTCAAAATTTTCTATCTTCTATCCCTTTCTCAATTTCTATCTGTGAAAAATAAGTATAAGGTATAGCATAGTAATATAGTGTAGGAAAAACTTAGAAATGTAAGATTGTGTAGGAAAAAATAAGTAAGGCAACTAGACAGAAAAACTCTACGATTTTCTGACTTTGGGGGCTATGAACGCAAACTGGGGGAAAAAATCTTTCTTTGGGCTTTACAGGTAGTAAAAAAGCTCTTCTTTGAGCTTATGGGGAAGAAAAAGTTTCCTATGGAAGCTTTTGACCTGGGGACAGCTGAAATGCTAAGTCCAAGCGGCAGGAGAAAGTGATTTCTCCCTGAGGCAAAAATGGGGGTGTAAAAAGCCAAAGTTTAAAGTTGGGAAGTTTTGGGAAAAGTTGGTCTTTTCTCCTGGGGAAAAAAAACTAAAAGCTTTTCTTAGAAAATTTGGGGTGAAAAATCTCTCTAAAAAGTCTTAATCTTAAACTAAAAGCTCTCAAACTTAAAAACTAAAGCCTTTAACTTTCTCAGAAGGACAAAAATTAGAATCATCTGAAGATATTAGTATGGGGACCACCTGTGATTAGCTCTAAGGGAAAACAACAAACCTCTTAAGACAGCAAAACCTCTCTAAGTTCTCTTTCAAGCTTTAGGAGATGGCTTAGTGGTTAAGAGCACTGACTGCTCTTCCAGAGATCCTGAGTTCAATTCCCAGCAACCACATGATGGCTCATAACCATCTGTAATGAGATCTGGTGCCCTCTTCTGGCCTGCAGTCATACATGCTGTATACATAATAATAAAAAAAAAATTCTCCCTGCAATACAGGACAAGTTCCTAAAAATTTCTCTTCTAAACTCTGTCTCTTCAAGCCAGTAAAAGACAGTGGGTCAAAGTCCCCTGGGGGAAACGCTTGGGAGAGTGTGGGTAAAGAGCTACAGAGAGCCCAAAAGGGCAGGAAACTTTACTGGGAAAGGCAAAAAAGCCAAGCTTTTCAGTTACAGCCGAGCTGAGGCATCAAGGGTTTTGTTTGAGCTATGAAAAGGTGCTCCTAATCTTCTTAACGCAAAGATCCCCTGAAGCATTGTATCCTCGCTTCTGACCAAAAACCCAGAGGCGACTGGCCAGCGTCTGAGTTGGGGTGCATTTCGGGGATACTAGGGTTCCGGCAGTTGTAAACTTTCTGGAGCACAGAGCTGAGGCAGGAAGGTGCAGGATCCAGGGGAAGATTGCTAATGAACAACCAAAGCTAAAGCCAGTGGGAACAGCACAGTTGCCCGCTTTCCTACAAGTCCCGGGTTGATAGGTCCACAGCTGCAAAAAGAAATCTGAGAAAAGCTTTCCTATCAGAGTAAGGACCTTTCTGGGAAAACAGTAAAGCTGAACTGTGTCTGAAGCAGTTGTGCTGCTGAGTCAGAACGCTGTCTGGGGAAAGAGCCCAGCCAGGGCAGAACAGAACTATCCAGGAGTAAAGCTTTCTTTTCTGTCAGAGAAAGCACCTCTTTGAGAAAAGCTTTGTTTCAACTGACTCCCGTGAGATGAGGGGGAGTGTACCCCTAAGGGGTGATTGCCTCTGGCATAAGCTCTGTCCTTGAGCACCCAGACCAGCAAATGCAACCCACTGGGGGACTGGGCCAGGTGAAGGCCTGATGAGGCAAAACACCTGTCCTAATGGGAGTTTAGAAATGGCAAAAACCTCCCTTGTTAGATTTTCAGTCTGTACGCAAACCACACAGACCCCGAAAACAAACAGACAAAAAGCCCTACCTTCAGTAGCAGGGAAAGCCGCCACTGTAGTGTCGGAAACTGTTTCTGGGGTAGAGGGGATAAATTGAGACCAAACTGGGAACTGTCTGGGAGAAAGACTCTGAAGAAACAGAGAAGGGACATAATCTTCCCCAGAAAAATATGACCTGAAAAAGCTGCTAGAATTTGAGGCAGATTTGGGGAGAGAAAAAAGCCCCTATCTCCAAAAGCAGCTAGCAGAGGTACAGAGCCGCAGACAGATACCTGAAGCTCTGCATCTGCAGGGGGGGGGGGGGGGGGGGGGGGGGGATGGGGACGGGGACAAGCAAAATGAGAATAAAATCAGTGAGAGAAAATCTCTCTGAAGGAGCTATGGAAAAGCTGTTGTACGTGATCTTGTTTTTCACTGACTAGCTAAGACAAACACAAGCCCCAAGGAAAGTTGCTATCAGAAATGCCAGCCTCAATGCGCGCTAACGAGGCAGGTGCGGTTCTGATTTGGGGGCCAGTGTCAAATGAAGGAGAGACACCTGTTAAAGCCAGCTGAGGAGAGACCAGAAACCTCCAAACATGCCATAGCTGAAAATGTAAAATGCTTGTTCAAATCTCCCATTGCAAAAGCAAAAAACTTTGTTCAAACCTCCCGGGCAAGAATTTGTAAGCAAGTCTGGTAAAAGAGAACCAGCTGACTCTCAGACCCGAAAAGAACTATGGGAAATGACTGATGGAAAATGATATAAAGGACTGATATAAGGGACTGATATTATTATAGACTGATATAAGGGAAATGCATTCTGGGAAAGGTAGTTTTTCCACTAAAGATGGCGACATTGCCCTGAAACACGTTTGTCAGCTCTAAAATACGTTCATGGTAAATTTAAAATACAGCTTTTAAAAGAATAAGGAGGAAAATGGTTTAAGTGTCAGTTCCACTGGAAAAATTGAAAAGATATGGAACTAGGCGCTTCACGGTTTGGGGCTCCATTGGTAAAATGCCTTATTTACCCTAATAGCTGTGCAAAGTTTTTACGGTAGTTGGATGACAAAAAGCTACCTATAAGAGCAAACAAGCCACTTTAAAATCCTTAAGAAAACAAGGGAAAGCAGTTTATACACTGAACGTTATCTTAGATATGAAGGAAACTTATGTGAAATTAAAAATTCTTTACGTCTTGAACAAACAGCCTGTAATGAGTGATTCCTTTGCAAATCTAATTAAAGGGATAAGAAACAGGCATTCAAAAAAAGAAATGACTGCTTTATAGATGGGAAACAAACTTCAGAAAAGCTGTCTTACAAAAGAGTTGCTTCACCTGAAAGTTCCTTATAAAAAATCAATGCTAAATATTACAGCTGCTAATAATATCAGGAGTTAAAGCTAATGAAGTGAAAATACTAAATCCTGAAAATGCTTTTTCTGAGTAAGCTAATGAAGGATATGTTTCATGAAAGAACATCTATGTTCTTGATTCCTTTGAATAGTAACAGTTTTGGTGAAAATATTGGAACTAACAACAACCAAGTCAAAATGTTTCAACAAATCCAAGACGCTATTCCACAAAAGAAAGCTGCCATGCTTTGTGGGCCATATTAGAGCTCACTCCAATCTTCCTGGTCCTTTAGCTGAGGGTAATGTGAAATGGAAAGATCCCTGCTCGGGATTATGGAAGGGTCCCGATCCTGTGTTAATATGGGGTCAAGGACATGTTTGTGTTTTTTCACAAGAGGAGAATGAAGCTCGGTGGTTACTGGAGCGTCTGGTAAGGAGCGTGGAACTAAGGAAGGGTCAGCTCCAATGACGTTCCTCTAAAGGAACCAGAATGAAAGTGGCTCGATTAGTGTTTCTGAGGTTTTGTCACTGGTTAATGCAAACAGTGAGGAAATAGAACAGTTCGGAGCTGTGCCGCTTTTGGCTTTACTAGCTCCTTTAGAAAAATACTTTATATCACCTAATAGCTGTGCGGTATTTGGCAAAGACCTTACAGCAGCTAAATACGGTAATTTCACCCTCAGCCTGAAGTCTTTCCGTAGAACAAACCAAAAGTACTGCTGTAATAGAAACATTTGTCTGAATTGAAGTACTTAGGGGAACTACTATGGATTTGGGTGAAGGGACAGCCTCTAGTTAAACACCGTCTACCGCTGACAGTGCATCTCTGCTGGGTCTGGAACGGCTGAGAGAACTGGCAACTTTGGAGTGTGGCGTCATCCTGGGAAGGTTACAGTCCCCTAGCAACAACTATCACAATTCTATAACAACAACACTCACTAAATCCCAGTGTTTTATAGCAAAGCTGACTATAAACTCTAAAATTTAGAAATGATGTACGTACTTCCTGTCTAGTTAAGAGAATCTAATAGAGATAGTAATAATAATTAAGAGTAAGAAATAGAAAAAGATGAAAATAAGATATGTGTTTGTAAAAATTCTCTTGTTAGATCTGTTAAGAAATCTTTAGGTGTTAAGTTAAAAATATGCTAAAGTAGTTCTATAGTTTCCTTAAGGAGTATAAATAAGTAGATGTATAGAGTTCCTTTAAGCTTGTAAGAAGTAAAGATACTAATTGTAAATGTAAGTTTAAATAAGAAATATGATAAGTATATAAGAAGTAATAAGAAATATATTTGCTAAAGTAGTTCTATAGTTTCCTTAAGGAGTATAAACAAGTAGATGTTAATACATTATATGTGAGTTTGTAAAATGTTGAATGTGAGTCTAAATACTTTGCAAGGCAAAAAATGTTATATGTGAGTTTGTAAAGTCTAAATGTTAAGTGTGAGTCTATTCTTAATGTATGTGGTTGAAAGAACCTGAGACACGGAAGGAAGTGTCCTAGTAGACTGCAAAGTAGTCAGTCTGAGCAATTTTCAAAAGCTCCAGAAGCCGCTAAGAAGCTAAGAATGGCGGACGCGAGAACCAGCACAAGGCATCCGCAGCTGAGATCCGTGGAAAATCAATGCAACACAGAAAAATCTGAGCTAACAGCAAAAACGGTGCGGTTTAGAATACTATTGTACCTAAAATGGTCTCTGGCTTAAGGAAAAAAGTTGCAGAGACGCTTGTTTGAACTAAAATTGTTAACGGCAAAAAAGTTTTGGTTGAAAAACGTCTCTTCATATTTGGAAGTGAAAGCCTGATACTAGAATTTATTTCTTGTTTGAACTTTTTGAACTTAAAATGAGATAAAACTACAAAAAGATTTTGGTTATGGATTTCTTCATATTTGGAAGGCTCGTACCAGAATTTATCATTTGAATTTTGGGACTTAAGAAATGAAATGAACAGTAGAGATTTCATTGCAATGGGACAATTTTGAGTTTACTTACAGTAATGGCCTAGGAACTGTTTGCTGGAATTCAGTTAAAAATGGAACTGTTTAAATGAAGAAATTTATTTCTACCTAGAATCAAGATGCAGTTTTGTGTATGCATATATGCTTTATTAATTGGTGATTCATGAATTGTTTTGTGGAACTGTTTATGTAAAAATGAAATTACTTACAGAACTGGTTTTGTGTTACAAATAGAACTGTTTAAATGGAAAAGTTTGGGTTTTCTAACCAGGCTTGAGATTTTGCTTAAATTATAAAGAAAAGGGGGAGAGTTAATATTCCTTAGTCTAATTTCAAAAGTTGTTTGAGTGGATTAATGTCATGTTTTTGTTAGTAAGAAATGCAAATAGGGTATACTAAAAGACTACTTTTAAAGTGTGTAAAGAGTTTTATTAAGAAACTGCTTTTGGATGTTTTGCTAAGTTTTCAAAGTGTTAATGGTTAGATTGAGAAGATTGCTTTTCAATATGGATTTGTAGGAATTGTATGAGTTTGGGTTCTTCTAACTAGGTTTTAGATTTTGTTTAAAAAATTATAAAGAAAAGGAGGAGTTATGAGGTTGAATTATGTTTGCAGAAATTATATTTACCCTATTGATATTAATGCACCCTGGTTTTGTGGAGTTAAGGAATATTTAAGTTTGATGTGAATACATCGAAGTTTTTCCTATGTTCTGTTAGCAAGAAAATTCAAATGATTGAGTTAAAGTTGTAAGACGGAGAAAATTGTTAACTATATATAGCACCATATATGCTAATTCAAATGGTTCTGTTAAGAGTTTGCTTTGAGTTATAAGATTGAGAGAATTGTGGCTATGTATAGCAATGGTATAGTTAATGGTAATGATGAAGCTAAGGGATTCTTTAAGTTTGTAGTCGCCTTAAGAGTTTTTGGTTTAGAAAGGGCTTGAGGCAGCTAAGACTGCTGTAGTCACCTTGAACCTAATTCAAAAGAGAAATGCCATCTTTATCATCCTCTACTCCCATATTGGGAGGTGTAACAGCTATGGAGATTGCTGTAAGCCATTAATAGTTATTTTTTATATATTAAGAAAGGGGGACCTGTGGGAGCCCATTCTCGGGTTCCTCGTGGCTTTACCCAGCATGTCCGCATAGAGGATGATTAGGACCACGGGACTGAGAGCAGGTGTCTGAGATGGTCTGCACTTGGCTGTGCTGGGGGAGGAGGTCTTTTGCTCCACCCCTTGGTGTCTCTATAAAAACCCTGGGGCAGAGACAGTCGGGGGCCGTTGGAATAGGTTCCAGGCCCTCTCGAGGCTATCCTTTATTTTCTGTTTATCTCCGAGATACTCTCCGCAATAAATCCTTCTATCTAATATTTCCTGCTGCTCGCACTCAAGAAAACTCTGGGGAACTGTGGGGGTGGTTGGGTAAACGCCCCACATCCAATGGCTGATGGAATGACCGTTTCTAGGACCCTATAGTGGCTACTCCAGGCCAAGATACTGAACTAAATGGGAGGGATGACCTGGTCTCATCCCTAAGCTTTGCTGAGACGCTGTCTGGAGAAGAGGAACGCTCTGCTCCCACAGGGCATCTGGCTGAGCCTCACCCACCCAAGTGAAGTTCTGAAAGTGGCTCAGAGAAGGAAGCAGTCCAGGACAAGGAGCGGAACACGAGAGACACAAAGTAGCTTTTCTGTACCACAAGCCAGCTGCTGACTAGTGCCCTAGGCCTTGGCTCTGATATCTAGCATAGGGGAGAAAGTGGCCTGAGAAGCCAAGGTCAGGGCCAGGCCAGTCAGCCGGCTGGTAAGCAGGCATGCCAGCCACAGAGACCAGAGCCTAAGGACAAAGGCAGAGAAGGGCTCTGGACTAAGATTTTCAGAGGAATGAGGGGAAAGTAATGTCAGTGAAGAAGGTGGCAAACAATACGTCCCCGTATACTGACGACACGGACCGACACTTACTGTGGGCATTGAAATCTTTAAAAGGAAACTCTTTCATCATGTTCATTTACACATGTATGTGTGTATGCATGAATGCACACACATTCTCTCCTTCTAGAATGAGAATTCTAGAGACTGAGCTCAGGTAATCAGGCTTGGTGGGAAGTGCCTTCCCTCCGGAGTCACCTTGCCAGTCCTCCTTCCATAGTGAAGAAGACACCTATGCTTCTGTATCTCTCACACTCCTGGACACGAGCAGTGTGAGGGGCTGGGGAAATGGTTCAGCAGTTAAGAGTGCTTCCTGCCCTTGCTTACTGAGTTCAGTTCCCAGCACTTACATCCGGCAACTCACAACCCCCATAACTCCAGCTCCGGGGGGGGGGGGGGGGGGGGGCGCGGCTCTGATGCCCTCTTCTGGCCTCTGTGGGCACCTGTACTCATGTGCACATTTTTCTATCCCCCAACATATTAAAAACAATAAAAATAAATCTAAAAATTTGGTAGGCAGAGGCAGGTGGATCTCTGTGAGTTCAAGGCCAGCCTGGTCTACAGAGTGAGTTCCAGGATAGCCAGAGCTACAAAGAGAAACCCTGTCTCAAAAAAAAAAAATCTAAAAAATAAAAGCACTGGGCAGTGGTGGCACACACCTTTAATCACAACACTCAGGAGACAGAAGCAGGCAGATCTCTGTGAGTTTGAGGCCAGCCTGGTCTACAGAGCGAACTCCAGGACAGCCAGAATTGTTATACAGAGAAACCTTGTCTCAAAAACAAACAAAACCAAAAAATAAATAAAAACAATGTGCGTATGGATTTAAAATCTAAACACCAACATCTATGTATACACAGATACCATATACATACAAATATTCTATACATAAAACACAATGTATATGTGTATATATACATGCATATAACCACACGTTTTATATATATATACATATATATATACACACACACACATACACATATATATGCCATATACATACACATATGCTTAAAAAGAAAGTATACCTCTTCAATGTCAAAAATAATAAGGCAAAGACATGGGGTAACAACAAACATCTAGTCCAATGGTCACCAGTGGTCACCATCAGGCCCAGATGTGCAAGGGGCCTGATGACTCACTCTGGCCCTGTGAGACCTACCCGCCATTGAGTGTGGGTGTCAGGCCGAAGAGAGTGCACAGCCCCACAGACATGAGCAGGGAGCTAAGCACTGTGACCACAGCTGCCAGGGCGAGTCCCCACTTGGACTTGACCATGTCGATCTTGCCTGCAGAGCAGAGAGGGTGCATCAGGGCAGCACCTCCCCCAGCCCGGGGCCCTCCCTGACTGAGCTCCTTGGAGCAGACTACGCCGACAATCGAGGAAGAAAAGGACTAGTGCGGACACCTCTGGTCTCGTGAACACAGCATACCTTTTGGGAGCTCTAACCCACAAAGTCTTTGCCTCGGAAGCCCCTGAGAATCTCTGGGGGAATGAAGCCCTGGTTTTAGTGACCACCAGATACATTCTACATCTTGGCTCCAAGCTATCTCTGACAGGAGGAAAATGGGTGTCATGGAAAGCTCATTTGGAGACCTACGTGTGGAGAAGTAGATATAGGCAAACAGGATGATGTAGGTGGTCACCAGGGGGATGAGCTCTGCGATGCCAATCTCCTCTTTGAAGTGCACATGGACCAGGTTCTCTGCTCGCAGGCTGCAGTTGGGGCTGGGGTGCAGGAGCATGAGCCGGGCACGCAGGCTGTTCAGAAACCTGTAGACAAAAAGTCCCTAGAGGGGCCAGCAGGTCTCCTCCTGCCCTTTGTGAAAGGTGGCTACTCCGTGGTGTTTCAACATCTCTAGTCTCCACGGACACCAGGACGGCAAAGGTGGCAAACCTCCTTCCTGACTTATCGTACAACTCCAGGTGCCAAAGGCTCAGAAGAGCATGTCAGAGGCACCACAAGCACCCTTGCCGATTGTGGAGAGCTGTGCAGTGGTTCAAACAAGACACAGGCTGCACCGAGCTCAGCAGTCAGCTGAGGCACCCACCCAGGGCTTAGGAAGAAACCAGAGGAAACACCAGGCCACAGAGATTGCCAGAGCTGTCCTGAGGACCATCCTCATTCAAATGACCAGATATAGTTCTTTGGTGTAAAGAACATAAACATTTCAATAGGCAGCCTGGGGCCATGCTGGTCAGAGAAGCAACCACTCAAGCCTAAGTCCCACAGAGCAGTCGGGACCTGAGCATCTTACTTGGCATGGTAGCGCTGGAAGACCAGGGTGATGGTATAGGAGACCATCCTCTTCCTTGTATAGAGGCTCACCCCACTGTACTTCCCAGGAACACCGAACAGCAAGTCTGTGGGCAGAAACCAGCAAGCACTCACATAGCAATTAGAGTCACGGGGATGGGCTGGTGACAGGGCTACCCAGGACCCCTTCCCTAGAGCTACTCTTAGAAGCAAGGGGTGGCCCCTGACAGACTAGAGCACCCAATGAAGGAGAGAACGACCACACACAGGCTCACTCCAGACCCTGAGGGCTTAGGGCACCTTTGAGTGTGGCTGAAGTCTGCAGAGTTTTGGGCTCATGCTGATGGATGGTCCCAATGATGTCAGGGTCGGCATGGAATCGTTCCCAGTCGTTCTGCCAGAAGTTCCCAGGGGACAGTAGCAGGCAGCCATGTTCGGGAAGTAGGCTCCGGAGTTTCTTGAGGCCTGGCAGCAAGTCTGTTACCTGAAGGCAAACTTCCTCCAGGCTCTTGGTCCCCGAGCTATGCAGAAGATGGGAGGAAGCCTCTGAAGTTTCTTGCGGCACAGGGCCAACCTACCGCACTTACGGGGCATCATCTGTCATCAGGCTCCTAATGCCTTATTTCCCTGCTGGATCCAGAAGAGCCTGATGCCTAGGGCAACGGGAAATACTTCCAGGTGCTTAATAAGACCATGCATCTGTCCAGCCCTCAGAATGAACTAGAGCCCTAAAGCCCATCTCCTTCCAGGAAAGCAAGTGTGTGAGAGCATGCAAACTCTCCCACTAAGCACCTCTGCCAATTTTAGTGGACAAGCAGGAGAGGAAGAAACTTTAGGGTTCTTTTTAGTTCACCAAAATTCTTGTCAAAGCCATTAGTTAACTAAAACCTCATGGTGACAATCTGTTAAGCCAACATGTTCCAGAAGGTACCCCCAGGTAGAGCTTGCTAATCTTAGCAAAGCCCAAAGGCAGGAGCCATGGGTCAGCTGTTTCTCAGTTTCCTCCCTATGGTTAGGCCCATTCACACTCACTCTGTGAGTTGTGAGGATACAGCCACAAGAGCCCACAAAGACCCTGAGACCTGCAAAGCTGACTGGCTTGCAGTAGTTAAGACTGAGGAATATAACTCCCTTTGGTACTCGAGAGTCTGGGGTCCCTGAGAGGAGTACCTGTCTCTCAGCACGTGGTTCCGGATTTCCTCCACCAGTTGGAATGCCCGGGACAGAGGTGAACGGAACACATCTACCGCCAGAAGGTTTTTGTGCCAGGGAGACACTGATGACTTCACAAATATCTGTTGGATGTATGCCACTGGGGCACCCACATACTGTAGAAGAAACAGGACAGGATAGAAAGGAAGCATGGGACCATGCTCAATAAGAGCTCACTGAGCAAGGGCTAACAGGAAACGTACTAATGGACCAGGTATCAGGAAAATGTGGCCCCCACAAGCCAAAGCACAGCCCAGGTTCATTTTCTGTTGTTTTCTGGAATAAAGCTATCACCAAACACCCCAGTGGTCCTCAGCTGTACCTACCCTATTACAACAGAGCTGTGTGTCTGCAACAAAGAGGTCTGGACTACCAGACTACCAAGCCTAAATCACTCATTGTCTAGCCCTTTATAGAGCACAGCTGGTGCCTGCACCCGACTACAAGCTCCCAGAGGCATGGAGCTGTCTACTACTCTGTAGTTACTACTCTGTAGTGTGCTTAAAAGATCAAGACCTAGCTGGGCAGTGGTGACGCACGCCTTCAATCCCAGCACTCGGGAGGCAGAGGCAGGCGGATCTCTGTGAGCTCGAGGTCAGCCTAGTCTACAGAGTGAGTTCCAGGACAGCCAGGGCTACACAGTGAAACCTTGTCTTGAAAAACAAAACAAACAGATCAAGACCAAGTTTTTAGCTGGATATGGTGATGCCTGATAAAAATCTAACATTGAGAGGCAGAGACAGGAGGACTGTCCCAGGTTTGAGGATCAGCCTGGTTTACATAACAAGTTCCTTGCCACCCAGACTACCTAAGAACAAACTGTCTCAAAAACAGCAAACAAATACAAGTTTTCAATCCCAGCCCTCCAACTCTATGGTGTTAGAAGCACGTCTGACCTCCCTGAGTTAGAGGTTCCTCACTGCGAAAGAAAATAGCACCACCTACCCTGCAGCACCCAGATGTATGCCTACCTCACTCACACAAGAATGTGTGTAAGCACGCACACATCTGTCCTGCTGCAGAGATGGGGTTTTAACAGAGATACTAGCACTAAACGGCAAGAATCACTGTTCTGACCCCACGACAGTACTGGAGGAAGCAAGGATTGCTCAGGGGTTTTTGAACCAAACAGGGTACCACAGTGTTGCAGTGGATACCTTTCTACTATGATCTTAGAGTGCCCACCGCTGGGGCATGGCCTTGGAGCGACCCTTAAGACCTGAGAGGCACATATGCTGCTCTCTTCTCTCCCTCATGGGCTTGGAGGTGGGACTGGCTCAGGCGGCAGGAGCAGCGTGGGGCAGGACTTCAGCCTTCCAGAACCCTGCGACGTTTCTGTTTAGTGAGTTGTCTTTTCTGATTTATCTCCTAATAAATTCCTTATAACTCTTAAGCAGACTCCCTTGGATTTCTTGCTATACAGTGTCTCAGACTCAACTCCCGTTTTTCTCCCTAGAACCTGGTGTATGCCTGTCTAACTCCCAGAGCAAACTGGATAGTGGTTCCATCAACTCCTGGCAGAATGACAATGAACACTTCCATGCTGACGCTGACGTCCCTGGGACCAAGCCCCAATCTGCAGATGAGAGCACTCACACATGCAATTCCCGAGACAGAAGTGCCATGGACCACTCCTAAAGTATCACTGTGTCAGCCCTAACTGAACAGCTGTGTGAATGGGATGGTGGCAGAAGGGCAGGGAGCACATCTGAGGACTAAGGGACATGAGAGAAAGAAAGCCTGGACAGACAAAGGAACCCTGGAAGGTCGTCAGGGCAAGTGAAAGGCCAAGCTGGAAACCTGGTTGAACCTTCTAGACTTTAAATTGATGACAGAGAAAAGCTCCAGTGTCCCTGAGGTGGAGGGGATGCCTAATGAGAGCAAGGTTTTGGAGAGACTACCCTGGAGGTTGAATGGTATCTAGAGGCAGAAAGACAGGCAGGTTAGAGGGAGCTAGGCAGGCCCGAGTGGCTGTGGGAGCCGTTTTGAAGCCAAAGCTTGCCTTATTCAGGGACTCCAAAGGCAGTGGACAGAGAGAAGGCCACCGAGCCACCTCCTGGGCTCCAAGGAACAACTAAGAAGCAAAGTTCATGAAGCTCAGTTTACTTATTTTCGGTTGAGACAGGGTCTTAGGCTTAGTCCTAGCTGGCCTGGAACTTGTAGCAATCCTCCACAGGCAGTTTCCCAAGCGTTGGGATTATAGGTATGTGCTCCTGAGCTGGCTGTGAAGTCATTTGTGATGCAGTCTGGTGTGGACTCTGACCCACAGAGCTCACTTGAAGCGGCCACCAAGCACTACTTCTGCGCCTGGCTGGAACTGGCTACCACAGGCTCTGCTCTGAAAGCATTTCACTGACTCAACACACATTTGTCTGAGTGAAGGAAGTTTCCTCCCAGAGACCAAGAGCTCTAGAAGGAGGCTCATTTTGAAGATCATCTCCACACTTGTGAAGGACACAGCAACCTCAGGGCACCATGAAGCTTCTAGCACCAGGCTTAATCCTGCTGGTGTCAGACAGCTGTGACTCTGAACACACCACTCTGCCCTCTGCCCTCACTCCAAAGGATCTGAACTACTGACCCTTCAGTCAATTTCCAGGCTAAGAGCTCACACCCTTCTAGTACTCTTCCAGCTTCTTCCCACCCTGAATCATGTGGGGCTGTTCTCCTTCTTTTTCATTTCTTTCTTTTTTTTTTCTTTTTCTTTTTTTCTTTTTTTTTTCAGTTTTTCAAGACAAGGTTTCTCTGTATAGCCCTGGCTGTCCTGGAACTCACTGTGTAAACCAGGCTGTCCCCAAATTCAGAGATCCGCCTGCCTCTGCCTCTGCCTCCTGAATGCTGGGATGTTGGCATGCGCCGCTCCCACCACCACCCCCTGGCCTCGGGCCAGTATTTCAACAAAAGACTAGTAACTACAATTTACAATCTGGGACAGAGGGTCAGGTTCCATCATCGGTTTTAGTAGTGCCCCACTCCCAAGCTTCTCCACTTTCCTTCTTGCAAGTGTATTGCTATGACATCATCATTCTTTTCACGGGAAGGTAGTAGCATGGTTTTCTATGTGGGTGACGTGTATCTGTTTTGTAGGAGAGGTTCTTACTACGTAGCTTTGGCTGGCCTCAGATCTGTAATTCTCCGGCCTTAGCCTCCTGAGTGCTGGTGTCACATGGGTGTGGCACCATGCCCAGCCTTCCACCACATTTCTTTAGGAATATGTTGTTATCCCATTTGCCCTAGACAACTTTCTCCTTTGACGCTCCACCAATTCTGGGTAACCCACAGCTCCTGTACTTTCCTTCATTGGCTGGCGGTCTTTGCAAGCAAACCAAGTTGATGGGCCCCCTGTACAGACTCATTCTTCAGTTTACCTGGGTCCCCTCAGCTGGATGGCTCTTGACTCATGTCTACCAACTTCTATCTGAACCTTCCAAGAAGGTGCTCCACATTCTTCTAGTTTTTTCAAGATTTTGGCCCAGTCATTAAATATATCAAGTCATCATCTAATGTAACCTTAAGTTCCCTCTCTGGACATCAATATTCTCTCATAGTGGCAGCTGTCCACAATCCCTAGACTGATTTGGAAACTTCCAGAAGCAGACCTGGAAACCATTAGTTCATCTGGATGGTACAAGAAACAGGGAGGGAGGCAGCCAGCCAAGGGTATATTGAGCAAGTGACCTCACAGAGCCTGAGCAGACAGAGCTGAGACTCCATTCTGCTTCTACAGACACTGAGGGCTGTTCTGAGGTCAGGGATTCTCCAGCACCACAGGCCTCTGTACCAGAGATCCTCTGAGCAGGGAGAGGCAATGTTGGTGAGAAGGCAGACAGTAAAGTATTAGTGAAGATGAGGTGTGGCCCATCCATTGTATAGCGCGCCCATTCAGTGGAGATGAGTTCTCTTAATAACCCTACCTGATGTCCAAGTGAGAAACAGGTATGGAAGCAGATAAAGAATAGTACCCTACATGTGTGACAGCAGATGCAAAAGTATTCAAGGGACCTAGATCTCCCTGAACAAATAAAGACTCTTGACTAGATGGAGACAGTGGCAGGTAGCCTTCTAACATGACCCCCAATAAGCCACGTCTTCTGGGGCTCATGACCTTGTGCAATCCTGCCCCCTTAAGAGAATGCTACATCTACTAATTTATTTCTGTTGAAACAAGACATCATGTTAGCCATTCTGGAAAGGGCATTTAGGCAACACTCAGAAAGCAACTAAGAGGCCCGCAAGAAATCTGCAGCCAGTCAGCCATGTGAGCGAGTGTGGAAACAGATTCCTCTGAGTTGAATTCTGAGGTCTGGAAGCCTGGGCTGACAGCTGGACTGCAGTGTTGTGAAAGATCCTGAGCTAAATACCTAGATAAGAGAACCAAGGTCAGGATAGCTAATGGACAAGTCTAAGGTCACACAGCTGATAGGGAGCAGATCCAGATTAAACTCCCAGCTGCCTGACCCCCAAGTTTATTTCCTCCTCTACAGCCAACCTGCTCAGATAATGCCATGCAATCTTGACGTGGGAGAAAAAGCCATAAGCAGTATGGGAGAAGAGCTGGGGTCCTGGGGACCAGTGGCATCTCTGGCCACCACTGTTCATAGCATGAGGTCTCTGCCTAGATCTTCTCTTTGTCCAGGCTTAGGCAGCCACCACAAACTCTACAATATTAGCCTTGGGAGCCCAGCGTGGAAGAAGACTATATGGCTCTGGGAACCTGCTAGATTGGTCTGTATAAGGGCCTGGTGAGGACTGTGGTGAAGGCAATCCCATTGCCCTAAGCAATAAGTTCAGATTACCAAGAAAGCTGCTCTATGGTAGGCATTCAAGTCCTGGAATCCTCAGGTTTCTTCTTTAAAACTCATTTTCTATTTTAAATTTAGTTCTTCCTTCATAAGTAAATAGCACTACCTAGACTCAAATTTCAGTGCCACCACCCCTGGCTGTGTGCTACCGATGAGGGCCTATAGGCTCTCCAAGACTCCAGGTCTTCTTTACTGCTTAGGGAAATGGGAATTAACCACCCAGCCCAAATCAGGTCCCTGAGAAGGCCAATCAAAATAACAGATGTGAATCAAATCTAGCAAAGCATCAGAATTATGAAAACTGGATTTGGCATCCCAGGCAATTTCAACTCAGCCTACTAGCCCCTACAAGTTCATTACGATTGATTTCGTTCCCACCATTTTTACTGTCGTTCTTTTTAAAAAGCAAACAGTGTCTAAGTGTCTGAATGTTTTGTCTGCATGTAGGTGTGTGTGCCACATACAAGCCTAATGCCCTTGGAGGTCAAAAGAGGGCATCTGATCCCCTGGAACTTAAGTTCTAGAACCCAAACCTGAGCCTTCCCTAACAGTGGTAAGTGCTCTTAATTGCTGAGCTAGCTAACTCTCTAGCCCATGCTATTCCTCTTAAGGGAATGGCTTCCACTATCTGGTCCATGTTATTCTCTAAGGGCATGAACGGCTTCTACTATCTAGTCCCTGTTAGTCCCTCTAAGAGCATTAATGGCTTCCACTTCCACTCTTGAACTCAAGAGCCCAGAAACAACTTGGGCCCACCAACCTTCTCACTTACAATGCTCAAAGTAAAGTAACAGGCACATTCATTGTCTCTGAAATAGTCCTGCTCTTTACTTACTCAACAAGAGCTCTTTCTTGAGCACTCATCTGTGGTGTGTAAAACATTGGTATTTATGTGAATCGGAGTGAACGTAACTTCAAGAGTATGGCGGCAAGCACAGAGGAGCAGCAGGATCCACATGTGCAAACAACAGGCTTCCCAAAGAAAGCCACTGAGCTGAGGGCAAGCCTTACAAGCAGTCCAAGCATACACACCTTCCCTTTCCTCCTCTCTGCTCAGGCTAGCCAGACCTGATCGAGTCTGACAGCCACAAACATCTGCTGAACGTTAACAGTGGGCCAGGCACTGCACCAAGTCTGCATCCTCTCATTTAATCCTTGACAATGTGTAACACAGGGAAATTACCACCCTTGTTTCATGAACATGGGAACAAAGGCCCAAAAGTCATCTGGCCAAGGCCACGCACTGGGAAATACAAGTCTCTACTGTTTCTGCTTTGTTTTTCTTTCTCTGTAACCACAGCCCTCTGCCCAGAAGGAATTGGCCCTTGCCAATCCTACAAAGCCATAGGTCACACTAATATAGAGTGGGCTGAACTCAGAGCAAGGACCTGGCAAGGACGATTGATTCTGTGTGGGGGCTGGAGAGAAGGCTTAGTGGTTACGGGCACTTGCTGCTCTTTCAGCTCACCAACTCCTATAACTCTAGCTCTGGGAGATCTGACACCTTCCTCTGGTGACGCAGGCAGGCAGGCACACACAAACGCTCCTGCCTCTCTGCCTCTTCCTCTGCTTCCTGTCCCATGAGAAGAATAGGATCCTCTACCACTCTGCTTCTACCATGATGTTCTGCCTCATCTCAGACCCAAAGCAATAGAGCCATCTAAACTTGGACTGAAACTTCTGAAAACACGGACCATGCCATGCCACCAAGTGCTTCTCTTAGCTTGTGACTGTTTTCAGACTTGTCTTGTTTTGTGTGGCCTTGAAAGTTTTGTGGAGTGCTGGTCAGGTATCTCGTAGGGTGCCCCTCAACTGGAATTGATTGGTGTTTTACTCAAGTAGACTAGAGCTGTACACCCGGGAAGAAGAACCTAGAGGTCCCTGCAGCTCTCTTCCACCTCCATCACCTGCTCGAGGACTTGCCTGTCGAGGTCTCTACCGCACATGCTCCTCTCTGCCTGTGCTCTGTGGAGGGAAGTCTCTAGACACTTAAGAAGCAGAAAAGTTGAGTATTGTGGACCATGCCTGTATTCCAGAACTTGAGAGGCAGAAGAATCAGGAGTTCAAGACCAGCCTCAGCTACACAGCCTAGACAACATTAAACCTTGTTTCAAAAAAACAAAACAAACAAAAAGAAAAAGGAATTATATGCTAATTTCTTGAGAGAGGACTGTCTGCATAAATTATTCAGAATTTTTCTGCCCAGAAATTTGCCTATTGTCCCTATGTATTTATTTAGTCAGTTAATCAAATAGACTCAGGACAGACTTACAGGTATTTAGCATTTACTTGGAGTGTACTAACGTGAGTATATAATTCAATACTCCTTCACTGTATTGCAACAACTGCTCCACACTGACCACTGAAAGCTCTTGGCCTCTGTCTCTGTGTGTGCGCGTGCACGTGACTGTGTGAGTTTATGTGCTCTAGGTGTGTGAAGGTGCCTGCAGAGGCCAGAGGGTGTTGATCCTGGGACTGGAGTTAGATATGGCTGTGCACTGCCTGGTGTAGGTGTTGGAACAGACCTCAGGTCCTCTTTAAGAACAATACACACCTTTAACCACTGAGCTATCCCCCAGAGTCCCACCTCCACCATATCATTTAAATATATACTTCAAACCTTAAAAATCTTTGTCTTGCCGGGCGGTGGTGGCACACGCCTTTAATCCCAGCACTCGGGAGGCAGAGCCAGGCGGATCTCTGTGAGTTCGAGGACAGCCTGGGCTACCAAGTGAGTTCCAGGAGAGGCGCAAAGCTACACAGAGAAACCCTGTCTCGAAAAACCAAAAAAAAAAAAAAAAAAAAAAATCTTTGTCTTGCTGGGTGGTGGTGGCGCATGCCTTTAATCCCAGCAATTGGGAGGCAGAGGCACATGGATCTCTGTGAGTTCAAGGCCAACCTGGTCTACAGAGTGAGTTCCAGGACAGCCAAAGCTGTTACACGGAGAAACCCTGTCTCGAAAATTAAAAAAATAACTTTGTCTTATCTCTACACCCAGGGTGCGATCTCTTCAAGGACTAGCACTTTGAACTGTCCCCATAGCATCCTGGTTTATACCATGCAGTGGTTTAAAAGAAAATGGCCCCCAAAGGGAGGGGCACTATTAGGAGGCCTTGAAGAAAGTGTCACTGTGGGGGTGGGCTTTGAGATCTCTTTTGCTCAAGCTTCCCTCAGTGTGACAGTCAGTTGACTTACTGTTGTCTGCAAGTTGTAGCATTCTCAGCTCCAGCACATCCGCCTGCACGCCACCAAGCTCCCCATCATGATGACAATGGACTGAACCTCTGAAACTGTAACTGAATCATCCCAACTAAATGTTCTACTTTGTAAGAGTTGCCGTGGTCATGGTATCCTTCACAGCAATAGTAACCCTAACTAAGACACCCCAAAAGCAAGAACAGAGCAGGGGAAAGAAGACAGAGGCCGTAGTTCTGTGGTGTGGCTGGGTGGAGGCTGCTGCATCCCTCCCAGTGCGCAGGCCTCAACTTTTTCTCCAGAAACCATCATCTGTCCTGCTTGGCCAGGTGATAACATCAGCAACCAAGCAGGTGCCCTGGGGCCAGGTTCCGGGAATGAACTTCTCACCCACTAGATTTGCTGCTGCCAAAACTCAGGGCTCCTCCAGTCACTGTTAGGAAGATGGAGATGAGCTGGTCCAGAGAGAACAGACATGAGAGATGGACTCCTGTTCCTGGCCATGTAGCACAGAAGACATTTCCGCCCCTGTCTATGAGTTATGCGAAGGGAAGTCTTTCTTTCTTTCTTTCTTTCGTACGCTGCTTTGAGGTGAGTTTTCTGTTCTTTGTAACTGAAATGGTTCTCACACTATTATGGGCTTCTATTTTTATCATATGTAGCCGATGTGAGTGTGGTAACTTGTCACTGAGTTACATGACATTGGGCCACAGCACCAAGCCTGAGTCTCCTCCATCACTCAGGGATAGAGCTTGTAACAGAAAGAACTAAATAACTATCTGACTATTTAGACTTTAAACTGCTCTGTACACCTATTCATCGTCACCACCCAAGGCCAGTGAATGTTACTAAGGGAAGCCCACAAATGCATCTATCCTGTATAAACAGGCCCACTGAATTCTACTAGTCAAAAAACATCCATAAACCAAGACTACGTGGTTGGGTATCATAGTTCAATACACAGTAGAACTACATTAAGCAGTTAATGATGGTAAAATATTTGCATCAAGATGATTCCACTGTGAACCAATGGCCAATTTGGGACATAGAACACAAAATAGTTTCTTTAATTAAAAAAACAAAAAACAACCAAAAAAAAAGATTTTTTTTTTTTTTTGGTTTTTCAAGACAGGGTTTCTCTGTGTTGCCCTGGTATCCTGGCACTCTCTCTATAGACCAGGCTGGCCTCAAACTTACAGAGATCCTCCTGCCTCTGCCTCCCGAGTACTGGGATTAAAGGAGTGCACCACTTCCACCTGGCTTCAAAAAACTTCTATGTGTGTGTGTGTGTGTGTGTGTGTGTGTGTGTGTGTGCGCGCGCGCGCCTGTATGAGTTTATGTGCACCATGTGTGAAGGTTCCCTCAGAGTCCAGAAAGCATCAGATCCCCTGGAACTAGAGTTACAGTTGGTTGTAAAGCCACCTGATGCGCGTCTAGGAACCAAACCTGCTCTTTGACCACTGAGCTCTCTCTCTAGCCCAGAGCTAGATGGTCTCAGACCATGTGCCCTCTGACCATCACAGCAGAGCCCTGGTGAATAGGTGTCCTCTGACCATCACAGCAGAGCCCTGGTGAATAGGTGTCCTCTGACCATCACAGGCACAGTCCTGGTGAGCACAGATGCAAACTTCTCATGGACAAAATGTGTAACTGTAACACACCTCTCTTACCAGGGATCCTAGTTCAGCAACAGGGGAGTCAAACTCCTAAGTAGTGAGCTGACTTTAACCAGGAAGAAAATGGGAAAATGGCACTGTACGGTCAAGAGGTGGAGGAGAGCCGGGCGTTGGTGGCGCACGCCTTTAATCCCAGCATTCGGGAGGCAGAGCCAGGCGGATCTCTGTGAGTTCCAGGACAGCCTGGGCTACCAAGTGAGTTCCAGGAAAGGCGCAAAGCTACACAGAGAAACCCTGTCTCGAAAAACCAAAAAAAAAAAAAAAAAAAAAAAAGAGGTGGAGGAGAGGAGCTCTGTCCCGAGATTTGCTTTTCCTCCAAACACTCAGCAAGCTCAGCACCAACCTATGGGGCCAAAGCACAACACAAGAAAGACAGGCACATAAAGACTACCATGTCCTTACATGGTAGGTAAGATGTCCAGAGATGAGCTGGTCAAGCTCATGAGCTTCAAATAGTGAGCAGAGAAATCAGTCAGTGGGGTCCCAAGTTCGAGCCCTTCGGCTGGGGAGACAAGTTTTTTCCCCATTCCTATCAGTGCTCAGCCCAGAGCTCATCCAAGTGATAACAGTCCAGTCCAGTTGGCTAGGACTAGGAGAACAAAGAATTCTAATCCCGTGCTGACCCTCATAAATTAAGTAACCGAGGCACTTAATTACTTTGGGCCCCAACCTTCCTTCCTGTTTAAAAAAATAAATAAAACCTTTACTTTTTAAACCACCTGATTGGATTATGAAGATAAAAAACACCTAACTGACCCGAGGAAATTAGGCGAACGTTGCAATCATCAGGCAGTGTTGGGGTTCTGATGACAGAACACCCTGGGGGTGCTCCACTGTTCTCATGACTATCTAAGATCAAGGAGGAGCTGGCATGTCATCTGGTCCCTGCACACGGTGTGTGAACAGGCCAGGTGTGAACCCAGGTTCAGCTGCACTGAGAGGACAACTGAAAATCCTAGTCTGTCTAGGGCGTTCACACTTGGCATCATTAAGGGTTTTCTTTCAACAAAGGTTACTCATTACTTGTATAACTAAACCCTTGTGGTGCCTTCGTAAAGCAGGTGAGTCCAGGAACTCACTAATCCGAAGCTGATTACCACTCTTACCGCCACTTGCAGAGTCTGCCTCCACCAATCAGCTCTCTGCTAGGGCTCTCCTCAGTGACAAGCTGAGCACCTACCCACTCTGGCTGCTCACTGGACTCTCCTTGTTTGTGGTCAGAGTCCACAGGCGGGGGTGAGTAATCTTTGACAGGAGTAGAGAATTCCACAGGTCCCGTTCCAGGCAAGGGGAGCTTCAGCAGAGGGTAGCTGGGGAGAAGGGAGAGGAGGGAAGAGTGAGGACATGTGAGAAGCAGTCGCTGAGCTGTCCACCCCGGGAGCCGCTGCAATCCCACCTGCATCCTCTTTGCTAGGACTGTGTAAGAACATCATTTTACTAACCTAAGTTTCAGAGACGGAATTCAGAAGTCACCTAGATCAGAATTTTTCAAACTTATTTTAGCCACAAAGCCCAACATTAGTAACAACAGGAGGTTCTTTTGTCCCTTCCATCATGAAGATTTCTGAGATTGAACTCAAGTCATCAGGTTTAGCAGCAAATACTCTTTACCCACTGAGCCACCATGTCAGCCTAGTTTTGCCTACTTTTAAATATCATATAAAATAAATTCTCCTGGGCTGGAGAGATGGCTCAGCAGTTAAGAACACTGACTGCTCTTCCAGGGGACCCAGGTTAAATTCCCAGCAACTACATGTCACATGGCAGCTTACAACTGTCTGAAACTCCAGTTCCAAAGGATCTGACACCCTCACACAAGCATACATGCAGGCAAAAACACCAAAGCACACAAAATAATAATAATAATAATAATAATAATAATAATAATAATAATCACCCTATGTATGTACTCGTTCGTGAGTGGCTCAATATCTATCTTTTATATCATCTATGTTGGTGCATGCAGAGCCATTCATCTTTATGGATACATATTAGACCTGGGGAGTAAGTCAGTGGTAGAGTGCTTGCCTCGAATGTCTAAGGCCTTATGTTTAACCTCTAGTACTACAACAAGATTCCTGACGTCATAGCTATGTACTAGTCCACTGGATAAATAAATATATTATAGTGCATTAGTCTCCTTCACTGTCAAGGTACACTTGGCTGTTTCTAGTGGAAACCACTGAGAATAGAGCTGTGGAGACTGGAGATCTGACTCAACAGTAAGAGTTCTGCTCTTCCAGAGGAACTGAGCTCCGTTCCCAGCAGTCTTTTGGGTGGCTCACATCATCTGTAACTTCAACTCCAGGGGACTTTCTGGCTTAGTCTGGCACCCAAACAAGTGGCATACATTAATGCAGACATATACATAAAAATAAAAATTTTATAAATAAAAAAATCTAGAAGTAACCTTGTTAACTACAGCTTTAAAAAGAAAAACAAATGCCTGGCGGTGGTGGTGCACGGCTTTAATCCCAGCACTCGGGAGGCAGAGGCAAGGCGGATCTCTGTGAGTTCAAGGCCAGCCTGGTCTACAGAGCGAGATCCAGGACAGGCACCAAAACTACATGGAGACACCTTGTCCCCAAAAAAACAAAAAACCAAACCAAAACAACAACAACAACAACAACAACAAAAACCCAAAACCAAAACAAGGTTATTACAATCACTGATTGTTTTGTGATAAAATCTTCCTATGTACCCACGCTGGCCCTGAACTCACTATCCTTTAGCCTCCTAGATGATGGGATTTATACCACCATATCTGGCTGGCTAGGTTTTGTTTTTGTTTTTGTTTTTGTTTTTTTGTTTTGTGTGTGTGCGTGCGTGCGTGCGTGCGTGTGTGTGTGTGTGTGTGTGTGTGTGTGTGCATGCACGCACGTGGTGTTGATGTTATTTGTGGTTCTTGAGTTTTGGTTTACACATATGTATTTTATGATCTGCTTTTAATTTTAGGTCATAAAAGCAGAAGCCCGGGGAGAAGGTAAATTAATAATAATAGTAATAATAATAATAATAATAATAATAATAATAATAATGAGGAGGAGGAGGAGGATGGAACCTCTTACATAAGACTTTTAATATGTGCTAGGAACTATTTTTTTTATTTTTGGTTTTTCAAGATAGGATTTCTGTGTAGTCTGGTGCCTGTCCTGGATCTCGCTCTGTGGACCAGGCTGGCCTTAAACTCACAGAGATCTGCCTGGCTCTGCCTCCTGAGTGCTGGGATTAAAGGTGTGTGCCACTGCTGCCTGGCTGGAACTATTTTTTTCAAAAGATTTATTTTTATTTTATGTATATGCATGTTTTGCCAGCATGTATGTCTATGCACCATACAAACACAGTGCCTGCACAAGCCAAAAGAAGGCATTGGAGCTTCTGGAACTAGAGTTATGGGTGATGCTTATCTGCCATGTGTGTGTGGGAACCGAACCTGGATCCTCTGGAAGAGCAGCACATTCTCCTAACTGTAGAGCCATCTCTCCGGCCCTGGTGCCAGGAATCCCTCTAAGCATTTTAAGTGTATTAGCCATGTGAATACTTCTCCACAGGAGGTATGCGCCATCATCCATCCCTCTATTTATTGGTAAGACAAAGAATGATCAAGTATCTGGCTGAATGACGGTCGCCCAGCTAAGTCAACCAAACCCAACCCAAGTAGTGAGCTTCAGAATGATAATTCAAATGGAACCAGAGACTAACACAACATGAAAGCATCTTTGGGGCTGAGTGTGCTAGCACATGCTTGTAATCCCAGTACCTGGGAAGAGGATCAAAGGTTTGAGGCAAGCCTAGGCCACAAAGTGAGTTCCAAGCCATCTTGGGCTACATAGCACAACCTTCTGTCAAAAGACTAAAGAAGGAGGAGGAGAGCATCTTTGAGATCTCCCTTCCCTATAGCTGTTATCCTACAATTCAAGACATGTCTAGCCTGGGGGAAGTGGCTGGCTAGAGCGAGCTTTCCTCGGCAGAGAACTCTGGGTGTCGTCTGCTTCTGCCTGCTTTCTGGACATGCTTCCTGACTGTCCAGTCCGGGCAGTTGGGTCACCAATGACAGGAAGCCAGTTGCCTGGTACGTTTTCTCAGTAGTCACTCTTCCAACAAATATTTGAGCATCAACTCAGCCAGACATTGTGCAAGGCACAGAGGTGCACAGGACAGACAAGAGCTCTGCTGTCAATAGCAGCATTCCAGTGGGGAGCAGAAACAGGCCAGATAGGCTTTAGAGCACATTAAGCAAGGGAGAAAGAAACTTAACTTGGGAAGTAGGGAAGACCCCAAGCCACACCAGGGGGTTTATGTGCCGCAATTCAGAGCTGAGAATTAGGGCCAGGTCACTTCATGCTACAGACTGCGCAAGCAACTTCCTGTTAGTTACATTCCTGTACTCTCCATTTACTCCTTAGGGCTAGGCCACCCAGTCACCAATCTAATGGTCACCCTAGACCCAGAGTCATTCTTCCAGAAGCACCTTAACCCATTAGTCTGTCACTTGTTGGCTTCTCTTGGTGCCAGCAACCTTAGGCACCCCAGCAGTCAGGGCGCTTCAGTGCTGTGTCCCTCCAGCCTGAATGCTACGCTTTGCTACCTCATGCATGGTAAACACATGCTCTGTCACTGCCTGTAAGTCCTCAGAATAGGTTTCCCAAATACTGCTTCCTCTCAGTTCTAGGTGTTTTCCTACCAGCATAAGGTCACTGGGGTCAGGAGTGCCTGAGGGAAGGACCTCGGCCCAAGGACCTGCTTACAGTATACTATACTTTAGTGGGCTGTGACTTTTATTTTCACCATCTCAAGGCATTTTCTAACTCCTTATTTCTTTGATGCACTGGTTTTGGTTTCTATATATTTGTGAATTCTGTTTTCTTTCTGTTACTGATCTTATTTTGGTTTTATTCCACTGTAATCAAAAGAGGGCACATTTTGGAAGTTTTAAAATTAACATCTGTTTGTAGCCTAACACCTGGTCTGCTCTGTGGAGTATATGCATTCAGTTCAGTGTACTCTATGGCTGTTGGGTGAAGTGCTCTGTTTACATTTACTGTTCTAGCTGTTTACAGCAGTGTTGAGCTTGTTTCCTTACTGACCTTAGCTTCTTGTTGTTTTTCATGTTTTGGCGGATTTTTATTTACTTTGAGGTAAGTCTCATGTAGGCTAGGCTGGCCTTGAACTTACGACATAGCTGAGGCTGCCTTAAACTCTTGATCCTCCTACCTTTACCCTGTAAATGTTGGGATTACAGGAATGTACTACCATGCCTGGCTCCTGTCTGGATGTCACATCCATTACTGAAGTAGAAGATTGAGTGAGTCAGGAGTCGTCAGCCAGACAATGAAGAAGCAAGATGTGAAGGGAGAACTGAGAAAAGGTACCAAGCCATGTGGCTAAACATAAATAAAAATTATGGGTTAATGTAAGTGTAAGAGTGCTGTGGGATGTTCTGTATGGCAAATGTGTTGCTGATTGGTCAATAAATAAAACACTGATTGGCCATTGGCTAGGCAGGAAGTATAGGCGGGAGAAGGAGGAGAATAAAGCTGGGAAGTGGAAGGCTGAGTCAGAGAGACACTGCCAGCCACCACGATGAGAAACAGCATGTGAAGATGCCGGTAAGCCACAAGCCATGTGGCAAGGTATAGATTTATAGAAATGGATTAATTTAAGCTGTAAGAACAGTTAGCAAGAAGCCTGCCACGGCCATACAGTTTGTAACCAATATATAAGTCTCTGTGTTTACTTGGTCGGGTCTGAGCGGCTGTGGGACTGGCAGGTGAGAGAGATTTGTCCTGACTGTGGGCCAGGCAGGAAAACTCTAGCAACATAAGAGCTAGTCAGTAATAAGCCTGACCTAATGGCCAAGCAGTTTTAATTAATATAAGCCTCTGTGTGTTTACTTGGGTCTGAGTGGCTGCGGGACCACAGGACCCGTGCAGGACCAGGAAAACTTCAGTTACAAATGGCACCCAACGGCTCAAGTTTCCGCCTGAAACCTGAGAATATTTATTTAATAAGCAATTCTAAATGGAGCCAAAAACAGGTTCCTGCTTCATGTCTCATGTGGGCAGCAAGACACCACAATATGCAGGCTTGACCTACTCTGTGGTGGTTCATGGCATGCACGCTTGACCTATGCCATGTTACACAGAGGTGTCTCCAAGCTGTGTGCTATGCTGCGTGATGGATAAAGTTTTTGCTAGTAAAAAAATTAATTAAAATTAAAATTAAAAAAAAATAAAATAAATTTTGAGCTACACGTTGCTTTGATAGAGGCATAGACCCACTGCCTCCCAGAGTCGGCAGTGAGCATGGTTCCTCCAAAGCTGGCGGTAAACAGTTCCGCCATGTTGAAAAGCTGAGTTGGACGGAGCCATCAGCCAAGGCTTCTGCTTCAGTACTAACTACTGCAGTTTAAAGCAACAGATTCACAATAAGGCAGATTCAGATGGAACAAGAATTAAATGGTTTACAGTGTGTGTAAAAATGTATGCAGGCTTGGAAGAGAGAATAGACAGTTATATAAAAAAAAAAGTTTTAAAAAAATAAGTATAGGCCGGGCGGTGGTGGCACACGCCTTTAATCCCAGCACTCGGGAGGCAGAGCCAGGCGGATCTCTGTGAGTTCGAGGCCAGCCTGGGCTACCAAGTGAGTTCCAGGAAAAGGCGCAAAGCTACACAGAGAAACCCTGTCTCGAAAAACCAAAAAAAATAAAAAAAAAATTAAAAAAATAAGTAAAGATGGTATTACACAGAGAATCTGGATTATGTTGTCTTTGATTTTTTTTTTTTTGGTTTCTCAAGACAGGGTTTCTCTGTGTAGCTTTGTGCCTTTCCTAGGACTCACTTGGTAGCCCAGGCTGGCCTCGAACTCACAGAGATCCGCCTGCCTCTGTCTCCCGAGTGCTAGGATTAAAGGCGTGCGCCACCACCTCCGGCTGTCTTTGATATTTTTAACTGCAGATAGACATTTGATTGTAAAGGCTGCTAAATAAAGCCTATATATATATTTTAAAGGTATCTTGACTTCAAAATTTGGATCTAAGGATATGTTACTTTGGAAAGGAGGCTCTGCTTTTGTTTCCACTGGAAGCAAGAGGCTATGGATTTGTTCCAGATTAAGATATATCAGGTTTGACCAGCCATGACCCCCAGAAAGGTCTCTGATGACACCATGGCCCAGATGATCCAACATCCAGAATGGTTTCAAGGCAACGGGCTCAGACAATGCAGCCTCACAGACTATTCCAGTCAGGACTTGACCATAATTCTTAATTTTCTCAGAATCCCCGTAAGAATACAGCGCCCTTTATCAGCAGGAAGTAGCCTAGAACACTATGCCTACATTCCCAACAAATGGATTACGGATGTTTGTCTTTGTTTAGTTTGTTGGTTACAAATTGTTATTGGTCATAGTCAATCTGTTTCTAAAAGAAGAAAGGAGAATATGATATAGAAATACAGATATAATAGGATGAAAGGGTAGATTACTGAACCTACTTTTTTTTTTTTTTTGGTTTTCGAGACAGGGTTTCCCTGTGTAGTTTTGCGCCTTTCCTGGAACTCACTTGGTAGTCCAGGCTGGCCTCGAACTCACAGAGATCCACCTGGCTCTGCCTCCCGAGTGCTGGGATTAAAGGCGTGCGCCACCACCGCCCGGCTGAACCTACTTTTAAAGAGCAACAACTTGTTTAAAATGTTTTACATTGGTATAAATTTTAGTTTATTAATACAAATTTAAAGTTAATTTTGTTGTACTATATGTATATTTCTACTCTTCTTTAAGGTATTATGTGTATACAACTCATTTAAAATTGTAATGTATCATTAAGAAATAGATTAATAGTTAATCATCTATGACAGTTAAACTTATAGTCATGTTAGTTTAGTTTTCTAGGTATACATAGATATATTTCAGATAGATATGCAGTTTTCAAACACTTCAAAGACCTACAGAATATGGCATTTAAAATGTTTTAAAAACTTAGACTTTCTGGACAATGAGACACGTCTGCTTATGGTAGCACCAATTCAAAGAGAAAGATGGGCGTCAAAGACACTCCATATGGAGTTTATCTTCTTCTTGGCAAAAATAGCCATTTGGGCAAGAAACTGTTCTTGCCTGGACTGCTTGACAAAATGTTGTATCAACTGGACATGCAGGACCCATAAGAAGGTGACCACTGAACTTTGCAAGGCAAGATGGTTTTTCAGGTTCCTGCTTTGTAGAAGAAACTGCCAGACATTCTACAGGACACAGAGAGAAGTGACTGAGAGACTCTAGGCCTATGGGCCAATGATGGATGACTGTCTAGGCAGGCAGCTGTCTCTGTCATTTCCAGAATTCTGGAAGTTGCTTACAATGCATTTCCTGTTTACTTAGGTAATATTATATCCTTCTGAGGTCTTTGATGTAGTTGAAGACTAGACAGTTATTTTCCTTGGTTATGATAAAAGATAAATTAGGCCGGGCGGTGGTGGCGCACGCCTTTAATCCCAGCACTGGGGAGGCAGAGGCAGGCGGATCTCTGTGAGTTCGAGGCCAGCCTGGTCTCCAAAGTGAGTTCCAGGAAAGGCGCAAAGCTACACAGAGAAACCCTGTCTTGGAAAAAAAAAAAAAAAAAAAAAAAAAAAAAAGATAAATTAGATATAAAACTTTAGACTCACAAATATAGGATGGAATATTTTCTTTAATTTTGCCAAATACAAATAGACTAGATATTATAACTGTAATTCTTGCTTGATTACTGTTTTGTTATATGTAATTGTACTATGTTAAAGTTAACCCTTCCTTTTTGATTAGACAGAAAAGGGGAGGTGCTGTGGGATGTTCTGTATGCTGTGAATGTGTTGCTCTGATTGATTGATAAATAAAAAGCTGATTGGCCAGTAGCCAGGCAGGGCATATAGGCAGGAGAAGCAGAGAGGAGAACTCTGAAAAGTGGAAGGCTGAGTCAGTAGACGCCAGCCCACCATCCAGGGAGCAGTATGTAAAGCACACAGGTAAAGTCACGGAACATGTGTCAACATATAGATTAACAGAAATGGGCTGAGTTTAAATATAAGAGCTAGTCAGTGGTAAGCCTGAGCTAAGAGTAGTTTTAATCAATATAAGCTTCTGAGTGATTATTTTATAAGCAGCTGAGGGGTCCATGGGGCTGGGCAGGACCAGAGAAAACATCAGCTACACATCTCTCCAGCCATTTGTTTTTGTTTAAGACAAGGTCTCACTGCACAGCCCTGGGATGGCCTGGAACTTGCATGCGGGCCTTGAACTTACAGAGATCTGCCTACCTCTGCCTCTCAAGTTCTGGGAATACAAATGTGACTTTATCTGTGTGCTTTACATGCTGCTCCCTGGACAGCGGGCTGGCGTCTACTGACTCAGCCTTCCATTTCTCAGAGTTCTCCTCTCTGCTTGTCCCGCCTATATGTCCTGCCTGGCTATCAGAGAACACATTCACTTGTTCCCCACTTCCCAGGGGTGAACAATACAAAACCAGGAGAATAGGGTAGTGAAAGACTGGAGGGTTTTACCTTCTACTTGAGTAAATCTTAGGAGATAAAGTAGTCTTTGATTTCCTACAAGTTTTGAGAGTTTTTACAGGGTTGTATGTGAGACCAGAAGAGGCTCTGGTTTTGAAATGTTCAACTAGCCAGTGTCATGGAACAGGTGCAGAGCTAGCCATTGGGCCTCTCCAGAGTCTAGGCTTTAGAGCAGAGGTCAGAAGTACTTTCAAACTTCAATTTCTGCCAGTCTGGCCCACCTAACTATAAGCATAGACGGGCTTAAGTTACTCTGACTTTTTTTAATTTGTGAAAAGAACATATAAATGTGTGTAAAAAGACAGAAGTAAGCTATTACACAGCCCACTGTGTGACCCCAAAGACAATCACAGAACAACCTGAGATGTAGGCAGAAAGGGAGAAAGGGAGTTGAGAAATACAGACCACTAGAGCTGAGATACACAGCCTCAGTTGAAGGTGTCAGTCACTCCCGAAAAGAAAAGTAGGAGGGGCTGGGTAAGAGTGGCACATGCCTTTAATCCCAGCCAGCACTCAGGAGACAGAGGCAGGAGTTCAAGGCCAGCCTGGTCTACAGAGTGAGTTCCAGGACAGCCAGGGCTACACAGAAAAAAGAAAAAAAAAAAAAAAAAAAAAAAAAAGCAAGAGGGAAAGGGACCCAATCTGTTCTCACACTCCTGCAGGCTTGTCATCTCAGGAGGCTTAGTATGACCTCACTGTGATAGCAACTTCCTCTCTGACCAAGTCTACCTTCCTATACCCTATTCCCTCACCTCATAGTGCGCCCCTACATACATACCTTACCAGAGAGGGTCTCTACCTTCCCATATACCCTTTCCCCTAACCTTATAGTGCACCCCCACATACATACCTTACCAGGGAAAGTCTTGGGCAAAGTCTCCTTCCTTGCTGGGCCACCCCTTGGGTCCCAGTAGCCTAAGCTCTAAGAAATATAAACACACCCTTTGCTACAATGCCTATTTGCTACAGGTTTCATCAGATTTTCCCAGAGGGGGGAATAAATAGCTGCTGCACTTAGAAGCAGGCAGGAGAGAATTTACCAAAGCCCATTTACAAGGCTCAGCACTCAGGCTACTGGAAGGAGTATCCTCAGGTCTCAGTCACTGACCCCAGAGCCTCAGCGCCAGCTTAGAAAAGAAAATCAGACCCCTGGTGCTGTCTGAGGGGAGTCTGAGTCCTGTACACACAGCTTCTCAATCCCCAACTGTTCAGTCTGATGGAGAAAGGTACATTCCTAGGCCATCAATAGTTACCAACCCTTCTGGTCCGGCTCTGTTCCTTTTTGGAGGGGACTTGGTGGTGAGGTGGGGTAAACACAGCTCTATTGCTATAGCTCAGGTAGCTACTGGATCTGAGTAAGGATATTAAGTGCAGAGGTCCTTTGGGTCTATGTTTAACAAATCTTATCTAAGGAATAAAAACCAGCAATTAGATGGAACCCGAATATCTAACACAATTACTAAAAGCTGGTGCTACCCATGCTTTGTTTCTCTAGGCAACTCAAGGCTCTGACAGAAAGGGAGTTGTTCCAACTGAAAAACTTCCCAGAACAGAATAGAACATGAGACTGAGGTTTGTATGCCTAGGTCTAAGATCTCAATGAGCTCCAGTCAGAGGAAAAGAAATAAGTATGGACATCTCTATAGCATGGCTCAGACAAAGCAGCCTGTCTCCAATCCCTACAAAGCACCCTGGAAACAATAACCACAAAAACCACTCCCAAGAGTGCATGCTGAACTACAAGGGTGAAGAAACCACACTCCTACAGGCCTGACAGTGTGCCACTCTGTAAAATTAGTCCACTCAACTTTTGATTCTCAAGCTCCTCTTCTGTGAGAAATTGCTCAGGACTTCAAAACAGATCTGTGCTTCCAGAGTAGAGAGACTAGCGTTTTTAGAAGGTCATCTGGTTAGCCTTTTAATAGTAGTAGTCTGTGCTATTCACGCCAAATGCGTTAACTAATATGCCAAAAGACATTCAGTTAAGGCTGCTGAGATGGCTCAGTGGGTAAAGGCACCCGCTGAAAAGATGAACTTGAGTTCCATCTACTAGACCCACAGAGTGGACAGAATGTTTTCTTTTGATTTCCATACAAGCACACAAAATGAATAAATAAAAATGTAGGGAACAATTTTTAAAGAAATCCAGTTAGCCTGCCATATAATCAGGGAAGCTGCTATGGGGAAAAAAAAAAGAACCTGCTATGGTGGGAAGTAGTTCATCCTCAAAAAACATTTTTTGGGGGTGCTGGAGTGCTCAGCAGTTAAAAGCACTCACTGGCTGGGTTCAATTCCCAGCACCCACACGGCAGCTCACAACTGTCTATAACTCCAGTTCCAGGAGATATGAAACCCTCATGCCAATGTACATAAAGTAAAATTAATTATTTTAAAAAAATGGGGGGGACACACCTTTAATCTCAGTACTCAGGAGGCGGAGGCAGGTGGATCTCAGTGAGTTCCAGGCACAAATGGAAATAACTCAATGCTTCCCAGTGTGTGATCCCCAGGCTTAGGAACTTGTCACGGCAGCAAATTTTTAGTTTCAAAAAAGCCTGATGAAAGAAAGCCCACCAGTCTTTGTGTTGAACCTGCCTTCCATATGGTTCTGACGCTACTTCATGCTTAAGAACCCCTGCCTCATCCTATAAACCAGGCCTAGGAAAGTAAAACACTAAAGAGAAAGAGACAGGCTAGTTAACAGAATTTTTTTTTTAATATAGCTAGGTTCTCACTGCACTCCTAATTCACCATGTAGAGTGTGTGACTGTAAGTATTCCATCAAATGTAGTACAGTTCAGTAGATTTTAGACACCAATATACGCTGAGTCAGAATGAAGAGGCAGGTAAGAGAGGCCACAGGAGTGAGCACCAGAGTTCTCGTGGCCTAGTTTTCATCTTTAGCGGTGGTATGAACCAGGCAAGTCACCAAACTCCTACCCACTTTGTGGACTGTAGGTATAAGAGGACCATTTCCTAGTACTGTGAGGACAAATGAGAAATTTAGTTATATTCCTGAATCACCAACATGGCACTAGGCAGGAAACTCTCAATGAATGAACTCATCTTTCTCACTGTGAATTAGAGAAGAGTCTGGGATCATTTACCACAGATCTGAACAGGAGGTTCAGTCCTGAGCCAGGCTAGTTCTAACACAGCCTTGTATACAGTGAATCTGGAAAGCTTTTCTTCTTTTGGTGCTAGCAGTTGAACTTAGAGCTTTGAGCATGCCAAACCAAGCTCTACCGCTGAGCTACACCCTAACCTGGAAAACAGAATTCTTTCTAGAGAAAACGATATTAAGATGGGCTCTTTACATGGCTGACAGTGTCTTATGGTTTAAGACAACACTTTTTTTTTTTATCATTCTTTTTTTTTTTTAATTTTTATTTTGCAATACAATTCAGTTCTACATATCAGCCACAGATTCCCTTGTTCTCCCCCCTCCCGCCCCCCTCACCTTCCCCCCAGCCCGCCCCCCCCATTCCAATCTCCTCCAGGGCAAAGCCTTCCCCACAGACTGAGATCAACCTGGTGGACTCAGTCCAGGTAGGTCCAGTCCCCTCCTCTCATGCCGAGCCAAGGGGCCCTGCATAGGCCCCAGGTTTCAACAACAGAGAGGGAGAACAAGGAATAGGAGACCATGGTAAATGAAGACCACATGAGAATAGGAAGAAACAAAGTGCTAGAGAGGCCCACAGAAATCCACAAAGATACCCCCACAACAGACTGCTGGCAATGGTCGAGAGACAGTCCGAACTGACCTACTCTGGTGATGGGATGGCCAAACACCCTAATTGTCGTGCTAGAAACCTCATCCAACTACTGAGGGATCTGGATGCAGAGATCCATGACTAGGCCCCAGGTGGATCTCTGGGAGTCCAATTAGCGAGAATGAGGAGGGTTTATATGAGCGAGAATTGTTGAGACC
The DNA here is from genome assembly GCF_949786415.1 of Peromyscus eremicus. Taxonomy (NCBI): domain Eukaryota; kingdom Metazoa; phylum Chordata; class Mammalia; order Rodentia; family Cricetidae; genus Peromyscus; species Peromyscus eremicus. The sequence goes on along the minus strand of NC_081422.1, from coordinate 104,023,004 downwards.
AAGATCGGATAAAGCACAGAGACAAATAGCCAAACAAACGGAAACACATGAAATATGAACCAATGGCTGAGGGGTCACCAACTGGATCAGGCCCTCTGAGTGGGTGAGACAGTTGATTGGCCTGATCTGTTTGGGAGGCATCCAGGCAGTGGGACCGGGTCCTGTGCTCATTGCATGAGTTGGCTGTTTGAAAGACAACACTTTATATCAAACCCTTTCATTCTACAAAGTCATGATCAGTCTTCAGGCTTCTATGAGGCCTGTGAAAAACAGGCAAACCCCACAAGCATCCATGGCTTTTACTACAGACCCTGCCAACACAGCAGGCCCCAAGGGGTTGGAGGAAGGCTCCATGTAAACAAGAGAAATGACAAGCGTATAGAGAAGCATGTCTTTGAAGTCAGCCTGCAGATGGTACCCAGTGAGCTGCTTAAATGCACTTCACTTCGCAGTACTTGAAGGCTCTTGCTGTTAACTAACACTAAAGGGAAATGGCCACTGCTAGGAAAGAAAAAGAAAAGATTATGCCTTTCAATGACCTTGAAGTTTCTCAGAAGGAGGAAATCATCACTGGTGCTGTGAACAAATCTGCTGTATCACTCTGTCAGACCAACATGAACTAGTTTCCTTTTTCTTTAAACAATATTCTCTTATTCACTTTTATAGATTTCTCCCAGAATTCTCTAGTATGCAGCTCCAATGAGTATCCTTATTAAGTCCCCACTACATAAGAACATACAGTGTCCAAGGCTCCATCACAGTTAGGTTAGGTGAAGTTTATTGTCACACAGCACAGCTCTACCACATAGAGGGCAAATCAGAAACATACCAGCAAGCTAAGATGCAGAGTCCTGTGAAGAGGATGATGGGGATGGGGTAGGATGCACAGAGCAGCCCATGGTTGTAGAAGGCCTGAGATATCTTCTCACGAAGCCTTTCAGTCAGGGTCATCCTCAGCTAAGTCACCTTGTTGCCATCCCGGAAAGTGACCAGTGACCATGGATCAGCCCGGAAGACGCTGGATACCAATGACAATGGACATCATCTGCAGGTACCTAACCAGAAGGGATAAAAGTAAATTAACATTACATATTTGGGGGCTTAAGTATGAGAGATGGCTTAGCAGTTAAGAGCACTGACAGCTCTTCCAGAGGACGTGGGTTCAATTCCCAGGACCCATATAGCAGCTCACAACTGTCTATAACTCCAGTTCCAGGAGATCCAGCACCCTCACACAGACACGCATGCAAGCAAAACACCAATACACATACAATAAAATAAAATAAAACATTAAGTACTTGGTTCTGCACACCAGGACTGCCAATGGGAGGTGGCAGTTATGTGACTAGGGACTGGTTTCAGGATATGTAGAGTCTGAAGAAAGTCTCAATATAGGCAAATGCACACACACAACCTTGGTACCTTTGTAAGTGGCTATAAGCTGCTCTCTTGATACAAGTGCTAGCTCTCTGTAGTTACTAAGGGGAGAGAGCCCATGGTAAAAACTGCAAGTTGCTCATTTATGTTGCAGTGAGAACAGAGGCTAGGGTTTGAGAGAAGATTAAGGGTTAGCATAGCAAGGTCTAGAACACTGAGGAAGTTGGGTCTGAGATAACCAAGCTAGTCAGATAAGAGGAGGGATGGGGCTCCTGGCCAGCTCTTCACCCACACCCTTGAGAAGCAATTGAGAAACATATGTAAGACACCATTATCCTTCCACATAGTCTTGCTTCTAACGCAGCTAATCATAACAGAAAACTGGAAGTAAGGATGGCTTCTAATAAGCTCCTGCCTGGAAGATCACCTCAGAGCACCCCATAGAAAAGGAGCTATACACGAGGCAACAAAGAAAGATTGTAGCTACAAATGGTGGCTGTGACGGAGGTCATACTCTGTCATGGTAAAGCTACAGGCTGATCATCTAAATGTGCAAACACAGCGTAGTGTAGTAACAGCACTTGGACACCTGCAAGGCTGGAGGGTGGTAGAACTGGCCAAGTGACTAACGGTAAGTAGACAGTCAAGGTCAATAACTAATAACCTGGAGATGGGTGGGGTGGGGCTTCAACCACTCCTAAGAGAGCTGCACAGAACGGTGCACGACAGTGCATCTCCCTGGTTGGGCCAGGCGGACATGCATAGATCCTGTGGCCCCTCCACTGGTTCCACCCATAGTACCCCAGAGAACTAACCAATCTCACAGCAGTTACCTTGGTCTTCATCTAGTCTTTGCCATAATCCTATAAAACTTATAAACTACAAAATTCAGTGGCTTCTTCCTCTCTTGAAAATCCTTCTCTCTTTCAAGAGTTTCTATAGCTTTTAATTTCTCACATTTTCATCAACTTTTTATTTTTCTGTAATAATTGCTAATAAAGCTTGTGTCTACTTTCAAACTCCCACAAGAGTCCACCTCTTTAATTTTCACTGGCATGAGACAATGAACTTGGAGCAACTGTTTCAAGTGGATTTTTTTTGGCTGTTGAATGCCCGGCATCACAGGCCACTGGGTCATAAACAACAGGGCTGTGAAAGGTCCTATCGCTCTAGACACTGAATCCCTCCCATCAGTCTAACCAAACAAGCCAAAGACCTTCCTTTCTAGCTCAGCCTTTTTCCATATTAGGATTTTTGTTCTTGTTTTTGTTTTTGCAGCTGCTAAGAGTCAAACCCAGGACCTCACAAATGCTCTACTACTGAGCTACACACATCTCAGCCCCATACTGGGCATTTGTAAAAGACCACTCCCCAGAGGGCATAAGCAAGCATGCCTATATAACAGGCATCACCTTCAGCTGCTCTGCCAAGTGGGTATTTTGAACATCCTCCCTGTCCTCTTCTGTGCACAGGCTAGACTGAGAGAAATCCTTAGAAAAACCTTGGCAAAAAAATGCACAACCCCCAAACACATCCTTGAACAAAGTGATTACTAATAAAGACTGCTCAGCATGATCTGTCCTCAACAACAACAAAAAAAACACCCAAAAGCTTAGGACCTTGAAATGACAGTCACCAAACTCCATTTCCTCCAAGGCAATAGTGTTCGGTCACAGCCTCTGCTCCTGGTCCCACAGTCGTTCCTTAGGAGCCGAAGGAGCTCAGTCCTACTGCTCCTGCCCAGCAGCCTATCTCCTTTGTAAAGTAACAGCAGCCCATTGGGACTCACAGGCTCCTACTAGGTCCACAGTCCCGGTTATCAGTCAAAGTGCACCGCCTTGAGTCAGGCCGTAGCAGCTGGGCCTCACTGCCTGGACACTGGTTTCTGAACAGAATGGAGAAGAACTGCCTATGTACCCCACAGAGATTGGCTCCCAAGATCCCCAGGCTGTTTTGGCTCCAGTCCTTTCTGAAGACTGGCTCATCAACTTTTTTTTTCCTATCTATAAGCCGTCCCATAACCTTCCAATAAATCCTTTTTCTTGTCCTAACTTAGTTTAAGTTATATGTTATTTACTATTAATCTTAAACCAATCCAATAAAATAAGAAGTTCTTACAGAAGCTAAAGTATCGAGAATTCTCTTCTTGGTATAGTTTTCTAGTGGGATTCAAGTTTAAATTCACTTCTGTTCCATGTTGCTGTTTCCTTGGTCTGTGCTATGGGGAACTTGCTCAGACATGTGTCTTGGCTTGATTAAGCTCACTGATGACAACCCAGGCTATAAAGATGCCTCCTCAAGTGTCAAGTCCAGAAATCAGAAGCAAAAGGAGTCATATCTTAACTAACTGACAAATCAAAAGGAATGGCCACCATTCCATCCACCTTCCTACAAGTTCTAGACTAAAGGCACACATGCAATTTTCCAGTCTAGGAGCCTAAGGGGATATAAAGGTGTCCCTGGGTCTCTTTCCTAGGTAGTGAACAGAGGCAGCAGGTGACTGCTGCTGATACAGGGAGCAAAAGGCTCACAACAGCTCCACTTTTCAAGTGCTCATCCTCAAAAGACTGTCAACGAAGTCTCCAGAAGAGGACCTGTTCAACAGTAGGGCATATACAGAGACCCCAAGGAAGCAACTTCTTGCTCCAGCATCCCCCTACCCCTCCCTCCTGCCCCCAAGGCAAAGCAACATAAAGTCCTCCTGCCAGAGACACAATAGCAAGAGGTTCCCTGGAGACGGGCTACCGGAACTAGCTGCCTAAAAATCTTCCCTTAAATGTTTTCCAAGGCCAAACCCTCCAGAAAATTATATTTCTAATCCTTATCTCCTTTCCTGGCCTCTCTCGTATACAGATCAGCTACACAGGAAAGGGACCCATCTCTGCAGTCCAGCTCTTTCATTTAGAATAACACGAGGTGAACACCAAAGCTAGCATTCACTTCCATTCTGTAGCCAACACAACTCTCTCAACTTTCACTGATATCACTTACACTAACTGTTCATCTGCAGAGCATCTGAAACAAGTTCAAATTTTAGCTCATGACACAGTTCACCTACCTGATCCTAGGAAGAGGAGACACTACACATCTCTACTACACAGTAGAAATTTTAATGCAAAGCTATTCCAAAGCAAAATTTACCCAACCTGAACCAATAACCTGTTTTTCCTACATTGCCCCAGAGTTACAGGTTGCTTCAGATCAAAATCTACAGCCCTTCTCCCTGTATTTAAAGAGACAGTCTTGCCCTGGAGGCCCAAGTAGACCTATTACATAAAAATATAACCACAAAAAAAAAAAAAGCTGGGCATGATGGCACAAGCCTTTAGTCCCAGCACTCAGGAGGCGGAGGCAGATGGGCCAGCCTGGTCTACAGAGCAAGCTCCAGAAAGGCCAGGGTTACACAGAGAAACCCTGTTTTGAAAACAAAACAACACAGCAGCAAAAAAACATAAGCAATTCTGCCCTGCAGAATTATGCCCTTTGGGGAAGACTATATATACAAACAAAAACAAAGGAGGCTGCTATTCGAAGCCCAAATTAGAGTTTTACATGCAAAGAAAAACACTGCTAGCACAAGAGAACTGCTCAGGAGGCTGGGAGAGCATGAGCCCAGACCAAGTCACACCAGAGAGCTCATAAGATAAAAGGCATTAAGGAAAGGAACAAGTGTGTGAGCAGAGGGGAGAGACAGGAATACTATAGTTTAGATGTCCATGACCTTAACTCATTCCAAATGAGACTGCAAATATAGAAGTTTGGGGGAAATTCATACATAGTCTACTAACATAGTAAGCAGTTCACTTGCTATCCTCTTCTAGAATGTCTCATTTCCTTTGACCATTTTCTGGAATAAATGCCTAGAAATAAGAATGCTCAGATGCGGGGGCTGGAGAGATGGCTCAGAGGTTAAGAGCACTGCTTGTTCTTCCAAAGGTCCTGAGTTCAATTCCCAGCAACCACATGGTGGCTCACAACCATCTGTAATGAGATCTGGTGCCCTCTTCTGGCTTGCAGGGATATGTGCAGACAGAACACTGTAGACATAATAAATAAATAAATCTTTAAAAAAAAAAAAAAAAAGAATGCTCAGATGTATAGTATGAGATTTCTAAGAAACTGCCAGGGTTGGGGATTTAGCTCAGTGGTAGAGCGCTTGCCTAGCAAGCACAAGGCCCTGGGTTCGGTCCTCAGCTCTGGGGGGGAGGGGGGGAGACACGGCCAAAGGAGGACTAGGACTGTAGCTCTGTGGTAGAGCACTCACCTCCTACGCATGATGCTGTAGGCTCTATCACCAGGACTGCCAAAAGAGGGACAGTAAACCAGACATGGCGGCACAGGAGCAGAGGCAGCAGGATCAGGACTTCAAGACTAGCCTTGGTTACACAGCAAGCTCAAGACCAAGACTGAGACCTTGTCTCAAGCCCCAGCCCAAAAAAATAGAAGAAATGGCCAAAATATTTTCCAAACTACAATTACAGATGTACAGCACATCTTAGGCAACACTGACCAATTCTTCACGCATTTAACTCCCCACTTCTAGGAAAGGTCCATTTTCTTCTATTTTTTTCTTTTTCTATTTTTAGGGGAAGGTAAAGACTTATTTTTAATCATGTGCATATATGTGTCTGAGGGTATGCACACGTGAGGCCAGAGGCTTCAGATTCCCTGGATCTGAAGTTCCAAGCACTCATGAGCTGCCATGTGAGTGCTGGGGGCTGAGGCTGGAGCCTCTGCAAGAGCAGTGGGTGCGCTTAACTGCTGAGTGTCTCTCCAGCCAGAAATGTCTCATTTCCTAACCATATTAATTTTAAATTGTTGAGTACTTTTTTAAAAAAATAAAATATTAAGTCAGGCACAATGACTCAGATCTGTAACCCCAGAACTTGAGAAGAGGCAAGAGGACTGCTAAAAATTCAAGATTAGCTTGGTCCATACATCAAGTTCCAGGCAACTAGGGCTATACATCAAGAACCTCCCCCCCCTAAAAAAAAAATAAAATAAATTCATACACCATAAAAAAATCACTCACCATTTAAAGTGCTCACAGAAATAAACTTTGTTGGCCTACCTGCCAACCATTACCACTATCTATGTCCAGAACATTCCATCACTCCTCAGAAAAACTATATGCCCATTTACTATCATTCCCTGTTGCGTTCACACTTCCATCCTGACACCCACCAATCCACTTCTGGTCTCCACGGATTTGTTATTCTGGACATTTCATACAATGGAAACATACAATGCCTCTTTGTGAATGGCTTCTTCCATGGTGTTTTCAAGGCTCACGGATGGTATTAAGTTATCAGTATTTCAGTTTTACAGTTGAATCACTAAATGCATTATGTCACATTTTGCTTATTCATTCATCACTTGACAAATATTGGATAGTGTCTGCCCCCACCACCCCCAGGTATGTGAATAGTACTACTAATAAACATTCTTGTACCCTTTTTTTTTTTTTGGTTTTTCAAGACCAGGCTTCTCTGTGTAACAGCCCTGGCTGTTCTGGGACTTGCTTTGTAGACCAGGCCGGCCTCAAACACACAGAGATCTGCCTGCCCCTACCTGCCAGAATGCTGGGATTAAAGGTGTACGTCATCACTGCCCAGTTCTTATATGCTTTTTAAAAACTGAATTTAATTCTTTTGGGTATATTAATTTTTAGAAGTGGCACTACTTGGTTATAATGTAATTTTCTCCTAAAATTTGTACTGTTTTACATTAAATCTGTGGTCCATCTGAGTTCATTTTGGATAAAATGTACAGTTTAAGTCTAGGTTCATTCATTCATTTTCTCTCTCCCCTACCTCTTTGACCTCCCCACCACCATGGACAGCAATTTGCTTTAGTACCATATGTTAGACTTCCTTCTTTCATTGAATTGACTTGGCACCTCTGATTTTAAAAAAGCAATTGGTTAGTTGGGTGCATAAGCACAGATCTGGAATCGCAGTTTTTGGGATGCAAGATTTCTTGAGTTTGTAAGTTCAAGACCAGCCTGAGCAACATAGCAATATGCCATACCACCCCCAAAATTGGCTAGTCATCTACTTATGGAATCTCTACTTTTTTCAGTGATCTGTTGTTGGTTACTACAATCCGCAGCCTTTTACCCACACAGATAGCTTCCAGGGATCCCTGCCCACAGATGCTGTGAGCAGCCCATGTGATCTGCCAAGAACTAGCTGTAGCTCAGATCCCTGCTTTCTTTTCTTTTCTTTTTTATTGATTCTCTGTGTATTCTCTGTGTAGCTTTGGAGCCTGTCCTGTAGACCAGGCTGGCCTCTAACTCACAGAGATCCACCTGGCTCTGCCTCCCAAGTGCTGAGATTAAAGGCTTGCGCCACCAACCCCCACTCCCCCCCACCCCAACCCCACCCCCCATAGATCCCTGCTTTCAGATCCTCCCCTGCTAGGTCCTATACATGCCACAGAGCACCTGAATGGTGCCACTGCTTATGTCTAGTGCATGTGAGTGTGACAGTGAGTGAGTGCACCTCCACGGCAGACCTACCCCCTTGGGCAGCACCTCAGGTCTGCCCCCTTTTTCACCATGCAGCCTTACCAGCCGCACTGTAGGTGACTGCCCACCCACCCACCCATGGCTGCCACCGCCCCGCCGGCAGCTTTCACTGCCGCATGCCCCTGCCATTTCACATGCATCATATGCACACAGCTGGCCCCATAGCACCGCCACCAAAGGCAGCTACTTCTTTGTTAAAACTTGTTTGGTAGCTGGTTAAGTTCAATACAGGTCAAGGTCTTCAGAACACACTTCAGGACCTGCTTTAGCACTACACCTGCATCGCCTGCTGGCCGAACATCACTACTATACCCAAAAGACATCGCAAGAACAGGGACACCAGCTCTCAAGGATTTCATCTAAGGTAAAATTACTCAATAAATTTACAACTTAAACTGATTAAGAAATAAATTTTTCTTTACAAATTTTGAATATTTCTAAAAAATAGCAGACAATATCACATCTCAGGAATTTAAAAACTTTTTTGTTTGCACTATGAATGAAATTTTACAGGACATATACAACCTTCCTGGGACATATATGATGTTCACTATAATGGCAATTAGCATAGTGATTCACATTGTATCAGTGAAAAATTGGCTTAATAATAACAGCAAAAATGAGACATTTCAGGCTTTACAAACTGGTAATGAGGACTTAGTGAGAAGGATTCTTTGTATGGAATCTGCTAATTTGCCACAAGAACTTCAGGCTTTTCATACTGGCAATGAGCACTTAAATAGAAGGATTCTTTCTATGGAATATACTAATTTACCACAAGAACTTCAGGCTTTGCAGAGTACTAATGAGGATTTAAGAAAACAGGGCTGGAGAGATGGCTCAGAGGTTAAGAGCACTGGCTGTTCTTACAGAGGTCCTGAGTTCAATTCCCAGCAACCACATGGTGGCTCACAACCATCTACAATGAGATATGGTGCCCTCTTCTGGCCTGCAGGCTGAACACTCACTGTATACATGATAAATAAATAAAATCTTTAAAAAAAAAAAAAAAGAAAACAGATTTTTTTCCTATGGAATCTGCTAATTTACCACAAGAACTTCAGTCCATTAATAAGTGGACAATCAGATTTAATTCTATTGATAATAAATATGAATATTAATGGGTAAAACAATAACTCTTCAGAGCAACGTTAATGCCATTCAGATAATTTATAAAGAAGAAAGGTCATCACTAATCGATAGAATAAAGTCTATGGAATCATATGTTTCAGGTGAACATAAAAATTGTATGATTCCATGAAATCTCTAGAATCCTTTATAACAGAGGAGGTTCAAACGCTGCAAAAGGTGGTAGTTAATCAATTTCAAGCTCTGGAAGAATCTCTCAGTAAAGACAACAAAGAAAGTAATAAGCAGAAGGGCATGGCCATACAAGTCATAACATCGCCAGGTGGCTCTTATACAATGGCTTCTCCTGTCACCATCCATGAGAAGCCAGCAGATGATAAACATACTGAGGCATCGTGCACTATATCTGGCAACCTATTCATATGAGAGATTTAAAAAACATTAAGGAAGCGATGGTCACCTATGTTATACATTCAACGTATGTAAAACAGATGTTAAATACGTGGTCTTCTACAAACAGAATCATACCAAATGCCTATAATCCATTAATCTCAGCTGTCTTAGAATACAGTCAGCAGTTACAATGGAAAAGCTGGTTGAGAGAAGAAGCTAAAATCCTTGAACAACAAGGTAAGATCAGAGGTTTCGAGATCTCCCAAGATCAAATTCTTTGTGTCATTTCACTGATACAAACGTACAAGCTACCTTTGATGAGCATACAGTACCCCTATGCCATACAGCAGCTTTAAATGCTTGGGAAAAAATTCCAGAACCAGGGAAACCAACTGAGCTATATATGAAGGTTTTCCAAAGGCCAAAAAAAAAACGTTTACTGATTTTTTTTTTTTTTACAAAAGCTGACCACGGCTGTAAACAATGCCATATCAGACCAAGGATTAACACAAGTATTAACTCAATCCTTAGCTTTTGTTAATGCTAATACAGAATGCAAAAGAATACTTACACCTTTAAAGGTCAGGTCAGCACCTTTGGAGGAATGGATTCAATATATAAATGGCGTTGAGTCTCTTAACCATGGTAATGAGGCTTGGATAGGAGAGGCAATTTCCAGAGGTAGGAGGAGGCCTCAAGGTATCAAATGTTTTAACTGTGGTACACCAGGTCAGATGAGAAGAAATTGTACAAAGGGTGCTCCTAGAAGCAATGCTTCTTATAGAAATAACCCAAATGGGAGACCCTAAACCTCTGGATTATGCAGAAGATGTGGCAAAGGCCAACACTGGATCAATGAATGCAGATCAACAATAGATATATGTTATTTACTGGCGGGAAACACCTGGGGGGGCTCTCACAGGCCCCCAAATAGAACATAGTCCAAACATTTCCAGCCACTGTGGAGGAAATTCCTCTCCAGGACAATTAAATAAACCAGTATCTAATGTAAAGAACAATACTGCACTGGATGATAGAACAGCTCTGATAGATGAATCAAAAATTCCAAAAAAAAACCATAAAACGAATTTTGGCAGACGTCCATAAATGAACAAAGATCAAAGCTTAGAGTATGAAGTGTTGTTCTGGAAGGCCTGGTAAACATAGGTGCAAATGTGACTCTAATTACACCAAAATCACGGCATTCAAATTGGCCTCTTCAAGGGGTAGATGCCCAATTTCTAGGGATTGGAACCCTCTCTCAAGTGAAACAAAGTTCAATATGGGTTGAATGCATAGGGCAGAAGGACAGAGAGGAAGGCTGAAGCCATATGTGGCAAATGTAGCATTAAATCTTTGGGGCTGAGATCTGTTACAACAGTGGAATACTCAGATTAAAATTCCTACAATCTCAGAAGTGGAATACAGACCAATTCATGTTTCTGAGAATAATATCATAAGATACTATAAAAAATAGCCATCAACCATTCAGGCTGTACATAAACAGAGTACAACTGCCATTAAACTCTCACAAGTACCAACAGCCCTGATAAACCTGTCTGGGTTGGACAATGGCCTATGACACAAGAGAAACTACAAGCTTTAGAACAGCTGGTTCAGGAGCAGTTAAATGCTCAACACATTGAAGAATCTACCATCCCTTGGAATTCTTCTGTATTTGTTATTAAAAAGAAATCTGGTAAATGTAGAATGCTGACAGATCTAAGAGCCATTAATAAAGTAATTCAGCCTATGGGCTCCCTACAGAATGGGATGCCCTTGTCCTCTCTGTTATCCAAAGAATGGCCTATTATAGTTATTGACTTAAAAGACTGATTCTTTATCATACCTTTACAAGAAAAGGATAGAGAAAAATTTGCCTTCACAGTACCTAATTATAATAATTCCCAGCCAGCCAAGAGATATCAATGGAAGGTCCTCCCACAGGGAATGCTAAATAGCCCCATCCTGTGCCAATATTTTGTGCAAAAACCATTGGAAATAATTCATGTGAAATTTCCACAATCTGGGACTAGGGAGATGGCTTAAACGGTTAAGAGCACTGACTGCTCTGGCAGAGGACCCAGGTTCAATTCCCAGCACCCACATGGCGGCTCACAACTGTCTGTAACTACAGTTCCAGGGGACCCAACACCCTTCCACAGGCAAAACAAACACCAATGCACAAACAAATAAATAAATAAATATTTTTTTAAAAAAGAAATTTCCACAATCCATAATTTATCATTATATGGATGATATCTTATTAGCTGATCCAAAGTTAGGTACCTTAGAAAGTATGCATGAAGAAGTAAAAGTTTTGCCTCACTGGGGACTACAAATTGTTTCTGAAAAGATACAAAGAGGAAATTCTATTAATTACTTAGGATATAAGACAGATCTCCAAAAAATTAGAGCCCAAAAGGTACAACTCAAGAGAGATTGATTACAGACTCTCAATGATTTTCAAAAACTGTTAGGAAGCATTTCCAACTTACAGGCCATCATTAGAATACTTAAAAGATGGCCGGGCGGTGGTGGCGCACGCCTTTAGTCCCAGCACTCGGGAGGCAGAGCCAGGCGGATCTCTGTGAGTTCGAGGCCAGCCTGGACTACCAAGTGAGTTCCAGGAAAGGCGCAAAGCTACACAGAGAAACCCTGTCTCAAAAAACCAAAAAAAAAAAAAAAAAGGAAGGCTGGGTCGAGGAGACGCTGCCAGCCTCCGTGATGATAAGTAACAAAGAATACTTAAAGATGGACTAGTAAATTTGGCCAATACCCTAAAAGGGGACAAGGACTTAAATAGTCCAAGAGAGTTATCAGATAAAGCTGAGAAGGAATTGGCACTAGTAGAAAAGAAAATACGAGAAGCACATGTGGATCATGTGAATCCAGAACTTAACTGTATTCTAGTCATATTCCCTTCTAGACAATCCCCCACAGGAATTTTGATGCAGAGGGAAGATATTATATTGGAATGGATATTTCTACCATGTGAACTAAGTAAGAAATTAAAAAACTTATGTGGAAAGGATCTCTGATTTGATTCTAAAAGGAAAATTAAGACTTCCTCAATTGACAGGAATGGACTCAGCAGAAACTGTAGTGCTTTTAACTAATGAGATTTCCTCTCTATGGAAAGATAATGAATACTGGCCAAGAGTCTGCATTAACTTTTTGGGAGAGATTAACAATTGTTATGCCAAAAGCAAGAGAATAGAGTTCAGAACTGAATGGGTCCTTCCTCACATTGTACGGCAAAAGCCAATCTCTGGAGTCCCCGCATTCTATACTGATGCAAATAAATCAGGAAAGGCAGGATATAAATCAGGAGACTTAAGCAAAGTGGTTCAAAGCCCCTACAATTCTGTACAAAAGGTAGAACTGTATGCCATTCTTATGGTACTGATGGACTTCACAGAACCCCTCAATATAGTCACTGACTCTCAATATGCAGGGAGAGTTGTTTTACATATTGAAACTGCTGAATTTATTCCTAATAATACAGAATTTTGTCTTTACAGGATAATAGAAATACCCATCTTCTGGAAACCATAAGACCTTGGATACCTAGACGTCTACAGCAGAAAAAAAGACCTACTGGTACCAATATACACTATAGGGTAATATCTCACTGACTAACATCATTATCTCTTTAACTCTAGAATAGTTGTGGTCCCAATTCAATTATAAATCAAGCTAGCTCTGGAGTTGGAATGTGGCTCTTTCCTTCTCTAAACCCAAGCGTATTGCTAAAAGAAAAATTAGGGGATTCCGTCTCATATCGGAAGAGCCAACTGGTGTGAGACAAAAGAAAACCAATAATCTAGGGACCACTGTTGTCAAGATTCTATTTCTTTCTATGCTTGTCCTTGCTTTTGGAGAATCCTTTCTCTATCCAAAATAAATCCAAACTTTCCACTTTGATATTAATAATGTTCAACAAATTTTCTACAGTAAAAAATAAGTCTTTCCAACAGCAATCTCTGAAGTCTCCTTAAGGAAGATGGGCCCCACAACAACAACTCTACCCAGTCCAGAATGATGCCATGGTACCCATGAACATTACTCAATGATCAACTTTAGACTGAAAACTACAGGACAGTTCCAAGATGAGATGGTCCATCATACTACCTTCTAGGCATAATCTCAGACAACTCTACCCATTACTCTGAGACTGGCTGCAGCTAGTCCTATTGAGACCTAACTATCTGAGCTTTCTTATAGGACCCCACAGAGATACTGTCACTCCCTAAACAGCACGAAGCAATTCTAAGAAAATGATGCTCCCCCTCTCCCAAAGGTTTCATTTTTCGTTGGGTTATAGGTAATGGTTATAGGGTTAGAGACAGAACAATAAAAATTAGACTCAGTACTCTCCTTAAGAAAAGAAAAAGGGGAATGGATAGGTATAGGATATTAGATTATTGTATATACTAATAAACTAATTTAGGAAAATATCAGCCTTAGATAATTTGTACTGTTATGGATTCTTTTTTTTTTTTTTTTTTTTTTTTGGTTTTTTGAGACAGGGTTTCTCTGTGTAGCTTTGGAGCCTGTCCTGGAACTCACTCTATAGCCCAGGCTGGCCTTGAACTCACAGAGACACAGAGATCTACCTGGCTCTGCCTCCCAAGTGCTGAGATTAAAGGCATGCACCACCATCACCCTGCATGGATTCTTGTATATTGATACAAATGTAAAATTGTATTTGTCATACTTTATGTATGTTCTACCTCTGTTTAAAATATTTTGTGCATTGTCACAAGTTTGAGGTCATTGTCCTTTTACTGTACATTTGTTTACAGACTGTTTTTGTGAAGCCTTAGTCCTTAGGTTATTTAGGTAGATAAGACTTACAGATTTATAGTTACCTATGCTTGTCATTTCTATAATAATGTTAGGTTGTCCAGATTTACAGATACATAGGTCAGATGGATAAGTAATCTTCAAACACTTCATAGAAGTAGAGAATATGGCATTTAAATAACTTAGAATTCTGTTGACGTGAGACATGATTGATCCTGGCAGCACCCATCTGATCCCGAGCGAATGCTGGGCTTCTAAGACTCCGTTTGGAAGTTTGTTTTCTTCTTGGTGCAAAATGGCCTGCTGGGCAAAGAACTACCCTTGCCTCTACTGCTGACAGTACGAATGCTGTCCTTTCTAGAAGAGCAGGACACTAGGAAAAGTGACTACTGAACTCTGCCAAAACAAGATGGTCTTTCAAAATTCCTGCTTCTGAAAATGGTCTGTCAGATATTCTAGGCCTGTAGACAACTTGGATGCCCCAACAGTGCTGAGAAACTTTAGGTGACTGTCCAGGCTGCCAGCTGTCTGTCTATTCTCACAAGATTTTCTAAAATTGCTTGCATGCATTTCCCATTTTCTCAGGTATTATTATATTCCTTCTCAAAAAACAAAAAAAAAAATAAATAAAAATTTTACAAAGCTCAGTCCTAGGTATGGAATGATTCCCCTTGTGCCAGAGACCCCAAAACAACACAGGCTACTGCCATTGCTCTTGGCTGCTCATCAGAACTTGATGTCAAACCCTCCTGTGGAAGCCATCACATATTTGGGTCACAGGACATGGAGAAATCAAGCTGGTACTGACGTGGGAGCTTCCTCCCTGGCAGCCAACTTTTATAGTAGCAGAAGGTACTTTGTAGGCTGCTGGGGAGTGGGGGTCATCAACAGTTCCAGACAGCTGTGACCCTGTGAGCTGCAATAACAGTGACCTAGCAAGATACGCCTGTGGGTGCAAACAGGATGAATATTATGGGGGTAATCCACCATGTTCTGGCTGATTTAAGGCCTACTCCACAGGGAGGGAATTCACACCTGATATTATAAAATTATAAATCTGGTTAAGAACCTGTGGCAGGGGAACTGCCCTACAGGAGAACCTACAAGCGTTATTGTGCTAAATGGATAGTGTCACATTACCTTCAAGTGAGTACTGCTATCCCACAAGTTAGTGCAACTCTCAGTCCTCATCAGAGAAGCTTCTTTGTACAGTGAATAGTGGTTAATACAGAGACTCACAACTGGTCAAGGTGCTCAGCCATAAATGGGATATCTGCATCACATACCCTGACCCCCACACCCCCCAAGGCTCAGGGAACATCTTGGAAGTAGGAGCAGAAAGATTCTAAGAGCCAGAAGTCAGGAAGATCTAGGATGAAAGAGTGTCTTCTGAACATTACAGGACCATTGCACTTAGGAACTTAAAACAGAAATGGCTGACTGCACAAGATCTGCGTAAGATCAAGCCAGCCAACATTCCAGCATGGATGAGGGAGGGGCACATGAGCCCCCACCCCATCTGAGGATCTACTGAGGACAGCTGTTGGCTGTTAAGGGAGGAAGAGTTAGTTATCTTTGGGGGTTTGACCATGCTCCAGTGGATGGCCCAACAGATGGCCCAACCAATACACACATGAGCGGCACTAGTCAAACTCAGTGAGTTACTAAAAGAAAGAACAAAAAATCAATAAGTAAATAAAAATACAAAGTTGAGAGAGGCCATGGGGGGATTATTGAAAGAGTTGAATAAGTAGTGGTGAATATGATCATAATATATGTATACCTGTATGAAATTCTCAAAGAATAAAAATTTATATATAATTATGATCAGGTTTTACAGTACAAGCCTTTAATCCTAGCACTCAGAAGGCAGAGGCAGGTATATCTCTGTGAGCTTGAGGCCAGCCTGGTCTAAATAGTTCCAGGCAAGCCTGGTCTACACAGAGAGACCCTGTCTCAAACAACAAATAAGGAAACAGAAATGGAAAAAGAATAAAATTAACAGAAAAAAACAAATGGCCAAGATCACAGCAAGTTTGAGGCCAGCCTGATCTACATCGCAAGTTACAGGCCAGCTAGGGCACAACAGCAATAGTCTATCTCAAAAGAAAAAAATCAAAAACTGAAAACTGAATAAACAGTTATATGCCATAGATTAATGGGAAAAATACATAAACCTCAGAATATTAAAGTGACCATACCTCTAGAAATATTTATGAATAAAATATGAGATGAATAAAAGAAGCCTTGACCACAGCTGTAGTAATTGTCAAGACTGGGCGACAGATACTTGGGATTTTTATATAGTTCTCAATATGAAATCTTCCATAATAAAAAAATATTTTAAAATAATCTTATTATTATAAAAGAGCTGACAAGATGGCTCAGAGGGCAAAGTACTTGCCCAGGCCTGACAAAGTGCTTGGACATGCACACGCACACCCGTTCAATATTTTAGAAAATATTGTTGAGCGTGATGGCTCATGCCTATAGCCCTAGCACTCGGGAAGATGATGTCAGGAGGTGAGGCCAAGGTCATTCTAGCTGCACACTGATTTGGAGGCCAGCCTCGTCGACATAAGATGAAAAATAGTGGGAGGGAAGGAAGGAAGGGAGGGAGGAGAACATTATTTAAATGTATAAATGTATGTTCACAATATTACTAAAAAAACTTTATCAAACTATGGAATTTATTCCTGGGTAGTGGAATTATGAGTAATTTTTATTTTGCTTTTGTGTCCATATTTTCTCCCAAAGTAACTTAATACAAAGTAGCAAAAGTAGCATAGTAACAGTAAGTAGTAAAGTCAAAATAATAATAGCTTAATACAGGAGAGGTGCTTAGTCTTACTGTAGCTTGGTATGCCATGTTTTATTGCTATCCATGCATGGGAGGCCTGCCCTTTTCTGAATAGAACAGGAGGAGGACTGGATGAGGGAGGCAGGTAGGAGGTGGGGGAGAGGGGCTGGGAGGAGAGGAGGGAGGGGAAACTGAGGTTGGGATATAAAAATAAATAAATAAAAACAATAGCTGCAGTTCTAGGGCCATCACTGTTTATTTGGTTATTATCTTGTACCAAATGCAATCATAAGCACTTTCCACACACTAGTGCTCTTGTTTCATCCCATAAACTAGGTCAAAACAGAACCAAGATGGGGTTAAGCCCCAGAGATCCACCTGACCCTGTTTCCCCAGTGGTGGGACTATAACCACAACTACATGCTCAGCTTTTTACACGGGGGCTAGAGACCAAACTCAGGTCTCTAGTACTTGCTTACACAAGTACTTTACCAACTGACCCATCTTCTTAGTCCCCTCCACTAGTTTGAATACCATTTATTTCACTACCTACAGCATTTCAGTTATGTAACCGCACACATTCCTGAGAAAAATTTACATGCTGCAAAATTAAGCATCAAAAATAACAGTCACTGGGGCAGGCTCTGGAAGGCATGTGGGACCCTGGCCTCCCTGTTTCCGTCTGCTTCCTGGTAATAAAGGAAACAGGTGTGCTCTTCCATTGGCTTCCACTATGATATGCTATCTCTCTACTGGCCCCAAAGCAATTCAGCTGTGGAATGGGACATGTAAAATGGGGGGTAGGGGTGGCTGCTGACTGTAACCCCAGTACTCAAAGAGGCTGAACCAGAAGAAAAAGGAGAGCGGAGAAACACTTGGGTCTTTATAAAACAAGCTATTTAAGGTATTTTGTTATAGCGACAGAAAGCTCACTAACACACTTACCAGGGGAAAATGTGATTGGGACGCAAGGCATGGCTCAACAGGTGTAAGTGCTTGCTGTAAGCATGGTGACTCCAGGTGGAGGGAGACGGCCAACTATGGAAGTTGTCCTCTGACTTCCACATGCACACTTGTCATGCACAAACACAAATCAAATAAAGTAAAAATGTAGAAGGGAGAGAGAGCCAGGCAGTGATGGCACACACCTTTAATCGCAGCACTTGAGAGGCAGAAGCAGGTGGATCTCTTGATTTGAGGCCAGTCTAGTCTACATAGTGAGTTCTAGGACAACCAGGGCTACATAGAGAAACCTTGCCTCAAAAATAAATTAATTAAAAAAAATAAAATAAAAAGAGAGAGAGAGACAGAGACAGACAGAGACAAACAGATATGGATCTCCACCTACTCAGCTTCCTAAGAGCCCTGATCTGGACAGTGTCACTACATTTACTATTCCTTGTACTGGAGAAATTTCCTTCCATAGAGTGGGATTGGGGGGTGGACTGGGGGTAGGACAGGGGAATCCGTGGCTGATATGTAAAATTAAATTCATTATAAAATTAAAGAAAAAGAAAAATGATGAATTTCTACTAAAAAAAAAACCCTCTCTATATATTGCTACAACTCATGAGACAGCTGGTTACCAATCACCATGTCACTGAAACTGTTCCTCAGTTTACAACTGTAACTGAGCTAATTCACTTTGGACAAATCATGAGTTTACCAACAGATGTGATGCATCATTTGGATCTCTTATCTGAATTTCACTCTCCTCTCTTTCTCACAGACTACAAACACACTTTCTAATCTCACTCCTCATCCCGTTTTCACATCTGCACAGCCCCCAAGACAGAAATTTGGTAGTTTTTCTCAGCTCTCTTTCCCTTCTCCAAGCCCACACAATTCTCAGCTGAGCTGTTCCCTTTGCTACCTTTCTTGTCTTCTGATCTACTTCTCTCGGTAGTCAAAGAGCCTAGATTATATCTTAACCATTGGCAGATCCCTTCTACACTTAAAACAAAATCCAGATGTCTGTCCCTGTCTGCAAGAGCTCTGCACAGCCCGTCCTGGTCCTCCCCAACCTCACCTCCTATCCCCTCCCTAATTCTGTCCTCTTCCGATCCAGGTGCCAGCCTCGTTCCCATCAAGGCCCTGGCACATCCTGTTCTCTCAGCAGCTCTGTCTCTTTATAGGCTGGCTCTTTTGCATCTATCAGGTCTCAGGTCATTATACAGAAAGAGCTCACCTGACCATATGTTCTCTAGTAGTTCCCTCTACTGCTCTCACAGAGCCTATGCTCTTTCAGAGCATTTAAAACTGTGATTATGAGTGGTCTGTGCCCTGACAAGACTATAAACAAATTCCTTGTCCATGACTGTACACCAATGCCTAGAACAGGTCTTGGTACAATAAAACCTTAGAGTCTGGTACAATAAAACCTTAGAGTCCTAAGTGGTACACACCCATAATCCCAGCATTTTGGGGGTAGAAAGAAGATCAGAAGTTCAAGGCCTAAATTCAAAGCCAGCCTCAGTTACAGGCTGAGTTTAAAGTCAGCCTTGAGCTATATGGGAACCTGTCTTAAAAAAAAAAAAGTAGGGGAGTTGTGGCGCATGTCTTTGATCCCAATGCTTCGGAGGCAGAGGCAGGTGGATCTCTCTGAGTTCCAAGCCAGCTTGGTCTACAGAGCAAGTTCCAGGACAGCCAAGGCTACATGAAGAAACTCTGCCTCAAAAAACAAAAACAAAAAAGTGTAGTCGGAAATTTTCTTGTCCTGACTGCCTGCTCCCTGTTCCAGTAGCTGCTTCCAAATTATCACTCAGAGACTTTATTAATTACAAATGCTCAACCAATAGCTCAGGCTTGTTACTAGCTAACTCTTACATTTAAATTAACCCATGTCTAGTAATCTATGTATTGCCATGTGGCTTGTGGCTTTACATGTCCTCTAGCATGTCTTGCTTCCTGGGTGGCTGGCTGGTGTCTCTCCCTGACTCTGCCCTCCTTCTTCCCATCATTCTCAGCTTGGCTTTCTTGCCTAACTTCCTGCCCAGCTACCAGCCTGTCAGCTTTTTATTAACCAATGAGAGTAATACATATTCACAGTGTACAGGATTAATCCACAGCAAAAAAAAAAAAAAAAAGCAAAACAAACAACTCCCTCCCCCAAAAAAGTGTGACAGAGTGATGAAGACCTATAAATCCTAGCACCTGGGAGGTTGGAGCAGGAGGATCAGGAGTTCAAGGTCAGTCTCAGCTATATAGTTCCAGGCCAGTCTGGTGGGTTACATAAGACAATGTCTCAAACAAAACAAAGCCTTAAAAACTTTCTGGATAAGCATAAGTAAATAGGTAAATCAAATTAATCAATCAAATACTGATTAACAATACACTGGTCACCACAAACCTACCTGTTGTGAGATATTTGATTACACTGTAAAGATATGTCACTGTGATTGGTTTAATAAAAAGCTGAATGGCAAATAGCTAGGCAGAATTTTCATGACAGAGAGGACACTGGCAAGAAAAAGAGCAAAGAAGAGACACCAGGGACACAGAATATACACTATGGGCATTACAAAGTAAAGAAAACTGAGCCACTTAAAAGAATACAAATTAGGGCTGGAGAGATGGCTCAGAGGTTAAGAGCACCGACTGCTCTTCCAGAGGTCCTGAGTTCAATTCCCAGCACCCACATGGTGGCTCACAACCATCTGTAATGAAATCTGCCACCCTCTTCTATGTACATAATAAATAAATAAATCTTTAAAAAAAAAGAATATAGATTAAAAGATAGGGGTTAATTTAAGTTATAAGAGCTAGTTTGAAATAAGCCTAAGCTACTGGCTCAGCTTTCAATAAGTCTTAACAATAAGTCTCTGTGTCATGATTTGGGAGCTGGATGGCAGGACAGAAAATCTGCCTACATATGGCACTGCACATCCAGGCACATATTTCCACATAAGACCTGAAAAAGCTTAAAAAAAAAAAAAAGGTTCCAAACACACAAAAATGGAGCCAAACACGGCTTACCAGTCCCACAGTCTCCCATGCAGGTCCTGGTACAAAGACGCATCTCCCGGTGCAGCCTGTGGGCTTGAGCCACCAGCTTATCATGAGCTAAGCTTTGTTGTTGTGGAATATTAGTTTAAGATGTGTTACACTTGTTTATGCTGTGGAATATTTGTTCAATGATGCAAAGATATGTTGCATTCTTTTACGTAGCATTTGTTTAACTCTGTAAAGCTGTGCTACTTTGCCTGCCTAAAACACTTGACTGGTCTAATAAAGAGCTAGGCAGGAGAGAGAAATAGACGGGGCTGGCAAGTAGAGAGAATAAATAGGAGTGAGAAAGGAAAGAATCTAGAAAAGGAGGAGAGGAGGATGCCAGGGCCCAGCCACTCAGCCATCCAGTCAGCCATGGAGTAAGAAGAAAGGAAGGTATATAGAGTAGAAAAAGGTAAAAGTCCAGAGGCAAAAGGTAGACAGGACTTTGTGCATGCTAGACAAGCATGCTACAAGTTTAGTTACATCTCCCACCACTAATCTATCATCCTTAGCTTAGCCTCACACAAAATCTCAGACCCAGACAAAACACAGACAATTTATTTTTTCTTCTGTTACTCAGGGTGGAACCTGAGCTTACAGCACTAGACCACTAAGTCAATCCCTAGTCCTCTTTTTACTTTTTAAAAAATCTGAGATGGTCTCAGTACGTTACCTAGTTAGAGGCAATGATCTTGCCATCCTTCTGCCTCCACCTCCTTAGGAGGTGGGATTATAAACCTCCACCAAGCCTGGCCAAATGTAGACAATTTTCCTGCTAGAATGCAGCATGAATGACTTCCATCTAACTTCAACAGAGTCCTTGTTCCCACCCAAAGCCTCTCAGCACAGTCCTTACCACCCATATTTTATCAGCATCCTCATCTGCACTCCTACCTGAATCACCTAAGTTCTGTAGAGGCTTCCCTAGCCCACAGCTCTAAACTGTTTTGTTTTTGAGACAGTCTCTCTACATAGCCCTGGCTGTCCTGGAACTCACTATGTAGACCAGTCTGGCCTCAAACTCAGAGATCCACCTGCAGGACCAAAGGCATGCACCACCACTTCTAGCTCTCCAAACTCTTTACAGCTCCTGCATGCCAGTTCCCAAGGCTTCCAAACCAGAAGGTGTGGTAGCCACAGCAACAACCTCATTTCTCTGGGACCAATTTTCCACGTTACTTAGACATTGTTGCTGCGCTAAAATACTGACAAAAATAACATAAAGTAATTATTTATTCTGGCTGAGTTTCAGAGGTTTAGTCTGGCATGGCAGAGAGGGAATGGTGGAACAATGTAGCTTCATCATGGTGACCAGGAAGCAGAGCAGTAGCAAGCATTCTCTTTTTCCTCCTTTTACTCAGTATGGGAGCTTTCTATTCGATGGAGCTACCTAAGCAGGGTGGTCCCATGTTAATCCTCTCTGGAAATAAGCTTCACAGACACAGACAGAGGTGTGTCATTAATCTAGATACCTGCCTCACTCCAATCAAATTAACAAAATTAACCCATACCTAATTATGTAACTGAAAAGGAAAAGTGAAATTAACTTTTGCAGATATTATTATATCTCTAGAAAATTCAATAAAATCAACTGAAAATCTTTTACAGTTGATAAAAGAATCACATAAGTCAGTGAAAACAGTCATGTAGGAAATCCACGCCAGGGATGGCAGGATGGTTCAGCAGGTAAGGGAGCTTGCCACCAAGCCAGATGACCTGAGTTGGCATCCAGGACTCACCAGATGGAAAGAGATAAATGGTCCTCTGACCTACATACAGCAATGGTAGCATATGTAAGTGCGCACACATAAGAAAAATCAGCAAATTTTAAAAAGGAATCAATGCCTTCATGTCTATCATGAATAAGTAGAAGATGTAAATAATTCAAAATACTAAAAAAGCAAAACAAAGATCTGAGAAATACGTAAAAGTTCTTTCAAACTCTAAGAAACACAAACAATTTGAATAAAGAGAAAAGTCATCACCTGTTCTCAGTAAGGATTAGTATCACAAGAATATCATATACTGGGTGTAGTGGTGCACACTTTTAGTCCCAGTTCAGCAGACCGATGAGTGGGATGGAGGCCACCCTAGTCTACACAGAGTTCCAGCCAGCCTGCACTTCAGAGTTAAAAACAATCTCAGAAGAAGTCATTCTTCGTACATTAATCTAAAACTATAGCACAGTCCTAATAAAAACATACAGGACTTAGCCTGGCAATGGTGGCACATACCCACAGGCGGCAGAGGCAGGTGGATCTCTCATTTCAAAGTCAGCCTGGTCTACAGAGTGAGTTCCAGGCCAGCCAGGGCTACAGAGCGAAACCATGTCTCAAAACAAAACAAAACAAAAAAATATAGGACTAAATTTTTAAAACATTTTTTAAGAATCACTCAAGTCGGGTGGTGGTGCTCACCTTTAGTCCTAGCACTCAGGAGGCAGAGACAGGTGGGTCTCTGTGAGTTTGAGGCCAGCCTGGTCTACAGAGCAAGTTCCAGGACAGGCTCTAAAACTACACAGAGAAACCCTGTCTCAAAAAACCAAAGGGAAAAAAAAAAAGATTCACTCAATTTTATGTGAGTGCTTTGTCTGCATGTATGTATGTGCAACTATATTTACCAATACCCAAACATACTATAAAGTAGTTAAACATAACAAAATAAAAACTCCATCAACAGACCCACAAGTACATATGGCAAAGTATACCACATATAGAAAACAAGGAGGGCTGGAGAGATGGCTCAGTGGTTAAGAGCACTGGCTGCTCTTCCAGAGGATCTGAGTTCAATTCCCAGCAACCACATGGTGGCTCACAACTGTCTGTAACTCCAACATCTGACACCCTCAAACAAACATATGTGCAGGCAAAATACCAACGCACATAAAAATAAATAAATTTTTTAAAAGGCCTTCAAATATTAAAAAATAAAGAGAAATTTTAAACAATTGAGAGAAAAATGACTTATTCAACAACAGGTATTCCATAAATAGTTACACACTGGAAAGAATTAAGTTCAAACTGTATTTCACACTAAAATAAACCCTGAATGCATAACAGACGTAACGGTAAAAACATGTAACATACGTAAGATAATTTTAATATAAATTTAAGGATAAAATTACAAGATAGGTCAGCAAGATGGCTCAGCAGGTAAAGGTACTTGCTGCACATGCCTGATGACCAGAGTTTGATCCCAGGACACACCTTTAAGACAGAAGGAGCCAGGCGGTGGTGGTGCAGGACTTTAATCCCAGCACTCGGGAGGCAGAGCCCGGCAGATCTTTGTGAGTTCGAGGCCAGCCTGGTCTACAGAGCGAGATCCAGGACAGGCTCCAAAGCTACACAGAAAAACCCGTCTCAAAAAACCAAAAAAAAAAAAAAAAAAAAGAAAAAAGAAAAAAGATAGAAGGAAGCCAGGCCATGGTGGCACACAACTTTAATTCCAGCAGCTGGGAGGCAGAGGAAGGTGATTTCTGTGAGTTTGAGGCCAGCCTGGTCTATATAGTGAGTTCCAGTCCAACCAGGGCTACACAAAGAGATCTGTCTCCAAAAAAGAAAAAAGAAAGAGTTCTCTGTATTTGACTGTATATGCATAAAAAAAACCCTGAATGGACACACAAGGACATTCTGTCACTAGGGAGAAGATCTGTAACAAGAGCAGGATAGAAGGGACAGTTTCCTGTGTACACGGTTACCACTTTTGAGTTTTGTTCTCTGTTAATTAATTTTTGCATTTTAAAAGCTAAAATTCAGGGCTGGTGAGATGACTCAGTAGTTAAGAGCCATGTCTGTTCTTCCAGAGAACCCAGGTTCAGTTCCCAGCACCTACATGGCAGTTCCCAACTGTCTGTACCTCCAGTACTAAAGGATGTGGCACCCTCACACAGGTATACATGCAAGCAAAACACCAAAGCACATAGAAGTAAATAAATCTTAAAAAAAAAAAAAAAAAAGGCAAAAATCCCCAAACAACGAAGGACGCCTTCCTGTAGCTGCAGCAGCCTCCTTCTGGCCTCTGGGGCTGTATTTCTGGCTCTGTGTTCATTTGGATCCTCTCAGCACCCTTCACTGACTGCAATCCCTCGAGGGAGGAGGTCATGGCTGAGTTACCTTGTGTTCCCTGGGTGCACCTGGTGCCTCACGTGGACCAGGTGGGAAAGTCACTGCAGTTCGGTCCACTGAGTTAAACTAATCCACCAGTGAAAACAATTCATCATATGGGGAAAGAAAGTTGCTTCTTTGTTGTTTTGCAAAGCAGTAATGCTCAGGGCAGGAAACTTAGCTTCTCTCAGCATCAAAAGTAGCCAAATCAACTGGAGGAATTTTCAGCAGACCAAGCTAACTGTACTGAAAACAGAAAATGAATGAGTGGCTTTCAGAGACTCTGAAGCACAAGCACTAACAAGGACAACTTTTGACACATCTTAGTCATCGCTGGGATGGCACAGCGACACCTCCATTCAAGGAAGACCTAATTGTACTCACTGGGATGGCTGGCTGTCAGAGCCATCTACATGATCTTCACAATCAAGAATAAACAAATAAAGGGTCTATTTTTACTCCTTTGTGACCTAGTCAGGAATTACTAGTAAAATGACTAAACTGACTCATCACTGCTAATATGAGGAAAGAACCTATTTTAATTTCATTTTTAAAATGTTTACTTAAATGTATATGTGCATCTGCACATGTGTATGAGGACACGTATTCAGGTGCCCAAGGAGCAAAGGAGGAGGCAGGGTGTCCAGCACCCTTAAATGGAGTCACAGGTAGCTGTAAACTGTCTCATGTGGATGCTGAGAACCGAACCCAGGTCCTCTACAAGAGCAGCAAATACTCTTAAGCACTGAACTATCTCTCCAGCTCCCAAAGAATCTATTTTGTTTGGGTTTTTTTGTTTTGTTTTTTTTTCGAGACAAGGTTTCTCAATGTAACAGCCTTGGCTGTTCTGGAACTAGTGCTGCAAGCCAGGCTGCCCTTGAACTAAAATCACCCAGCCCAGCTGGAGGGGCTTCATTACAACAGATAAAGCCCTTGACCCAGGAAGGTGCTCTCAGCCTCAGCAGGTGCAGAAGCAAGGCCAGAACATGCACTCCTGCTGCTAGCCACATACCAGCACCATCAGGTCACACTAGCCAGACAGTGTGACAGTCAGGACACACTCTTGCCTGATGTCCTGCTGGTAATGTGCTCTGATGGAAGACACCAAGACTCTAGACAATTTATATGACCTAATTCCCAAAACAGAACTAATAGATGATGAGTCTTTGCTCTATCACTACCACTTCAAGACTCCTTACTATAAACGCTGTATGGTAGACAGTTCCATTCCACCCACGATGAGTCTCTGAGTGGAGTAACACAGAAGCAAGCCATGAAGAAGCAGCTCACCTGGGGTCCTTTTTCTAGGGGCCAGAGTCTGGGAACCCTCAATGTTCTCAACACAACAGCTGCAGAGTACAGTGGCCCCTCCCAATAAATTCTATCAGAGGAGACTCTCCATCCCTACAACTCTTTCTTTCCTATCTGCCCCATGTTTCCCATCCTAGTCACTAAGTCCAAATCAGGCTCCAAAATCCCTACAGTTGCCCATCATCCTCAAAATTTTCCACCTTATTCACTGAATCAGGGTCCTTTAATCAAACTGAGAGCTTGCCAACAGGGCTATTCCAAGGCTGGAATTACATTCGGTGGCCATATCTTAACTGCTGAGCTGTGTCTCCCACCCCTTCTTCTATACACTAGGAAGTAAAGAGTGGTGTGTTGGTGGGCTAACTATGAAGACATATCCCCAAATGCAAATACATCTATAATTTGTTATTTTCTAGTCTCCATTCCCCCAACACATAAACATCACCTGGCTTGTAATTTTTTTTTTTTTTCGAGACAGGGTTTCTCTGTGTAGTTTTGGTGCCTGTCCAGGATCTTGCCCTGTAGACCAGGCTGGCTCTGCCTCCCGAGTGCTGGGATTAAAGGCATGTGTCACCACCGCCCGGTGTAAATTTCTTTTTAAAGATTTACTTTTACTTTTATTCTTTGTGTGTATGTCGGTATCTCATGGGTGTCTATGTGAAGGTGTGAGCATGTGGGTGGGTGGGGTGCCCACAGATATTGGAAGAGGGCATTGAATCCTTGGAGCTGCAGTTATATAAGTTTGTAAGCCCCTACAATGTAGAGTTGAATTTCAAATTCTGGTTCTCATGACAGAGCAGCAAGCACTCTTAACCACTCTCTCTCTCCAGCCTCTGAATTTGTTTTTTGTTTGTCTGTTTTCATTTTTTTTTTTTTTCAAGACAGGGTTTCTCTGAGTAGCCCTGGCTGTCCTGGAACTCTGTAGACCAGGTTGGCCTTGAACTTGGAGACCCACCTGCCTCTGCCTCCCAGTGCTAGAATTAAAGGTGCACACTGCCACCACCTGGCAAATTTGTTTTTAAGTAATATTAATAACTCTAATGGGATTGCAGAGATACATATACCTAGGTACAAACACATAAAATAATAAATAAATTTTTAAAGGTTTTTTGGGTTTTTTTTTTTGTTTTTTTTTTTTCCTTCGGTTTTTCGAGACAGGGTTTCTCTGTATAGCTTTGTGCCTTTCCTGGAACTCACTTGGTAGTCCAGGCTGGCCTCGAACTCACAGAGATCCGCCTGGCTCTGCCTCCCAAGTGCTGGGATTAAAGGCGTGCGCCACGACCGCCCAGCTAAAGTTTTTTTAAATTAGAATTATTGTATGTGTGTGAGTGTTCTGCTCAAATGTATGTCTGTGCATCACAAGCATGTCTGGTGCCCTCAGAGGTCAGAAAACCATATTGGATCCCCTAGAACTGGAGTT
The DNA here is from genome assembly GCF_949786415.1 of Peromyscus eremicus. NCBI lineage: Eukaryota > Metazoa > Chordata > Mammalia > Rodentia > Cricetidae > Peromyscus > Peromyscus eremicus. The sequence goes on along the minus strand of NC_081422.1, from coordinate 103,995,183 downwards.
ATAGATGGTTGTGAGCCACCATGTGAGTGCTGAGAATTGAACCTGGGTCCTCCGCAAGAACACGTGATCTTAACCACTGATCCATCTTTCTAGCCCAATAAATAAATCTTTAAAAAATAGTAAGAAGATAAAGAATGAGAAAGAAAGATAACTGACATCAACCTAAGGCCTCCATACTCACAGCAAAAGAACAATGCATATACCACACACAAGCCCACACTTACACATAAATCAAATAAACAATAAAAATAAAAATTTGTCTCAGCCAGGCAGTAGTGGCGCCAGCACTTGGAAGGCAGAGGCAAGTGGTTCTCTGAGTTTGAGGTCAGCCTGGTCTACACAGTGAGTTCCAAGACAGGCAAGGGTACACAGAGAAACCCTGTCTCGAAAAACAAAAACAAAAAATATTTGTCTCCATTACCCAACTAGGATTTATTCTCAGAATATAAGGTTGGTTCAACAAACAATATAATTAATGTAATATAATTAATATACCACATTAACAGAAAAGAGCTGGGATATAACTCAGAATAGTGCCTGCCTAGTATGTATGAAACCCTCAATCCAAAAACCACCACCTTCACATAAAATCACATGTGTCAACAAGCACCTGTGATGTCAGTGCTTGGGAGGTAAAGGTAGGAAGATCATACGTTCAAGGTCACCCTCAATTATACAGCAAGTTCAAGACTATCCTGTGACTCTGTCTCAAAACAAAAATAAGATTAAGAAAAAAATTATGGGCAGTGACTAGTCTACAGAGCAGGTTCCAGGACAGCCAGGGCTACACAGGGAAACCCTGTCTCAAAAACCAAACAAACAAACAAAATTAACTAAGTACAAACAATAAGTGACTGTGAAGTGCAATGTCCTAAACTGGCACCTCCACAACACCCTACCCCACGCTCAGAGAACATCAGGAAGAACGACTGGGAAGACTTTAAGAGCCAGAGGCTGAGGAAGACTGTGGTAAAACGGGTCTGTTGGACGTGGCATGACCACAGCACGCATGACCTCACCGCAGCTGCAGCAGGCTGCATAGGACCTGGACAAGATCGAGCCGGTCAGCGCTCAGCACGGACAGGAAAGGGCTGCACAAGACCTGGACAAGATCGAGCCGGTCAGCGCTCAGCACGGACAGGAAAGGGCTGCACAAGACCTGGACAAGATCAAGCCGGTCAGCGCTCAGCACGGACAGGAAAGGGCTGCACAGGACCTGGACAAGATCAAGCCGGTCAGCGCTCAGCACGGACAGGAAAGGGCTGCACAGGACCTGGACAAGATCAAGCCGGTCAGTGCTCAGCAGGGACAGGAAAGGGCTCAGGAGGCCCCAGCACTAGCTAGGGAGCTACTGACAGGTGACGGCTGCTGCGGTAAGAGTCGGTTTTCTTTAAGGGTGTGACCCATGGATGCCCCACACATGAGCACAGAGGCACAGTCAACCTGACTTAGATGGTTACATAAAGAGGAGGAGGAGAACATGAAGTTGGGAGGATGATATGGGGGGAAGTCTAGGAGAAGTTGGAGGGGGTGAGGGTAGATACGATCTAAATTCATTGTATGCATGTATGAAGTCACCAAAGAATAAACAAATAAAAATCACAATGATCATCTCAACTAGTATAAAAAAAAGTGTCAAAAATCAATATTCTCTTGATTAAAAACTAAACAGAAGGAAGCTTCAACACACACATAAAAGCTACACAGGAAAAATGCACAGCTGCCCGGCCTGGTGGCTCACATCTTTAATCCCAGCACTCAGGAAGTAGAAGCAGGCAGATCTGTGAGTTCAAGGCCAGCCTAGTCTACACAGTGAGTTCCAGGACATACATAGTGAGACCCTGTCTCGAAGAAAAAACAAAACAAAAAACGAACCAAACAAAAAACACGTCATATTCAGCAGGTGAACAGAACAGTCTTTACTTGAACCTTTTCCTAAAATCAAAACAAAGATATCCATTTCTGCCACTTTTATTTTATATCATATTGAAGGTGCTAGTCAAAACTGTTATGGAATATCATTTTAACTGTGTAAAGGTGTGTTACATTTGTTTCTGCTGCTTTTGTTAATGATACAAAGACATGTTACATTTGCTTGATTAAATAAAATTAACCTGGGGTCAGGAGGCTGAGTTAGCAATTAGCTGACAGGAAGTGGTAGAGCAAGGAGAAGGACAAAAAAAAAAAAAGGAGAGGACACCAGGGGCCAGCCACACAACCAGCCACAGAGTAAGAAGGAAAAAAGTCTCTGTGTACTTATTTGGGAGCTGGGTGGTGAACCCCAAAAAAACAAAGAGTAAAAAAAACAACTACACAAAACCATTAGGCAAAATTCTTCTCCCTCATCTCATCTAGCCTTCTCCTTAAGCATCTGAATTCAAAAGGCAAAAGTAAAATTATCTCTATTCCACATGACATAACCATGCCATGCACCAACACCTAGCTTACTTTTTTTTTAATGTGCTATTACTGTATATGTACAAGATGTACATTGGGGTGTGTGTGTGTATGTGCATGTAATGGCACCCATGTGGAGGTCAGAGAACAACTTTGTGGAGTCAATTATCTCACTTTACTTTGAGGTGGATTCTGGGGTCAAACTCAGGTCACCAGATTTGTGGGGCAAATACTTTTATTCTCTGAGCCCTCTTCTAGCCCCTTCATTTCATTTATTTTTTTTAAGATTTGGGTTTTTTTGTTTGTTTGTTTGTTTGTTTTTAAGCTGAGTATGGTGGCACATGTCTTTAATCCCAGATCTCAGGAGGCAGAGACAGGCAGATCCCTGAATTCAAGACCAGCCTGGCCTACAGAACGAATTCCAGGACAGCCAGGGATACACAGAGAAAGCCTGTATCAAAAAACAAAACAATGCCAGGCAGTGGTGGTGCACGCCTTTAATCCCAGCACTCAGGAGGCAGAGCCAGGAGGATCTCTGTGAGTTCGAGGCCAGCCTGGTCTACGGAGCAAGATCCAGGACAGGCACCAAAACTACACAGAGAAATCCTGTCTGGAAAAACAAAACAAAACAAAAATTGTTTTTCATTTTAATTGTGAATATATAAATATATAAGGGAGAGTACACATGAACCTGTGGAATCTGGAAGAGGGCACTGGATCCCCTGGAGCTGGAGTTATAGGCAGTTATGAGCCACTATGTGAGTGCTAGAACCAAACTCAGGTGCTCTGCAAGAACACAGGACAGGCAGAAAAATGGGAGAAAATATCTACAAATCATTTATCTAACAAAGGATTAACATCTAGAGTATATAAAGAACTTTTATAACCCAACAAGAGAACTCAACACAATTCAAAAACACACAAAGAGGGCTGGAAAGTGATCTCAATAGTTAGGAGTGTGTACTGCTATTGCAGAGGATCTGAGCTGAGTTCCCAGGACTCACACTGGACACTTACAAACGCCTATAACTCCAACTCCAGCTTTTAGTCTCCTTAAGCCTCTGCGCTCATGAGAACATACCCACATACCTACATGTAATCAGAAATAATATGGAGACATGGTTCAGCAGTTAAGAGCACTGACTAGGCCGGGCGGGGGTGGCGCATGCCTTTAATCCCAGCACTTAGGAGGCAGAGCCAGGAGGATCTCTGTGAGTTCGAGGCCAGACTGGGCTACAGAGTGAGTTCCAGGACAGGCACCAAAACTACACAGAGAAACCCTGTCTCAAAAAAAAAAAAAAAAAAAAAAAAAGCAGGGGCTACTCTTCCAGAGGATCTGGATTTGTTTCCAGCACTCACATGGCAACTCACAGCCATCTGTAACTCCAATTCAAAGGATCTGTAACCCCTCTGTCTCCTTCGGCACTGCATGTATGCGGTGCACAGACATCCATACAGGCAAAGCACCCATATACATAAAAATAAATAAACTTAATAAATCTAAAAATGTACAAAGAACTTAAATATCGTTTATGGTAAGTGTGACAAATAACCTACAGATTGTTTAAAGTATAAGAAAGGATTCAGGCAGGTCATATATGAATTTTATGCTATGTTATAGAAAAACTGTCAAAATCATAGATTGTAGTGCCTAAAGAGGATCCTGGAATCAATCCTCCATGGATACTGAGGGACAACTGTATATCCAAATGAACATGCAGAAAATATACAATGAACTAAAGACAAAATTTCAAAGGTATATCTGTATACTGGTATTACTATATATTCTCAGTCTTTTGACTATGATTAACCGTACACTCATGTTTCTAACATCATCATTCCCAATAACCAAAAGGTAGAAATAGCTCCAATGTTCACTGAAAGATGAATAGAGTTCTTTTAAAATGTGGGTTTATAGCATTGTCTTTAATCACTGCACTCAGGAAGCAGAGGCAGGTGGATCTCTGAATTCAAATCCAGGCTGGTCTATGAGTTCCAGAACAGCCCAGGCTATGCGGAGAAATGCTGTCTTGAAAAAAAAAAAAAAAGTGGATATAAATCAAAATACTATAACTCAATCTGAAAAATGAATGAAATATAATAAACAACACATGCATGAACCTTGAAAACAAGGTGAAAGGAGCCAACACAAAAGAAACACACGGGGCTGAAGAGATGGCTCAGCAGTTAAAGGCAATTGTTCCTGCAGAGGATCAGGGTTTGGTTTCCAGCACCCACATGGTTGTTCACAGCCATCCCTAGCTCCAGTTCCAGGGGCTCTAACACACTCTTCTGATCTCTGTGGGCACCAGGCATACATATGGTACACATACATACACGCAACTAAAATACTCATGCACATAAAATTTTAAAAAAAAATCTAAAAAGTATACAATTCCCCTTAGATGAGAGAATTTATCATAAGCAAGCTCATAGAAACAGAAAATGGAACTGAGGTTGCCAAGACTGGAAGATAGGAAAATGTGGGATTATTTAATAGAGACAGTTTCTGTGTAGAATAATTTAAAAGTTCTGGAAATTGATAGCAATTCCGGCTATACAATATTGTGAGTTCATTTAATATCCCTGACTACTACATTTAATCATTAAAATTGTAAATTTTATGTTATGTGTTATTTTCCACAAATTAAAAATAAAAAGATAATTAGGAAAGTGTAACAAGTAGAGTGGGGAAGACGGATGAGATGAGAGAGGCCTGTCTTACTGAAACTTGCCATCTCAGATTCAACTCCATGACACAGGCTGCTTACCTCCACTCCTACCACCTCCCATCTGCCAACAGGACAACAGGGAGACTGTGAAGTCAGTGGGCACACCGACAGGAAACACAGACTGTTGTCAGGTAAACAAGTTTGCACACAGGCTCAGTCCCTAACTGGCTGGTGACACACTGTGGCCAGTGAGAAAACCTGCCTGAGACTCACCCATAAAAGAGTTAACACTGCTGTCCCATCTGTTCACTATGGGACTTGAGTAGCAAACACTGGAGCCCCGAGTACAGTGCCCAACTGCACAAGCACTCAAAAAACTCCATACAGAGTACCCAGACTATTGTGTTAGGTGGCAAAAGTCACCTGATCTTGTTTCTTTAGCAAACTCCAGATGGTAGTTAAGTTACAGGGGGCAGGAGCTCGTGTGGCAAAGGCTGGAAGCCGTGGTTTGAAGGCCTGATCCTCCACGTACAAGCTGGAAACTGGTTCAATGGGAGAGAGAACAAAAACCACACTCACAGTACTTGTCACAGCCAACCAATGGATGCCTGTAGTCAGAGTAAGCAAACAGCACATGATCCTACCTAAGAGTCTCCTACGCTCCCTGAGACACATTCATCTGAAGAGATCCTGAACTATGGACACCCTAAAGTTTACCTACGTTAACAAATACATATGTACAGCAGGCATGGTTCCTTTACCATCAGGACAGTTAAGCAGCTTACACATGACAGGAAAATCACAATTTTTATGGCTCTGTGTTCTAGCTAAAAACTAAGAATAAAGTGTTTTGTTTTTTTTTCTTTTGGTTTGTGATTTTTTTTGGGGGGGGTGCGGTTCCGAGACAAGGATTCTCTAACAGTCCTGGCTGTCCTGGAACTCTCTCTATAGACCAGGCTGGCCTGGAACTCACAGAGATCCACCTGCCTCTGCCTCCCAAGTGCTGGTATTAAAGGTATGCACCACCACCACCTGGCAAGAATAAAATTGTTTGGTTTGGTTTTTCAAGACAGAGTTTCTTCGTGTAACAGTTCTGCTGTCTTACAACTTGCTTTGTAAACCAGGCTGACCTTGAATTCATAGAGATCCACTTGCCTCTGCCCCCGGAGTGCTGGGATAAAAGGTGTGTGCCACCACCACCTGGCTAAGGATAAAGTTTTTTACCCACCTCAGGACAGTAATCTAAAATTGGGGAGGGGGTACCCAAGCCAGTGACTCTAAAGCACATGGAAACTTCTGGAGACATACTTTTTCTCTCTCTCTGTTTCTTTTTTCTTTGCTACTCTTTTGCCACAGTAGCAAAAGAGAATATTCAACAACAAATGAATTCCAAGTAAATATAGCTCTTCCATTTCAATTTATGATCAACAGAATGAGTGATAAGTAGGAGTAGTGGCACACAATCTGTTATCCCACATATTCAGGAAACTGAGGCAGGACGACGAAACTTTTCCGTCAGCCTGGGCAATGAAGCCCAACTCAAAATAAAGAGCCACAGCTGTTGCTCAGTGGTAAACCAATGCCCTAGTCCCACATCCCCAAAAAATGAAATAATAACTATAGAAATAATGTTTATACTTGTATATACTGTTGGTTGTTTTTAAAGACCATGTGCCAAGCAGAAACATTGCAAATATATATAAAACACTTTAGATCTGAAATACATTAACACAGACTTAAAAAGATACAATCTTCAATTAAGCATCACTCGGCATACACCTAAAATGCATTCAGTACTAAGGAGACACACTTGATCCTGACTCTATAACAAAAGCTTCATGGGGTTGGGGATTACCTCAGAGGTAGGGCGCTTGCCTAGCAAGACAAGGCCCTGGGTTCGGTCCTCAGCTCCAGGAAAAAAAATAATTAAAATTAAAAAAATTTTAAAAAGCTTGAATCCGCAGCACAACACCCTGTGAGGGCAGCACACTGCATAAGAGAACTCTACAAATGCACACAAAGATAACATTAAAGGCTGTTTCTACGTCTTCACAAAAATTATTGCAAGATCGCCAAGAGAGTTTAAGCATCAGCTCCATCACCAGAAGAGATGAAGTTATTAGCAGAAGTAGGGAAGATTCCTGCCAGAACCGCCCCCCTCCACCCCTCCACCCCACGCCAGAGGCTCACTGCCCTCTTCAATGCCTTCCTCTGCACAACTTTCTGTGATGCAGTGTGGACCCGGGGCTCCCTGCAGCCGTCGCTAACGCATTACAACCCTGATGCAACAAACCCACCTGGAAGAAAACACTAGCAACATGAGAGCAAAGTTGAGGTTTAAGCAATGCAGAAACCCAGAAACCGAGCACGCCCAGCAAAGAATCTACATGTTGCCTCGCTATCGGATCTTGGAAGAGGCAGGACTGAGTCGCAGGACTGAGTCACAGGGTCTAGCCCGCACTCCGGAAACCCTAGACAACCCCAAGGCAGGCTCCTGAGACCCAATGCGACCCCGGTAGCTCGGCCTGGGCGGGAGCGCGGTCGGGAAGGGGACGTGCGACCGTCCGGCCCCCAAGCCAGCCTGCGGTCTCCGGAGCCGCCCTCGGGCTGCTGGACAGCGCCCACGCCCGCGCGTCCCTGCCCGGGCTCGCCCCCATCCCGGAACTCCCGGGCACGAGCGGCGCGAGGCCGGAGCCGGGGCCCTGCCGCGCCGCGGAGACGCGCGCTGAGGTACCTGTGGCAGCGAGGCAGCTCCAGGGCAGCGGCGGCAGAGCGGCGGAGGGCGGCCTGCGGGCTCCTGGCCCGCGGTCCGGTGTTTGCAGCCCGCCCTCTCCCTCCCGGCCGCCCGGCGCCCGCGCAGCTCCCCGCCCCTTCACCTCTCAACTCCTACCTTTCCCCTCCCGCTCCGCCGCCCTCCACACGTGCTCCCAGCGGCGTGCGCATGCGTGATCTGGCCTTGCCAGCGGCTCGGGTTCGCCCCCTAGCGGTCCCCTGCCACAGAACCGCGGGAGGAAGAACTGCAGCTGCCTGTGGCCTGAAAATGGAAAAGGGTGGCAAGCATCCCTTCAGAATTTTGACAGCGCATTCCCAGAAAGTCACCAAGTAAATGCACAAGAGGCTCATGTTCCATGCTTTAGAATGCCGGAGAATTAGAAGCGGGGCTGTACGTGTGGCTCAATGGTAGAGCAATTGCCTTGGACCCTGGGGCCCTGGGTTTGAGCCACCGCATCATCAAAAAGAAAAAACGGCATTAGAAGCAACTGAGTTAAGTAGGAAATGCATGTAGTTAATGAACTAAGTACAGGAGCCTCCCACATCCAGGATGTTTAATGAGCATTTACTGAGAATGAAAGGTGACTCAAAAACAAGCTGAGTATGTGTCCACTTTTGTTAAAAATACAATGTATGGGCTCTGTGGAAGGTGATTGTGATGCGTGGTGTTTATTCCTAGGTGGATTATGAGTCTCTTCCACCTGCTGACTTGCTGTCTGTCGACTTGCAACAGTTATGCTGAGTGATTACCTGGTCAAGTGTTGAATTAAGCATGTGCTCTCTCATTTGACCTTGAAAATAGAGGTGAATGACACAGAAGGAGGAGGTGAGGCGGGTCTCAGGCACCCAGCAATAGCCCTAACCCTGGTTGCTAGGTTTCCATCTGTCCTCACGTCCACCTGTGGAGAGATCTTGACCACACTCCCAATGCCTAGCTCTTGGCTCTCTGAGTGTCAAAGGTCAGAACCCCCCACCCCCAACCCCAACCTGCTGTCCTAAACATTCTTCTGTCACTCACTTCACTCTCACTCACTGCCCTGCCAAGGCCTACCTAGGTAAAACAGACGCTGTTCCTTCACTCACGGGCACCACAGAAATACAATTAGAGTCACCATGCAAGGCAGAAACCAGGGATGGCCTTCTGGCCACTTCAGCCCCAATGATCCTGCTAGACCTTCTTCAAAAGTGGGGTGTGTGTATGTGTGTGTGGGGGGGGGTGTCTCTCAGCCCCTTTACGCCAAAATGAATTTTCTTTTCTTTTCTTTCTTTCTTTTTTTTTTTTTTTCTTTTCTCTTTTTCTGGAGCTGAGGACCGAACCCAGAGCCTTGTGCTTGTTAGGCAAGCGCTCTACCACTGAGCTAAATCCCCAACCCCCCAAAATGAATTTTTCTTTCCAAGTGTCAGACTGGCCTCCCTTCCTGTTCAATTGTGACAATAAAACAGTATCAAGAACAAAGGTCTTAGCCCAGCACTCAAGAGAAGGAAGCAAATGGATCTCTGTGAGTTCAAGGCCAGCCTGGTTCACACAGTAGGTTCCAGGGCAGCCAGGGCTACACAGTGAGACCCTGTCTCAAAATCCAATGTCTATGGCCCCAAGTGACCTTTGGGATTCTAGCTTGTATCGGGTTAGACTTTGGAGTAAGATTAGCATTGTTCTAGAAAGCAGGTTTTCAGTAGAGATGTAGCTGAGTTGATAGACTCCTTGCCTGGCAAGCACAAAGCCCTGGGTTTGATCCCCTGCACCAAATAAACTGGGGGTGGTAGCTCACATCTATAATCTCAGCCCTGAGGAGGTGCAGGCAGGAGGAACAGAAGTTCAAGGCCAATCTCGAACACTTGGAACACTGTCATTCCCCACTCCCCCACCATGCAGCTCAGTGATAGGGCACTTGCCTTGAGCTCCAACTTCAATACTGAGAAAAAAAAAGTTATCTGTTGTGCTTGCCCTGACTTCCCTTAGTGATGGATTGCGACATGGAAATGTAAGCCAAAGAAATCCTTTGCTCCCCAAGTTGATTTTGTAAAAGACTTATTGTTTAATGTGTATGAGCGTTTTGCCCACTGGTATTTATTTGCGTCACATGTGTGCCTGGCCCAAAGGAGGGCTTCAGCTCACCCTGGAACTGGAGTTAGAGATGGTTGTGAGTCACCATGTAGTTGCTGGAAATAGAACCCAGGTCCCCTGTAAGAGCGACAAGTGCTTTTAACCACTGAGCCATCTCTCCAACCCCAACCCCCATCCCCAGTTACCTTGGGTTAGTGCTTTATCATAGCAACAGAGGCGAACTGAAACACCAGGACTGGGGGCAAGTGCCTGTAATCCTAGCATTGAAGAGTTTGAGGCCAAACTGATGTGAGTTCATGTGGTGATTTATTGTGTACCCTAATAAAATGTGCCTGAGTCAGAGGACAGAACAAGCCACTAGGTTAAACATAGAGGCCAGGCAGTGCTGGCACATGCCTTTAGTCCTAGCACTTGGGAGGCAGAGATCCTTCTGGATCTCTGTGAGTTCTGGACTACATGAGATTGACTCAGTCTAGGAGAGAAACAGAGCCCGGCAGTGGTGGCACACACCTTTAATCCCAGCACTAAAAAAAAACCGGAAGTGATATGGTGGGCAGAGAAAAGTATATAAGGCGTGAGGAGACAGGAACAGATTTTCGGCTGAGGAAGCTCATTCAGCTAGAGGCCTATCAGCTGAAGTCTTTCAGGCTGAGAATTTGGTAAGAACTCTAGTGGCTAGCTGCTCTGCTTCTCTGATCTTTCAGCATTTACCCCAATATCAGGCTCCAGGTTTTTTATACAAAAACCATTAGCAATTTGTGTTGCAAGTTTATCATGAGTTCCAGAGCTATATAGTTCAAAGACTACCTTGTCTTAAAAACCAAAGGAAAAAAATATTTTCTTTTTATTTTATTTGTTTTTAAATTAGAAGCAACAGAAATGAGTAGAAAGCATGGTAGGAGGCCTTATCTTCAGGCCTGCCCCATGCTTAGTTCACTCCTTCCACGGCTTTTCCCTTCAGATACCACGTCTGCCCTCTCAGAAGCCCTGGGGGTGAAGGACCTCACTTCTATGCCACGCTTTCTTCTGCTCTCACCACTGTCTCTGTCCTGTTAGTTTATGTAAAATCTTTCTGCTTTGATTTGTTGGGTGTTGTTTTGTTTTGAGTGCTTGGACTTGGACTTGAGCCCAAGTCATCTGATAGGATCTATGACTGAGCACCTGTTTGTGTTTGTTTGTTTGCAGGTCTGAGAATCTAAGCCAGGGCCTCAACTGTGAGAAACAGCTTGTTCGTTTGTTTTCGTTTTTATCAAAGGTAGCTTGCCCTCCAAGGGCCAATATTCCATAAATCTCCCCCTCCCCTACACTGTAAAACTTTTATGTAGAAAATTAAAATCTTAGCCAGGTGGTGGTGGCAAACATCTTTAATCCCAGCACTCAGAAGGCAGAGCCAGGCAGATCTCTGTGAGTTCAAGGCCAGCCTGGTCTACAGAGCATGTTCCAGGACAGCCAGGGCTACAGAGAAACCCTGTCTCAAAAAAAGAAAAGAAAATTATTAAAATCTTTTAATCCCCTCCACCTGGTAAAAGTTTTATTTTCACAACACACACACACACACACACAGACACACACACGTATTCATTGAATGTGTTGATCTGAAACAGACAATTCCTTCCCCATTTTTTTAATTTCCTTTACATAATATTTTTTTATTGGGGGGGCGGGTTTCGAGACAGGGGTTTCTCTGTGTCGTTTTTTTTTGTTTTTTTTTTTTTTTTGTACCTGTCCTGGATCTCACTCTGTAGACCAGGCTGGCCTCAAACTCACAGAAATCCACCTGGCTCTGCCTCCCGAGAGCTGGGATTAAAGGTGTGTGCCACCACTGCCCAGCTTCTCTCATGGTTTTTTGAAACAGGATTTCTCTGTGTAGGCCTGGTTGTCCTGGAACTTACTCTGTAGACCAGGCTAGCCTTAAACTCAAAAGATCTGCCTGCCTCTGCCTCCTGAGTGCTGGGATCAAAGGTGTGCACCACCACTGCTCAGTTTTGTTTTGTTTTGTTTTTTAACTCACAAGAGATCCACCTGGCTCTGCCTCCCAAGTGCTGGGATTAAAGGTGTGCGCCACCACCGCCCGGCTCAGTTTTTTTAAAGTTTTTATTAAAAATTAGACATATAGTCAGGCGGTGTAGCGCACGCCTTTAATCCCAGCACTCAGGAGGCAGAGCCAGGTGGATCTCTGTGAGTTCGAGGCCAGCCTGGTCTACAGAGCAAGATCCAGGACAGGCACCAAAACTACTCGGAGAAACCCTGTCTCGAAAAAATTATACATATATATATTTTAAGATTTATTTAGTATGTATACAGAGTTCTGCCTGCATGTATACCCGCATGCCAGAAGAGGGCACCATATCTCATAGATGGTTGTAAGCCATCATGTGGTTGTTGGGAATTGAACTCAGGAGCTCTGGAAGAGCAGCCAGTGCTCTTAACCTCTGAGCCATCTCTCCAGCCCTAAAAATCATATTTTTAAGAGCACTTGCTGTTTCCACTAAGCCACCTCTCTAGTCCCTTTTGTTATTTTTAAAAGATTTTGTTAGCCAGGTGTAGGGTCATACACCTTTAATCCCAGCACTTCCAAGGTAAGGCAGGCAGATCTCTATGAGTTGGAGGTCTGCCTGGTCTACATAGTGAGCTCCAGACCAGCCTCTGTAAAAAGAAAAAAAAAAAAAAAAAAGGTGTAATTTTAAAAAACAAATTTTTTAAAAAAACAGATTTTACTTTTATCTGCATGCGTATGTGTCTGTATGAGGGTATGATGAATGCAGGTGCCTGCTGAGGCCTGAAGAAGTTCTCTATCTCATTCCCTGGAGCTGGAGTTACAGTCAGTTATGAGCAGCCAGCTATGAGTGTTGTGAACCCAACTCAAGACCTCTGCAAAGGCAGCACAAGCTCTCAGCTGCTGAGGCATCCTCCGGCCCCAGTCCATTGATTTGAAAGCAGATCTACAGGGACAGACAGTAGATTAGTAATTGTTTTTGTTTTGTTTTGTTTTGTTTTGTTTTTTGAGACAGGGTTTCTCTGTGTAGCTTTGCGCCTTTCCTGAAACTCACTTGGTAGCCCAGGCTGGCCTCGAACTCACAGAGATCCACCTGGCCCTGCCTCCCGAGTGCTGGGATTAAAGGTGAGCGCCACCACCGCCCTGCAGTAGTTGTTTTTTTAAAAACCGGATTTGTTTTGTTTGCTTATCTAGTTGATTAGTTGAATGATTGGTTGGTTGATTGAGGAAGATCTAACCCTGGTTGGCCTTGAACTCGCAGCAGTCTTCTTGTGCTGGAATTTTAGGCATGGATCACCTTGCTTGGCAACCCATCTTCCCACCCCTACACCCCCAGACAGGGTTTCTCTATGTAGCTTTGGAGCCTGTCCTGGATCTCGCTCTGTAGACCAGACTGGCCTCAAACTCACAGAGATCCACCTGGCTCTGCCTCCGGAGTGCTGGGGTTAAAGGCATGTGCCACCACCGCACCGCCCGGCTCTTGGCAATCCATTTTATTGCTTATGCATATCCAATAAATTACAGATAATCTGATTTTAATTTATGCATATAACAATTCAAGCAAAGTTCAACCTGACTTCAGGTTGGTCTCCATGAGAAACAAATTCAAGTTTTTAAAAATTAAATGGAAGCCAGGCGGTGGTGGCACATACATTCAATTCCAGCACTAGGGTCTCTGAGTTCAAGGCCAGACTGGTCTATAGAGCAAGTTCCAGAATGGCCAGGGCAACAGAGAGAAACCCTGTCTCAAGAAAAAAAAAAAAAAATTTTCCCAGCAGTGGTGGTGCACATCTATAATCCCAGCACTTGGGAGGCAGAGGCAGGTGAATTTCTGAGTTCAAAGTCATCCTAGTCCACAGAGTGAGTTCCAGGACAGCGAGGACTATAGAGAGAAGCCTTGTCTTGAAAAACCAAAACCAAATCCAAACAAACAAACTAAATGGAACAGGAAGTCACCAAACACTTACTAATTCCCAGTAGTTACATTTCCATCCTGTGCCTAGTGTTACATTTGATCTCAATCCTTAGAACAATCTTCATGTACAGAGGAGGAGTCTATCTAGAAACCTACCTCTAGTGCAGTGGGTCACAACCCCTTTGGGGGCGGCATATCAGATACCCTACAGATCAGATATTTACATAACAATTCATAACAGTAGGAAATTACAGTTATAAAGTAGCAACAAAATAATTTTATGGTTAGGGATCAACACAACATGAGGAACTATATTAAAGGGTCACAGCATTAGGAAGATTGAGAACCACAGATCTAAAGAGAACATTTGCTGGGCATGAGGATGCACACCTATGATGCACACCTATGATCCCAGCACTCAGAAGGCAGAGGCTGACAGATCTGTGATTTCAAGGCCAGCCTGGACTACACAGCGAGTTCCAGGACAGCCAGGGCTACACAGAAATCCTGTCTTGAAAAGCACTAACCCCCCCACCCCCCACACACACCCCCACACACACCCCGCACCGCTGCTGCCGCCACAACAACAACAACAAAAAGGTGATAGCAATTGGCAACATAAATGAGCAAAAATGGCTGCTTCAGGACAAGGCTCCTAGGTTTCAAATCCAGTTCAGTTGGAAGCCACAGCTCTGTGGCTGAGAGAATCTATTTAACCTAAGGAAACTAATCAACAAGCCAAGGCCCAGGACATTATCAAGAACACCACCCTCTGAGGCTTTTGAAAGAAATTGAAACAGAACATGAATGCAACAATGCCTTGATTCCGGTAAGTGGCAGTCACTGTAATTACTGTTACACAGTCACTTAAAAATATTCAAACTCTCAATGCTGCATTGATGTTCATTCAGCGTCTGTATTTCCTAGCAGGATTTCACCATCTGTTGTATACCAAGGATACAACAAGACAATTTCCAGCCTATAATTCCAGCACTCAGTCAGTAGAGGCAGGGGGATCAGTGTAAGTTCAAGGCCATTCAGACTAGACTAGCTAGAGCCTTTCTCAAGGAAACAGAAAAATACGGTCTGGGGATATAGCTCCTTGATAGAGTTCTGCCTAGCATGTGTGAAGCCCTAGGTTCAGTCCCCACTACTGCAAAAATAAATAACAATACTGGGGTGGGGTGGGTTGAACTAGAGAGATGGCTCAGTATTTAAGAACACTGCTCTTCCAGAAAACCCAGGTTCCCTAGCACCCACGTGGTAACTCACAACTGTTGTGGAATATTCCTTTACACTGTGTGAACATGTGTCACTGTGACTGGTTTAATAAAAAGCTAAATGGCCAATATATAGCCAGGAGGTATAGTTGGGACTTCTGGACAGAGAGAGCTCTGAGAAGAAGAAAGTCATTGTCACCAGCCAAATGGAGAGGGAGCAGCTTAAGGAGTAAAGGTAACCAAGCCATGTGAAAGATTAAAAGATACGGGCTAATTTAAGCTGTAAGAGATAGCTGGAAACAAGCCTAAGCTAAGCTTTCATAATTAATAAGTCTGTGTGGTTATTTGGGAGCTGGCAGGTGGGTTGGAGAAAGACTTGCTACACACAACCATCCAGTAACTCCAGTTCCAAGGGACCCAATGCCCTCTTCTGGCCTCTGCAGGCATCAAGCACACACATGGTATATAGACATATGTGCAGGCAAAATATCTATACACATAAAATAGGAAAAATTTAAAAAATACTGGGCCACTGAGACAGCTCAGCAGGTAGAGTACTTGCTGTCAAGCCTGAAGACCTGAGTTAGATTCCTGGGGTGCACAGAAGGGGAGAACCAACTCCCACAGGAGGTCATCTGAACTCCGCATGTGTGCTGTGGCACATACAAACCCACAAACATACACATACAAAATAAATAATAACAATGTAATAAAAATTTTTAATAAAAATAAAACCATGCAATAAGAACTATTATCTTGCCACTTTTTTAAAATGTATTTTTATTTTATGTGCATTAGTGTTTTGCCTACCTGTATATCTGTGTGAGGGTGTCAGATCCCCTGGAACTAGAGTTACAGACAGTTGTGAGCTGTCACGTGGGTGCTAGGAATTGAACCCAGGTCCTCAGGAAGAGCAGACAGTGCTCTTACTGAGCCATCTCTCCAGCCCCATCTTCCCACTTTTTAAATGATGAAACTGAGGTCCAGAGAGGTTAAATGACTTCCCACTCCCACATCCCCACTCCCCAACAACTACTAATCCATAGTCTGTCTCTACAGATCTGCTCTTTCTGGAGATTTCAAATAGATGGAATCAGGGGTAGAAGATGCCTCACCAGTAAGAGCTCACACTGCTCGTGCAGAGGACCTGAGTTTCATTCAGAAGACCCATACCAGGCTGCTCACCACTGTAACTCCAGCTCTGGGGGATGGGATGGCTTCAACAAACACCTGCACTCATGTATATATACCCTCACACAGACAACACACGCATATAGATAACTATGAACTAAAATTAAATCTTTGGGTTTTTGTTTATTTGTTTGAGATTGTAATGTTTTGGTTTTCTCACGCAGGATCTCATTGTGTAGCCCTGGCTGGCCTGGAACTCACCATGTAGACCATGTTGACCTAGAACTAATAGATCCGCCTGCCTCTGTTCCCCCAGGGCTTGGGCCACCATGCCCAGCTTGAAATATACTATTTTAAAATAATCAAATGGGCTAGAGAGGTAGCTGAGTGGTTAAAAGCACTAGCTGCTCTTGCTGAGGACCCAGGTTTGGTTCCTAGTACCTACATGGCAGCTGATGAGCACCTGCAACTCCAGCTGGTAGGTATTCAATCCCCTTTTCCGGCTCTGCCAGCACTAGGGACTCACATCAAATTAAATAGTTGGGCATGGTAGCAGAGGCAGATGGATCTCTGTGAGTTTGAGACCAGCCTGGTCTAAAAAGAGAGTCTCTGACTGGCAGTTGTGACATAGTGAGACTCTGCCAACAAATAAATAAATATAAATAAACAAGTGCCGGGCAGTGTGGTGCACACATCTTTAATCCCAGCACTCAGGAGGCAGAGGCAGGCAGATCTCTGTGAGTTTGAGGCCAGCCTGGTCTACAGATCAAGTTCCAGGACATCCAGGGCTACACAGAGAAACCCTGTCTCAAAAAAAAAAAAAAACTAAAATAAGTAAATAAATGGGATCAGAGATGAGTGACAGAGCCTTTAAGCCTAGCATTCAAGAGGCTGGACAGGAGTATTTAGAGTTCGAGACCAACATAGGTTACATAGTGAACTCAAAGCCAGCCACAACTACATGGAAAGAACCTGTCTCAAATCCAAAATAAGTAAAAAGTAAAAATAAATAGCCAGATATGATGCCATAAATCTATAACCCTAAGATTCAAGAGGTTGGGACAAGAGTATTGCTATGAGTTTAAGGCCAGCCTAGGCTATAGTTAGACTCTGTTTAGAAAACAAAACAGCTTTCTCTTTGGCAGCCAGGACCCTGCACATTTTCCCTGAAAAGTGGAGCATCTTCAAGCCCTCATCACTGATGAGTGCAGTGGGATCCACACGCTCTCCACAGAAGTCCACCGCCACTTGAGCCAAGCCAACCACACCCCTGAATTTCTCCACAGTATTTTTCTTGCTGGCAAGGCCCAGCATTTGACAGGGACAATAGAGTCTGTGTTGGAGAGCAATGCCATCACTTATTATCACTATTATGTGCTTGAGGAGCTTTGGTAATCTCAGGCGCAGCTCAGGTGCTCTTGCTGGTAGTGACATAGGTCCCCCGCTGTTCCCCTCCTGTGGTGGTCTGGTCACCAGGGAGTGGAACTGTTTGAAAGGTTGAGGATTAGGAGTTAGGCCTTGTTGAAGGAAGGAAGTGTGTTGCTGGGGTGAGCTTGAGGTTTCAAAAGCTCAATTTCTCTCTCCTTCTCCCTCTTCCCCCATCTCCCTTTCCCTTCCCCTCCCTCCTTCTGCCTGTGGACCAGGGTATAGCTCTCAGCTCCAGCAACAAGCATGCCACCACGGACCCTTCGTGATGGTCATGGAATAAGCCTCTGAAATGGAAATAAGCCCCCAATTAAATGCTTTCTTTTATAAGAGCTGCCATGGTCATGGTGTCTCTTCACAACCATAGCACAGGGACTAGGGCACCACCCTGAACACCACGAACCACACCTAACAGGCCAATGAGACTGCAACGGAGGGGCCGTCGACAGCTGTGGGTGCTTTCTGCCAAGCTTGATGACCCAAGCTTGATCCCTGAGACCCACATGGAGGAAGGAGAAAACTCCTGAACATTGCTCTCTGACCACCACACCATGTGTGACATGGTGCATATATATGTACACACACACAATTTAGTTTTAATTATACTAGTTGCCACTATATAATTTACATGTAAAAACAATGCTCTCATTTAGGGGACACCCCTTGTGCTTCCTCTGAGGTGACCTTTACTAAGAAACTAGGTGGTACCAGTGGCCATTGCAGGACGCTGGGATAAGAACTCCCTCCTCTTAGCCAGTGCACACACATCTGTAATCCAGCACTCAGAGGCAGAGGCAGGTGGATCTCTATGAGCTTGAGGCCGGCCTGGTCTACAGCAAGTTCCAGGCCAGCCAGAGCTACACAGAGAGACCTTGTCTCAAACTGTCCCCCAAACACCTCCCCCCTACACACATCCACACACACACCTCTTACACACACACACACACACCCCTTACACACACACACACACACACACACACAGCCATTGGTTCCAAGAACTCCCTCCTCTCGTCCCCACCATCTTCAAAGGAAAGTTGCTAGTTACTCACCAAGGCCTTTCCAGCCTGGCCCCAACACACTTCCTTACCCTTCTCAAGCCATACACACCTGTGCCCTACAGAGTCCCACGTGACCTAGGCCCTGGTGCCGTGCTCTTGATGGCCAGGACCCGGCATACGGGCAAAGCTGTAGAAACAGAAGCAGGAGGTTTACACCATCAGTGGGTGCGGGTAGGGACACCCGCCCCTGGTCTCCAGAAATGCAGGCCAGAAAGTGTGGAGTCCAGTTCAATTACCCATAGCCTGCTCTAGGCCTCGAATGTCCTTACCTCCTCTCCAAGCCCACTTTCTCACTGGACTTCGAGGAAAAGTCCCTTTGCAAGATGGAAAGGAAACATAAAAGAGACAACCCCCAGGAGGGCCGGTGTGGGAATCTTCTTTATTCCAGTCATCATTATCCTAGTTGTCAGTCAGGATGGCTGCCATTCATGACAACTTCCTGACTGCTTCATTCTACCCGCAGTGGCTCTTCAAGGCACAACCCCCCAAAACAGGCAGGTGAGTTACATGGGATGCTCCAAAGGACCATTCTGCCAGGGTTCACCATGCACCCTCTCTCAGCAGAAGCCACATGTAGATTCCTCACTGTGTTTCCTGGGCAGAGACCTGGGGAACAAAGGCACCCACACCCTCACAGCACCATTCCATCCTCCCCGGTCACAGTGGAGTGGCAGTCCAGCCTGAAGAGTGTGTCAAAGGTCTGAAGGCCCATTCCTGCCCAGTTGCTTTGTCTTCCACACCCAAAACCATCCAAAGTCACCTCAGTTGTCTTCAAATCAGGTCACAGAATAGCAGGAGACATTCCCTTGGCAAAAAAGGACACATTCTTGTCCTGTATCTTGTACTGGTAAGTGAGGCTTCGATCCCGCTGGGCTGTGGGCTGTGACGGCCTCCTCCAGAGGATCCTCAGCTGCAGAGAGGGAGAAGAATGAAGGGCACCACCAAGTCCCTGCTCCACTGGGAATCCCAGGCCTCCTGGTTATCTTCCACTGAGGCTTCTATGACAGCTCAGGCAGATGTGTCATAGGTAATGGGACCAACTTCTACAATAAACACTACCAGCTAACAGAGAATTAGAGTCTGCCTCTCCATTACAGCTCTGTGAGGTTCAGGAAAGGCTCAAAGCTACACAGAGAAACCCTGTCTCAAAAAAACCAAAAAAAAAAAAAAAAAGCAGTAAAGTATTTTCATGAACTTCCCTTTGGGAAGTTTCCCCTCCCTTCCCCTCTTCTGTCTCCCTTCCACAGCCCTCTTTCTTTTCTTTTTTTCTCTGTGTAGCCCTGGCTCTCACTCTGTAGACCAGGCTGGCCTCGAACTCTTAGAGATCCACCTGCCTCTGCCTCCCGCGTGCTGGGATCAAAGGTGTGCACCACCACGCCTAGCTAATTTTTTTTTTTTTTTAAGATGGGGACTTACCATATAACTCTGGCTAGCCTAGAGCTCAGTATGTAGACAAGTGTAGCCTCAAGCTCACAGAGATCTGCCTGCTTCTCCCTCCCAAGTGCTGAATTTATTTTTAATTTTGTTTTTGTTGTTACTGTTTTGTTTTTTTGAGATTAGAGCAAGAATCTTACTATGTAGCCCTGGCTGGCTTGGGACTCACTATATAGACCAAATTGGCCTTGAACTCACAGAGATCCACCCGCCTCTGCCTCACGTGTGCACCACCAGACCCAGATTTGTATTTTTTTTTTTTTTTTGGTTTTTTTTTTTGAGACAGGGTTTCTCTGTGTAGCTTTGCGCCTTTCCTGGAACTCACTTGGTAGCCCAGGCTGGCCTCGAACTCACAGAGATCCGCCTGGCTCTGCCTCCTGAGTGCTGGGATTAAAGGCGTGCGCCACCACCGCCCGGCCAGATTTGTATTTTTAATTATGTATATGTGTATGTGAGTGCGGGTACCTGTGAAGGCCAGAAAAAAGTGTTAGATTGTCTGGAGCTGGAATTCTAGGTGGTTGTGAGCTGCCAGATGTGCATGGATAGGAACTGAATCCCACTCTTCTGAAAGAGCAGAAAGTGCTCTTGGCTACTAAGCCCTGAGCCATTTCTCAAGCCCTGTTTAAAGTTTTTACATTAATTTAGCCGGGCGGTGGTGGCGCACGCCTTTAATCCCAGCACTCGGGAGGCAGAGGCAGGCGGATCTCTGTGAGTTCGAGGCCAGCCTGGACTACAGAGTGAGTTCCAGGAAAGGCTCCAAAGCTACACAGAGAAACCCTGTCTCAAAAAAAAAAAAAAAAAAAGTTTTTACATTAATGTGTGTGTGTGTGTGTGTGTGTGTGTGTGTGTGCGCGCGCGCGCGCGTGCAAAAACACACAGAGAAGTCAGAGGACAACTTGTGGGAGTCATTCTCTCCCTTCACCATGTGGGTCCCAAATCCAACTCGAGTTGTCAGGCTTGGCCGGAAGCACCTTTATCTGCTCAGCCATCTTGCCAGCCCCCAAGCCTTTATTTTTAAAGGAACTATGTTGAACAGAAAACGCAAATACTGCTATAGTATAACTGAGGAATCCTGCCATTATTTGATACTACAGCTGTAATCCATTCTAGACAACTGTCTCCTTTTTAGAACTCTGGCCACAGATGAGACCACTAGGAAAAATGTTTCCCGCTCCAAGAGTCTATATGCCGCCTGGTGCAGGACACTGACTCACATTCACAGAACTCAGGACTCCCAAGGTTTCCCTTCTACCCAAAGCAGCCCACGGCTCAGCCTGTGTACCTGTCCATGCACATCCTTGCAGAATCCAGTGGCCAGGCCCTCAGCTCGCAGGATTAGGTGGCTTTGATGACTAAGGCCACTCAGCAGGAGGTCATTCTCCTCATCCCCAGCATTCTCGCTGTCATGCACGAGGGCCACCACATTTCCCTGCATCAGACACAAGATGGAAACCTGTTCCTTACCAAATGGGTGCCAGGCTTTCAGCGTCTTCACACCCAGTCTCTGCATATCCTCTCTCAGGTCACGCCCCCTGTGCTGCTACAACAGCTTCTTCCTGAGAAGGACCCCTAAGGGGCTCCAGGACCCTAATTCCAATCATCTCATGGACACTTGCACCAGCAAGTCCAACCTACCCTTCCAACTCAAGTCATCTAAAAGCAAGCTCATCCTAGGAGCTCATTCTCTTCCTGAATACTATGCCGCCGGGGGCTGGCAAGACGGCTCAGCAGGTAAAAACACTTGCCATCAATCCCGATGATCTGAGTTCAACCCTCAGACCCCAAATGGTGGAAAGAGAGAAAGGACTCCTGGAAGTTGTCTGTGGCATGTTCAGGCCCCCACTACCAAATTAAGTTGTTGCAGATTAAGTTGTAACAGAATCCAGTGGCCAGGCCCTCAGCTCACAGGATTAGGTGGCTTTGATGACTCAGGCCACTCAGTGGGATGTTTTCTCCTCATCCCATTTGTTTTGGTGGGTGTTTGAGACAGGGTTTCTCAGTGTAGGCCTGACTGTCCTGGAACTTGCTCTGTAGACCAGGTTGACCTCGAGCCAAATTATTATTTTTAAAAACTTCTCTTAATTGCCACTATTCTGCCAAGCGCCATTCAGTCAGTCCACAGTTCCCAAGAACTCACTGTAGACCAGCTAATACAGGATGGAAAAGAGCCCTGGAGATAGAAAGATGCTGATAATCTAAGGAGACATAACCAGCAAGGAAAGCCATAGGGAGGGGAGATCTCAGGGGAGACAGGGAAGACACATGTGACTGCAGTCCTGAAGTCTAAGCAAAATTAGCCAAACAGAAACGGAGGGTCTACCCCAACACAAAGGGACAGTGTGGAGGTAGAGTACTTACCTAGTATGCTTGAGGCCCTAGATTTGACTTTGGCACCATATGGGGGTAAAAACTGACAGGTTGGGATTACAGGTGCAGCTTAATTTAGCACACGTTCAGCATGTACAAGGTCCTGAGTTCAATTCCCAGGGACTACTAAAAACTAAAACAGTGGCTGGTGAAAGTAGGAAAAGTGCTCCTTGTGAAAGAATGAGGACCTGAGTTGGACCCCTAGCACCCACACAGAATCAAGTGTGAGCTAGGTATGGAGGTCCACACCTGTTCCTAGCACCCAAGAAGCAGAAGCAGCCTAGTCTACACTGTGGGTTTCCAAGACAGCCAGGGCTAATATAGTAAGACCTTGTCTTTAAAGGGGGCAGGGTGGGGTAGAGGGATGATTCAGTAGTTAAGAGCACTAACTGCTCTTCCTGAGGACTCAGGTTCAATTCCCAGCACCCACATGGTAGCCCAGAGCTGTCTGTGGCTCAGGTCCCAGGGGATCCAATGCTCTCTTCCAGCCTTCATGAACACCAGGATATTAGTATACAAAAAGAATTTTAAAAAGTTAAGATATGAGGGCTAGGGATAGCTCAGCAGTTAAGAGTGTGTAACTGGCTGGGCAGTGGTGGCGCATGCCTTTAATCCCAGTACTCTGGAGGCAGAGGTAGTTGGATCTATGTGAATTCGAGGCCAGTCTGGTCTACAGAGCTAGTTCCAGGACAGTCAATGCTAAAGAAACAAACAAACAAAAAAAAAAAAGTATGTAACTACTTTTGCAGAAGACCCAAGTTCAGTTCCCAGCATCCATGTCATGTCTGGCAGCTCACAGCTGCATGTAACTCCAGCTCCAAGGGATCCAATGCCCTCTTCTGGCTTCTGAGGTCACCTATACTTACATGCACATGCACATACTTACACAGACACACATATAAATAAAAAATAAAAGTTTTTTTGTTTTGTTTTTTTGATACAGGGTTTCTCTATGTAGCTTTGGAGCCTTTCCTGGAACTCACTCTGTAGCCCAGGCTGGCCTAGAACTCACGGAGCTCTGCCTGCCTCAGCCTCCCTAGTGCTGGGATTAAAGGCGTGCACCACCACCACCCTGCAAGATAAAAGAATCTTAAAAAATAAACAAATAAAAAGGCAGGTGTGAGGCCAGTGTGGTATACACATCTGTGTTTCCAGGACTTGGGAGGTGGAGGGAAAAATATCAGAAGTTCAGGGTTACCTTTGGCTACATAGCAAGTTCAAAGTCAGCCTGCCTGGACTATGTGATCCTGCCTCAGAAAAAGCCAGGCAGTGCATGTGTAACCATGGCACTGTGGAGCATTAGGAATGTGGAGATGGGAATCCCTGAAGCTTACTGGCTGGCTAGTCTGGCCAAATAGAAGGTCTTCATGCCCCTTACCTTTTCTTCCTTCCATGCTGACTCTCAACTCCTTCTCTCTTTCTTCCCCCACCCCTCCATCTCCCCCGCTCCATATTTCTCTCTCTGCATTAACCTGGATCCTGGCCCTGTGACTGTAGCCAAGATAGTCTCAGCAGTCCCTTCAACACAGCTTCCAGGCAGCACTGTGCATACAGTCTCACGATTGGTCACACCCCTGTTAACACATCCAACTTCTCTCTACCACTGCTCTGCACTCTGTGAGTCTGGCTTCTTCATACAACGTCCACAAGTTCGTATAGGCCACGTCATCACCCACTGAAAGTGGCCACTGTGGGCCAGGCACTGCACTAGATACCAAGCCTTACTCATCCAATGTCTTTCCTGTAGGGGTGTGTGAGAGGGTGCTGGCGCACACAGTGCACGTGTGGAGGTCAGATGACATTTTGTGAAGTGTGTTCTCTCCTTTCACCTTTATGTGGGTTCTGGGGCTCAAATTCAGGTCACTAGGCTTGTGCAGCAAGCGCTTTTGCCTGTCCTAAAACTCATGACCCTTCTTCCACAACCTCCCAAGGGCTGGGGTTACAGACATGTGACCGCATGGATACAGCCGCATTTGACCTTTCTGAATTCCATGTATGACACGTTAGCTGGAACTCACTATGTAGCTGAAGTTGACCTTGAACTTCCATCCTCCTGCCTCTGCCTTCCAAATGCTGAGGTTACAGTCACACATCACCAACCCAGTTTATACAGTGCTGGTGATCAAACCTAGGGCTTCAAGCATGCTACACAAGCATGTTGCCAACTGAGCTACATCCCCAACCCTATTTTGCTGTTTTTAAAGTGATTTAGTGAAAGGTTCTAGGCTCAATCCCTAGAACTTTCACCTATGAGGAAAGAAAACATAAAGGAGTTTATAGTCATGACTTTAACTGACCTTCCAAACTCACTAAGAAAGGACCCCCAGGCACACAGACAAGGACTACAGCACTCTCCCACAGTGCTGGGTCAGCCTTTAATTTCAAGGGGTTTATTCTTTAGCAGTGCCAAGTAGGGTAAAGCAGGAAGGGTGGAACAAAGGATTTCTGGGTCTGCCAAAGGAAAGCTAAACTCGAAGCAAACAGACAAAGCCCTACACACAATTTGGCTTCTCAGAGACCTCTGCAGAACACCACCAGCAGCCCCTTGGTACCTTCAATTCACAGCAAACCACGGCTCGGCAGTACTGCATGAAGTCCAGCACAGAAACTGCCGCCACGCCCAGGCTCAGCAGCACACTGAGGTCATCCACCAACAGCACCGGGTACTTCCACGGCGTTTCCCCACCGTCCACAGGCTTCAGAGTGTCCTGTACAAACTCATACAGCAACTGGAGGTCCCCTGCACTGGCCTCCCTAGAGACACAGGAAAAAAGTCACCAGAGCTCACTCCACAAATGCCTTTTGTTCTGAGACTGTCTCATGAACCCCAGGCTGGCCTTGAACTCACTATGTAGTCAATTCAAGGGTGACCTTGATTTTCTGATCTTTGTCCTTCCACATCCTGAATGCTTCCTCACATACATGACAACTAGTTTTATGTAGTGCTGGGCGGCAGACCCAGGGTCTCATGCAGTGCTGGGCGGCAGACCCAGGGTCTCATGCAGTGCTGGGCGGCAGACCCAGGGTCTCATGCAGTGCTGGGTGGCAGACCCAGGGTCTCATGCAGTGCTGGGCGGCAGACCCAGGGTCTCATGCAGTGCTGGGCGGCAGACCCAGGGTCTCATGCAGTGCTGGGCGGCAGACCCAGGAATTCATGCAGTGCTGGGCGGCAGACCCAGGATTTCATGCAGTTCTGGGCGGCAGACCCAGGATTTCATGCAGTTCTGGGCGGCAGACCCAGGAATTCATGCAGTGCTGGGCGGCAGACCCAGGATTTCATGCAGTGCTGGGCGGCAGACCCAGGAATTCATGCAGTGCTGGGCGGCAGACCCAGGATTTCATGCAGTTCTGGGTGGCAGACCCAGGGTCTCATGCAGTGCTGGGCGGCAGACCCAGGATTTCATGCAGTGCTGGGTGGCAGACCCAGGATTTCATCAGTGCTGGGCGGCAGACCCAGAGTCTCATGCAGTGCTGGGCGGCAGACCCAGGATTTCATGCAGTGCTGGGTGGCAGACCCAGGATTTCATGCAGTGCTGGGTGGCAGACCCAGGATTTCATCAGTGCTGGGCGGCAGACCCGGGGTCTCATGCAGTGCTGGGCGGCAGACCCAGGGTCTCATGCAGCGCTTGGCAGCAGACCCAGGGTCTCATGCACACTAAGCAAACACTGTCAACAGAGCTACAGCCCCAGCTCTTTTCTTCTCTTCTTAGAGTGTCACTTTAGAACTAACCTGGGATTCACTACCTATTGTCTCCACCTCCCAAGTGCTAGGATTATGGGCATGTGCCACCATGCCCGGCTCTACAAATGTTTATCTGGGACAAAGTGGCACCAGGGAAGGCTGGAGGAGGCAAAGAACTGGAAAAGAAAAACACACACAACACACACACACAAAGAAGTTTTACTTTACTCCAATTCAAGTATTTTCTGAGGCCTACTGGGTACATAGGTTAAAATTTAGAGGCTACAAAAAAATGAACAGCTGGGCAGCGGTGGCACACGCCTTTAATGCCAGCACTCGGGAGGCAGAGCCAGGCGGATCTCTGTGAGTTCAAGGCCAGCCTGGTCTACAGAGCGAGATCCAGGACAGGCACCAAAACTACACAGAGAAACCCTGTCTCAAAAAAACAAAAAAACAAAAAAACAAAAAAAAAAAGAATGAACATCAGGGCCCTGAAGAGATATCATAGCTACCTGGCATGCTGGTCCATGCCTATAGTCCCAACCACTACAGAAGCAGGACAACAGCAAGCTGCAGGCCAGCCTGGGGAAGACTGAGACTGTCTCAAAAGGCTATAAACTAAAAAAAGAGAACCATACCTACAGCCTCAATCCAAGAGCGATGGCACCTAGAAGTGTAAGTCAGACTGGGCAAGCCAAAGAGCCTTCCCAGAAGATCCTGAGTTGCTACAGAAGTTGAATAGCAGTTCAGGCATCTTGGGGAGGGTGGCAGTCTATGGGCTGCTGGTATAGTGTTTCTGACACACAGTGACCAACTCACCTCCACCTTCCCCACGGATGCTGCAAGCAGTCATTTCCCATCAGTGAGAGGAAGAATGGAGCCTAGTACCCAGGGCAACCACCCTCCCCTTGGCATTGGGCTATCCTCACTAATGAGGAGACCAGCTCCCCACACACTGAGATCAGTATAATGAGCCACTGCAGTCAGAGGATAAAACCAAGGTCAGGGTGCTAGGAAGATGTCGCGCGCGCGCGCACACACACACACACACACACACACACACACACACACACACACAGGCATTCTAGCACTGCGTAAGGGTGTATCTGAGAGAGTAGGGCAGTGGGGAGAGATCTTTCATGGACTCCTCTGTGAGAAAGAAAGAAGAGCAGCCCCATCAGGGCTGATGTTTAGGAAGGTTGAAAAGCACAGCACAGCCAGTCTAGACCTGTGATGATGAAACCGAATGAGACGGCAACATTCGCTGTTGCTGTTATAGAGTCACATCAGAGGCATTTAGATTTGCGGTCACTTCCTCTGCCTCAGCTATCCAATCTGTTGCTATAAAGCCAAAGAGCCAGGGACAATGACAAGCAAATGTGGCTATGTTCCATTAACACTGTATTTATACACACAGGTCACTGGCCATAACCCTTAGCTTCTGCGTGAGTCACCACCAGAGAAACAGCAAAGCACCTCACTGTGCCACTCTTCGATGCAAATGACACTTGCTATAGCTGTGGCAACCACCATCTACCACCGGCTTCACAGTAACAGGCAAGGGCTCTGTGACACGCAGCAACCCAAGGGAAGTGTCGCATCCCTGAAGCCACATCCGCCTTCCCGCACAACAAGCAGAAGGAATCGCACACACAGCTGCCCTGTCTGGCCCCGCCGACCAGCTGTGCAGTCTGACCTGAGGAACTGCAGGGGATGAGGCGCCTCCTGAGCGTGGAAGAAGAGACCCACTGAGGACTTGAGGCCCTCCAGGAATACAAGCTGCCCACGTTCCCGCGCTGCTGTCAGGCTGACGCCCTACAGGTGACAAGAAAAGGAGTGAAGTACTGTGCCCTGCGGGGAAACTTTCAGAGAAACTACACAGCTAACAGGAGGGTACAAGACATAACCCTGCTAAAGTGTCCCATCTATTCCTAGTCTGCTTTCAGACGTTTACGACAAGGACTCCCGTATCCCAAGCAGACCTTGACTTAAAATGTTGTAGAGGATGACTCTGAATTTTTTTTCCCCCTGAGACAGGGTTTCTTTGTGTAACCCTGACTGTCCTAGAACTCACTCTGTAGGCCAGGCTGGCCTCAAAACTCAGAGATCCACCTGCCTCTGCCTCCCGAGTGCAAGTGCTGGGATTGGAGTCATGGGCTACCACACTCAGCTAGGCAAGAAAACCTTAACTGGCCACAACCAGTAGAAGGATTTGATTCGCTGTCATTTACAAACACTAGGTCTGGTTCTATAGGTTTTCAATGAAACACACCCAGGATCCGCTTTAATCCTTTCAATAAGGGGTGCATGGTCTCGAGATTTCCTTAGACCCTCCTCTGCTAGGTTCTCCACAACCCAAACAGAAAAGCCCAGCCTCAGCCCATGCACGACACATGCTCTGGAGAAGGGATGTCACCACAGAGGGCTGAAATACTCACCAGCTTCTGTCCCACAATATTATAGTGGCTAAAGGACTGGACGAGCGCCACAAAGCAGACTTTACAATTAGCTAGAAAACAAAATAACGTGAATTTTTAAACAAATCCTCTGCCTACACCCAGACATGAATAATTCATTCCTTGGAAACAGAAGCAGAGAGGTAGGGCTAGACAACACCCAGAGGCCTTGTACTCTGATATGATTGTGCTTAATTTCAGTCTAAGATGCATCTCCCCACTTGTCCTAGTTAGGGTTACTATTGCTGTGAAGAGACACCATGAACACGGCAACTCTTATAAAGGAAAATATTTAATTGGGGCTGGCTGACAGTTTCAGTAGTTCAATAGTCGTCATGGCAGGAAGCTAGGGAGCAGGAAGCAGACATGGTACTCAGAGTTCTACACTCTGATCCACAGGCAACAGGAAGTAAACCGTGTCCCACAATGGGCGTGGCTTGAGCATATAGGAGACCTCAAAGCGGGCTGGAGAGATGGCTCAGCCATTAAAGGCTAGGCTCACAACCAAAACTATAAGAGACCTCAAAGCCTGCCCCAACAGTGACACACTTCCTCCAACAAGGTCACACCTCCTAACAGTGCTACTCCCTACAGGCCAAGCATTCAAACACCTGAGTCTGTGGGGGCCATACCTAATCAAACCACCACACCCCTCATCTTTATTTTGAGATAGGGTCTCAGGTAGCACATACTAGTCTTCAATTCTCTATATAACCCAGGATGATCTTGAACTCTATTTTTTTTCTTTTGGTTTTTCAAGACAGGGTCTCACTATGTAGCTCTGGCTTTCCTAGAACTAGTTCAGTAGACCAGGCTGGCCCTAAACTCACAGAGTGCTGGGATTAAAGGCAGGCACCACTACCACCCGGCTCTATTTATTTATTTATTTTTTATTTTTTTTTGGGGGGGGGGTTTCGAGACAGGGTTTCTCTGTGTAGCTTTGTGCCTTTCCTGGAACTCACTCTGTAGCCCAGGCTGGCCTCAAACTCACAGAGATCCACCTGCCTCTGCCTCCTGAGTACTGGGATTAAAGGCATTCGCCACCACCGTCCGGCTCTATTTATTTTTTAATATTATATGTATACGGATGTTTGACCTGAATGTATGTTTGTATACCAAGTACATGTCTGGTGCCCTTATAGACCAGAAGAGGGCATCAGATCTCTTAGAACTGAAGTTACACACTTGTGAGTCACTATGTGGGTGCTGCGAATTGAACCAGTGTCCTCTGGAAAACCAGCCAGTACTTTTAACTACTAAGCCATTTCCCCAGCCTCTGACCTTGAACTCTTTTTTTTTTTTGGTTTTTCGAGACAGGGTTTCTCTGTGTAGCTTTGCGCCTTTCCTGGAACTCACTTGGTAGCCCAGGCTGGCCTCGAACTCACAGAGATCCGCCTGGCTCTGCCTCCCGAGTGCTGGGATTAAAGGCATGCGCCACCACCGCCCGGCTGACTTTGAACTCTTAATCCTCAAGCTTCTAAATCCTGAGTGCTGAGATTACTAGCATGAGCTACCACACTGGGTTTATATGGTGCTGGGAATTCAACCCTGGGCTTCACATATATGAAGCAAACACTCTATCTACAAACTGAGCTACAACCCAAGTCCCCAAGATGCATTAAAAATTATTATTGTATGTATGCATGCTGTGTATGCAGAGAAGTTAGAGGACAGCTTTGTGGAGTGAGTTCTCTCCTTCCACCTCCACACAGGCTGCAAACACTGAGCTCAGGGTGCCAAGCTTGTGTGACAAGGGCTTTGACCTGCTGACCCATCTTACCAAGCCAAGATGTACTTTACTCCTTTTGTGTTCTAGGACTGGGGATTAAACCCAGTTCTACCGCTAAATTGTATCTCCATACTTTGTCTGGTTATTACGTTTATTTATTGTTTACTTGGGGGAAAGGAAGGCTGTGTACATGTACCAGGATGTGAATATGGAAGACAGAGGACAACATGTGGGAATTAGTTCTTCCCTCCCACCATGTGGGTCCTGGGGACTGAACTCAGGAGGTCATCAGGCCGTGGTCCTAACCAACTGAGCTATCGCCCTGGCCCCGAAGTACTGTGTGTGCATATGCATGTGTGGAGGCCAAAGGTCAGCATCAGGTGGCCTGCTCAATTGCTCTCCATCTTACTTTTGGAGACAGGGTCTCTCACTGGATCTGGAGCTCATGACTTGGCTAGGCTGGATGGCCCCTGAGCTTCCAGGAACCTACCCAATTCTTCTGCTCCCCCCAGTGCTGTGGTTACAGATCTGCACCACATGCAGCTTTTATGGACATTCTGGAGATCTGAACTTAGGTCCTCGTGCTTGCATGGCAGGCATTTTACCAAATGCACCACCTCCACAGCTCTAGGTGCTTAATTTTATTCTGTTGTAAATTATATCTCTTTTTCAATTTTGTTGTGTGTTTACTGTTTATATACAGAAATACAATTTATAAACAGTGTTATATGACCAGAAATTAGACTCCAAGAAACTCCAACTACTTAACTGAGCCTTATTCATTCTAATAATTCATCCACACATTATTTTGCTTTTCTGGAAAAAAAATTACTTCAAAGCTGTAAAAGTACAGCCAGGCATACCAAAGGTTACCTCATTACCATGGTTGGCAAGTACTCCTCAAGGAGAATCCAACGATGAATGAGTCTTGTGTTGGGAATGTATCTAAGTAGACAAAGTGCTTGCCTGGCATCATGAAGCACTGAGCTGGATCCCAGCACTGAATAAAAACAGGCATGGTGGCACACATCTGTAATTCTAGGACTTTCGAGGTGAAGAAAGGAGGATCTGAAATTCTGGGTCATCCTCAGCTACATAACAAGTTCAAGACTAGCTTGGGCTACAGAAGAGTCAGTCTCATAATAACACCACCACATCATAACAGAGGAGACTTTTCTAACCTATTTCCAGATGTAAACTGCAGTGGCCATGCTCCTCAGGAAGCAGCTATTGCAATGACAAAATGCTCATAGTTAGGAGGTCTGAGACTAAACACACAACAGCTAAGAAAGCAGAGTCAGGAGGCCACACGAGGACTCCAGTGAGGTGGTGGCTACCACACAATAGATAGAGAAGGAAGCTGCTGCAGAAGGGAAGGTAGAATGGAGACTTGATGGGTACACGCCATTCTTTGGCAGGGTCTAATGATGCCCCAATAACCTCCTCCCTAATGGAAGAGCTTCCTGATTATCCAACACCAAAGCCAAGACTAGCCAATGCTCTTCCCATGGTTTCCTCAGGGCTTTTCTTCTGTACTTTCTTGGCTGTCCTGAGTTTCCTTTTCTTTCTTTCTTTTTTTTTTCCCCCCCGAGACAGGGTTTCTCTGTGTAGCTTTGCACCTTTCCTGGAACTAGCTTTGTAGACCAGGCTGGCCTCAAACTCACAGAGACCCACCTGGCTCTGCCTCCCGAGTGCTGGGATTAGAGGCGTGCTCCACCACCGCCCGGCAAGTTTCCTTTTCTTGATTTTGTTTGTTTGAGATAGGGTTTCTCTGAGTAGCCCTGACTGTCCTGCCTCCCAAGTGCTGGTTTTAAAGGTATGTGCCACCGTGTCCAGCTAAACAATTACTGATTTTTGTTTTAATCTGAAGTTACAGATGGTTGAGGGTCATCATGTGGGTGCTGGGAATTGAACCTGGGTCCTCTGAGAGAGTAGCCAGTGCTCTTAACCTCTGAGCCATCTCTCCAGACCCGAGTTTCCTTTTCTATCGCATCAGGGAGTTGCCTACCTTTGAGGTAGAAGGAGAGGAAGTGATGCACAAGGAAGCTGCCATCTGTCTTGGCATCACAGAGCAGAGTCAGCTTCCCCTGAAAGTTAAGAAGGACATAAGGTAAATTAGACCTGCTGTGAAGAGGTGAACCCCAGCAGAAAATCCAGTCAATTATGTACACTTCTGTACTGGAACAGCTGTTTGTTAATGATATATACACTAAATTAACAGAATTAAGGAGATGGCTCAGTGGGCGCGCAATAACGAGGACCTGAGTTTGAAAATCCAGAACTCAGTAAAGTCAGACCCAGAAGCTCAGTGCCTCTACAGAGACAGAGGCAAAGATGAGAACCTCTAGAAGTTCTTGGGCCAGCCAGTGTATGAAGTGAACAACTGTCTCAAAACAAAGGAAGAGGACTGACCACCACACCCATACCAGGGAATGTGTGCAACCGTGTTCACATACACACAAAGATTAAAAACTGAAGAAAAAAATCAGGGCTGGAGAGATGACTTACAAGCTAAGGGAATATACTGCTCTTGCAGGCACCAGATTTGGCTCCTCATACCTGTTAGCATCTAGGCATCTGCACTGGCCTGCCCTTAGGGTCCTGACAGGATATACCTCAGCTGCAGCCACTAAGAGCACTTCCTGTGCATATTCACTAAGTTTCCTTATAAAAGGCGGGCCTTGTACACCTCCATCTTTCTCTTTCCCCCCTCCCAGCCTCTCATCCCCAGGGACGGGTCTTTGTCCCTTCTCTGCTCCTTTTTCCCCCTCCTCTCAATAAACCTCCTACATGGGCTCTGTATGGTGTGACTCTTCCTGCCGTTTTTAAAATATAATAATACCAGCATCAGGCAGCTCACAACTGCCTCCAACTCTAGTTCCAGAAAGATCTAATAATGCCTCTACAGACGCCTGCACGCATATGCACACACAAACATGAGTACACATAATTAAAAATAATAAATACAGGATGTTAAAAAACAAGAAAATCAATTATTAGCTGGGTGGTGATGGTGCACACACCTTTAATCTCAGCACTCGGGAAACAGAGGCAGGTGGATCTCAATTAGTTCAAGGCCAGCCTGGTCTACAGAGCGAGTTCCAGGACATCCAAGGCTACACTGAGAAACCCTGTCTCAAAAAACAAAAAACAAACAAAAGTCTCTGCAGTGTCAAGCTACCTGCTCCAGCCATTTCTACTTCTGTACGTAAAAAAAGAACATCAGGATCTCAGTGCCGTGTCAACTTTAGGAAAATGTGTCTAATGTCTCTGAGTTTCAGTTGTGCCCCTCTACCCCCTCCCTACATATGAAATGCCAAATCCCACTGCCAGCCTTGAAGTACCTTCCCACCCACTGCAGTAATTTCCTGTTGTTATTGTGGACCTGGGAAATGCCCTAGCAACTCGCAAAGCAGCCAGAGCTAACTGGAGGCTTGAACAGACAAGAACTGTTAGGCTAATAAAACCTACAAGAATCTATTCAAACTCCCAATTTGCCTGGCACCATAGGGGTCATAAAAGGCTTTCCACACGTGGTATGTTCACTGCAAATTATAGAATAAGGCGGATACACCGCTGGGAGAGGTATCCTCTACATGAAAATGTGAAGGACTTCGAGGTTCCGTGGAGAGTGAGGAGGCTGAGTAAAACATGCTATGCTGAATGCTTAGCGCAAGCAGATGTTAACAGTTCTTAGACACCATCAGAACCAAGAAGTATGGTAACAGTGTTCCATGCAACCTGTCCAATGTTCCAGGCTGGAGGGAGACTCCGGGCAGGTAAGAGGCTCCTCTCGAGCCTGCTCTGCAACCACTTCTGGGCGCCAGGGTGGCACGGAGTACAGGGTCCCGGGGGCTGGAAACGGCGGACAAGGACGCTAAGAACACGCGGGACGGTCCAAAGTCTATATTACGCAGGCCCAAGCATCCAACCTCAGCCCCGGCGAGCCCTCTCCAGACTACAACTCCCAGGCGCCCTGGGTTTACGGCAGACGCGCCAGCCCCTCGCGCGCGGCATTCCGGATGCAATCTTCTCGCACGCTCGCGGGACACGCCCCCTTCCGGGCCGCCGGACATCTTACCTGCTCGGTCCTGTCTGGGGTGGTGCTGAGAAGGTTATTGAGTTCCGGGAACATTGTGAACTAGGATGAGAAATTAGGGCTCTACAGAGAGAATGAAGGCCGAAGAACAACACCCGCGAGACCTTCCTCGCATGTGAGAAAGTGCGCGTGCGTGATCCCACCCCACAGCCCCGCGTCAGCCAATCAGGCTTGGGCCTGTGGTGCTGCTGCGCAAGCGCGTGAGCTCGTGTCCGGTGATGCGGAATCGTAGAGCGGATCCCTCATTCCAGCAATGGGCTCAGTAGATTCGGTTCCACGTGTGGGCTGCACTCCCTCACCGCTCAGCGCGGCTTAGCGCGAACGAGCGAGCTTCCACCTTTCATTGAGCAGGCTCCCCACCCCAGCCCCGTGTCTGGGTCTCTCCACATGGCTATAGAAGGCTTCCTCGCGTGTTGCACACAAACTTGGGCTAGATCCATGGAACATATAGATCCTGCTAGCGGGATCTAAGCAGAAAGCGGAAAACAAAACTTACTAGCACAGAATTACGTTCTGAAAAGTTCTTTGTATAAAAGCAAAAGACAAGGGGCTAGAGAGCTGACTCAGTATTAAAACTTAATTGTTGCTCTTCCGTAGGACCAGGCTTTGAGTCTCAGCACCCACATTGGATTACTTAGCTTTTAAGTCTCACTCCAGGGGACTCGACGCCCTCTTCTAGCCTCTGCAGCACACACACACACACACACACACACACACACACACACACACACAGCATACACAAAAATTTTAAGAGGGCTCAGATTTCAGAGAACCCTGATTTGAGTCTCACTACCCACATGGCAACTCAAAACCCTTTGTAACTCCAGTCCCAGGGAATCAGATACCTCTTCTGTCCTCCAAAGGGCATCAGGCATAAAAATGGTGCATGCAGTCAAAACATTCATACATATAGTGGGTTTTTTGTTTGTTTTTGTTTTTGTGTGTATGAGTGAAGCCCTCCCTTCTTCTGCCCCCCCCCCCAAAAAAAAAGCAAAGCAGGAGTTAGAGATATATTTGTTTAACGTGTGGGAAACTCTGTTTCAGCCCCATTACAGCAAAAACAACATAAAAGAAACTGTTGCTGACACCTGTTGTAGGGTAAAAGGGCCAGCCAAAGAAACCCACCCTGACATCAGAGCCAGTGAAAAAAACACTTTAGCCCTGAACCCAGAACCAAAGAAATACACCCTGACCCTGAAACCAGTGCCAAAGAAACACACTTTGGCCTAGAATCAGAGTCAGTGAAAGAAATATGCCCTGGGCCTGAAATGAGAGCCAAAACGCCAAAAAAGGCCAGTAAAAAAAAACAGCTTGGCTCTGCCTGAAACCAGAGCCAAATCTGCCCCTGACCAACTAAGAGAAAAGTAACCAATCCCTGAGCAGGAAAAAAACGAACCAATCCTTGAGCAGAAAAAAAACAAAAACAAAAACAAAAACCACGAACCAATTCCTGAGCAGAAACCCAAACACTCCTGAGCACCTAAGAAGCCCTATATAAGTCCTGCACCTGTTCAGTTTGCAGCTGCCCTTTTCTCTGCGGCCTTCCACCCTGGCTGAGGCAGCCACTCTCCTGGATTCTTTCCTCCCAATAAATCTCTTGAATGAAGTTTGGATGAGACCTTCTTTCCCCTGAGCAGCAGTTACACTCCGGAAACCAGAGCAGTACTGTGACAACCTCAAGGGGAAATAAGCCCCATTCCGGAGCAGAGCTGTTACATTGGGGAAGCCTTTCCCTGGAGCAGGGCTGTAAGCTGGTATGCTTGCTAGCTTGCTGTAACTTGTATTCCTTGGCTCCCGACTGCCAGAATACTTTTCCATCTGAGCTGTAACACTTAGTATTCCTTGGCTCCCGATTGCCACAATCCCTTTCCATCCAAGCCACAGTGCTTACATTTGTGACCAGCACTCAAGAAAGGGATGGGATGGTGGATTTCTGGGTTCGAGGCCAGCCTGGTCTACAGAGGGAATTCCAGGACAGCCACCAGGGCTACACAGTGAACCATGTCTCAAAAAACAAAACAAAACAAAAAACCCCAACCAAACAAAAAGAATAAAAATAATGGAATATATACATAAACATACATACATATAACAACAATGAATAAAGGACCTCATCAATGTGAAAGAGCAAGGAGAGGTATATGGAAGAGTTTGGAGGGAGGAAAGGGAAGGGGGAAATGATGTAATTATAATCTCAAAAGAAATAATTAGAATTAGAAAGGAATAAAAATAAATATAAAAACATCCTTTCTCACTAGGTGGTGGTGGCACACACATTTGATCTCAGCACTTGATAGGCAGAGACTGGCAGATCTCTGTGAGTTTGAGACCAGCCTGGCCTATAAATCAGGTTCCAGGACAGCCAGAGCTGTTACACTGCGAAACCTTGTCTCAAAAAAAAAAAAAAAAAAAGAGAGAGAGAAAAAAGGAAAAAAACAAAACAAAAAATGTCCATTCTCTGTAGGTACTGTAGAGGAAAGCAAAAGATGGATAAGGGATTTTAAAGAAGTTATCAGAGTTGGCCTCACTAAGAAATTGTGGTTGGGGCTGGAGAGACAGTTCAGCAGTTAAGAGCACTGGCTCCTCTTCCAAAGGATCCCAGCTTCAATTCCCAACACTCTCAGCTCCCAAACATCTGTAATTTCAGTTCCAGGCAATTGAGCGCCCTCTTCTGGCCTTTTTAGGCAGTAAGCATGCACATGGTGAGATGTATGTGTAAGCAAAACTCCCATACATACAACAATTTTTTTCCCCATAAGACAGAGTCTGTGTAGCACTGGCTGTCCTGGAACTTGCTAGGTAAACCAGGCTAGCGTCCAGCTCAGATATCTGCCTGCCTCCTTGGTGCAGGAATTAAAGACATGCACCACTGTGCCTGGAGCACCACATTTTAAAAAAGAAAGTCTGGCCAGGTGGTGGTGGCACATGCCTTTAATCCCAGCACTCAGGAGACAGAGGCAGGCGGATCTCTGTGAGTTCGAGGCCAAGCCTAGTCTACAGAGCTAGTTCCAATCCAGGCTGGTCTACACAGAGAAACCCTGTCTTGAAAAACCAAAAAACAAAAAAAGAAAGTCTGGTTGGAATACACCCTGCATGCCCATCCTTGGGGTCTTTGCAGTGAAGTCCCTCTTTCTGGGATGATTCTTTTTGCCAAATATTCAGTTGATTTTAAGTCATTCCTTCAGGCCTTTGGTTCAGATGTCACTGTATCTTGGAGGCCTTCCCTGAGGGTCCTGCTTAAATCATGTAGTTTTGTTCTAACCTACTGATCATGAGAGAGAAACAAATTCACCAAAGTCAAGCTAACCTGTATTGTAGTTGTGGAAATAGCATGCCTAGGGCCCATTACCAAGGGAAAGAGAGTTAATAGGATTTGGAAAAGGTGTGTGGAGTTTAAGTGAATTTTTGCTCTTTGTTTATTTTTGTTTTTTCATTCTATTTAGTTCAGGTGAAATGTAAATGAAGCAATGTTTTTATAAACTCAAAGTTAAACACAGCTGTGTATAAAAGGGTCAATAATCGGCCTGGATATTTTTGCAAAAGCTACAAGATTAAGATACAGAACAAAATGATTGATCTGAACCTCTGCATTTGGGATGGAAATCAAGGCCTACTTCTCTGAGTCAAAATGACTTAGAATTACAGCCAAAAATGGCCTCTTTGAGCCGGGCCTAGTGATACATATTTTAATCCCTGCACTCAGGCAGAAAGGAGGGCAGATCTCCGTGAATTCGAGGCCAGCCTGGTCTACAAAGTGATTTCCAGGACAGCCAGGGCTTTACACAGAAAAACCATGTCTCAAAAAAAAAATTATTTTATGCGTATGGATGTTTTGCCCCACATGTATGCCTAGTGCCTTTGAAGTCCAGAAGAGGGCACTGGATCCCCTGGGACTGCTGTTAGAGGGTTGCTAGGAATTGAATACTGGCCTGAAACAGTAACTAGTGCTTTTAACTGCTGAGCCACTCTCCAGCCCCTAAAATTTTTAAAAAGAAAAAGTAACTACCGACTGTAGGCAGATTTTTCTGTCCCACTAGCCAGCTCCCAAATAACCATGCAGAGGCTTATTAATAATTATACTCAGCCAATAGCTTAGGCTTGTTACTAACTAGCTCTTATAACTTAAATTAACCCATATTTTTTTAAATTTTTTTTTTCCGAGACAGGGTTTCTCTGTATAGTTTTGGTGCCTGTCCTAGATCTTGCTCTGTAGACCAGGCTGGCCTCGAACTCACAGAGATCCTCCTGGCTCTGCCTCCCGAGTGCTGGGATCAAAGGCGTGCACCACCACTGCCCGGCTCATATTTTTTAATCTTTGTACTACCACATGGCTTGGTACCTTTTTTCTCCGCACAGCAAGTTCATCAATTGCTTCTCTCTTTGTCTCCTGGTGATCCCCCTTCTTGCCAGCATTCTCTCAGTCTGGCTGTCCCGCCTAACCTCTTCCTGCCTAGCTATTGGCCAGTTAGCTCTTTATTAAACCAGTGAGAGCAACACATCTTCACAGTGTACAAAAAGACTGTTCCAGAACAACTGACCTCAGGAGTTGGCCTGGTACTCACAGCCAGGTCTCTATTCTGTTGAACACAAACAATGCCACAAACCATCAAATTAATCTACCAGGTTTTTGTTTTGTTCTTTTTCTATTGTTTTAAAAGATTTTATTTTTATATTCCTAATTATGTATATGTGTACAGTTGCACATGAGTGTCAGTACCCACAGAAAAGAAGAGTTGGAACCAAGGCTGGAGTTACAGGCAATTGTTTTTTGATTCTTCGAGACAGGGTTTCTCTGTGTAGTTTTGGTGCCTGTCCTGGAACTCGCTTTGGAGACCAGGCTGGCCTCGAACTCACAGAGATCTGCCTGGCTCTGCCTCCCAAGTGCTGGGATCAAAAGCGTGCGCCACTGCCACCCGGCGAGTTACAGGCAATTGTGAGCCACCCAATGCAGTTCTGGGAATTGAACCCCAGTCCTCTCTAGGTGCAGTACTCTCTTTCAACTAATGAGCCATCTCTCCAGTCTTGCTTGGTTTTTGTTTTATTTCTTGACTTTTGGAGAGAGGGCCTTGCTGTGTAGCCCTGGCCAGTGTGGAGCTCACTATGTAGACCAGGAACTCACAGAGATCCACCTACCTCTGCCTCCTGAGTGCTGGGATTACCATACCATAAATACCATACCATAAATAGTATCCTTAAGTTTTCATTTTTTTTTATATTGTCAGAAATATGCAGAAATGCGATTGCTTTTATTT
This sequence comes from Peromyscus eremicus, assembly GCF_949786415.1. NCBI lineage: Eukaryota > Metazoa > Chordata > Mammalia > Rodentia > Cricetidae > Peromyscus > Peromyscus eremicus. Next base: position 103,955,513 of record NC_081422.1, on the reverse strand, counting down.
TTGCTTTTGAGACAGAGTCTCATCATGTAGCCCTGCCTTGCCAGGAACTCTTTATGTAAGCCAGGCCAGCTTTGAATTTACAGAGATTTGCCTGACTCTTCCTTCCTAGTGCAGGGATTAAATGAATTTGATTCTAGGCCTGGCACAATTGTCACTATTATGATTATTAAGGGGGTGAGTGTACCACCGTGTGCATGTGGAGGTCAGAGGACAACTTGGTAGTGCCTGCTCTCTCCTACGTTTCTGTGGATTTGGGGAACTAAACTCAGGTCACCAGGCTTTGATAGTAAATATCTCTACCCACTGAGCCATATCTCCAGCTGTTTTGCTTTTTGGATATGTGCTGCAAGGGAGTGTTTCACATAAGCTAGGCAAGTACATCCCTAGTTACAATCTATTTTTGTATATTGATTCACCTTCATCCTTGCCAAACTCATTAATTCCCATAGCTTTTGAAAGATCCCATGGGATTTTCTGAGTAAATGACCATGGTGTCAGTAAGTAGGATAGTTTTGTCTCTTCCTTTCTCACCGAGGTGCTATATTTTCCTGCTTAAGTGCATTGGCAGGAAATGGTGAAAACACACACATCTTTGTCATGTTCTCATTTTAAGAAAAAGCAGTTGGTTTTTCACCATGAAATAGGATGTTAGTTTGGGGTTTTTCATGGCTATGATTTATCAGGTTGAAAAATTCCCTCCTTAGCCGGGTGGTAGTGGCACATGCTTTTAATCCCAGCACTCGGGAGGCAGAGGCAGGCGGATCTCTGTGAGTTCAAGGCCAGCCTGGGCTACCAAGTGAGATCCAGGAAAGGCGCAAAGCTACACAGGGAAACCCTGTCTCGAAAAACCAAAAAAAAAAAAAAAAAAAAAAAAAAGAGAAAAAAGAAAAAAGAAAAATTCCCTCCTTTTCCTAGTTCTGCCCCCTTAGTCTTTCCCTGGCCTTGGGGAGCACTTCATACTCTCCAGTTGGAGAGTGACGCTGTGCAGACTCCAGGCTCTCTCTCAGTGTTGCTGTCCTAAGAACTGTAAGTGTCTTCATCTCCTCACCTCTTTAGCTCCAGTCTTCACTCAGAGACTATCCAGGGGGTTGGGAGGTGGCTCACCAGTTAAGACTTGCTGTTTTTCCAAGGACATGAGTTCAGTTCCTCGCACTGACGTTAGGCATCTCACAGCTGCTCATAACTCCACCTCCAGGGACTCCGATACCCTTTAAGCATCCGCACTTGGCACACACATTGGCATACACACACACACATTAAAAAGTAATGGATGGGGCTAAAGAGAGGGCTCACGGGATGAGTGCTGGATGCTCTCCCGGAGGACCTAGGTTCAGTTCCCAGCACCCACCTGGCTCCAGGGGATCTGACGCCCTCCTCTGACCCCCCAGGCACCAGGCACACGTGTGCTGCACATATTTAGATGCAGGCAAAACACTGGCACACATAAAATTAAATTAAAACTTCAAAAACAAAATAGCTAGGAATGACTTTCATCCTAGCACTCCAGGGGCAGCACCAGGTACATCTACATAGAGTGACAGACCAGCTAGGAATACTCAACGAGACCCTGTCTCAATACTGAAAACGATGATGAAGATGACGATAACGACAGCCTTGGGCCTTCTCAACTTCAAAGCCTTTCCTCCCATAACTGTGCCCTTGAACTCACCTCTCTGGCAAGCACTCTCGGTGTCTTTCTTCACGTTGTTTATCTCCTGGGCATAGCACTTGTTTCTGCCATCTGTCTGGGATGGAGTTGAAGGTGAACCTATATAACCCGCAGCTGGCTAAAAGAAAGCTGGAAGCAAGTTGGGCCATTTCCTACATGCCCACCAGAGGGCAGCAGACACTGGCTAATGGTGCCAAGTTAACAAATCGGGAGGATTTTTTAAACAGAGGTCGTATGTCTGCCTGTGTGGCTCCCACGAACAATCTCCATTCCACCCTCTTTTTTTTGGGGGGGGGGGGGAGTCTGAGACAAGGTTTCTCTGTGTAGCCCTGGATGTCCTGGAACTTTCTATGTAGACCAAACTGGCCTCAAACTCAGAGCCTCTGCCTCCTGAGTGTTGGAATTAAAGGCATGTGCCACCATTGCCAGGCTTTTTTTTTTCTTTTAAATATTCATTTTTTTATTTTTAACTCTGTGTGTGTGTGTGTGTGTGTGTGTGTGTGTGTGTGTGCATATGGTCCAGAGATGTATATAGGCAATTGAGAGCCACTTGATACTGGGGTTCTGGGAAGTGAGCTTGGACTATACACTCTTGGCTATCTCTCCAGACCTTTAGCTCTCCTCTTATGAAGCTGAGGTAGGAGGATCTCTGTGAGTTCGAGGCCAGCCTGCTCTCCATAGCAAGTTCAAGGCCAGCAGGGACACAGCTGTGACAGCCTCTCTATCACCCTCAGTGGTCCATGTCTTTGCTCTCAGAGTGAAAGCCAGGGACCTCAGATGACCATCTGGTCCCTGCTATCTGGCAGCAGCTCACCTTTTCTATTCAGGGCCACTTGGCCTCTGTGCATCCACACCTCTTGTCCTAAGCCTGTTCCTCATCGATCTGCAGGGCTAACTTCAGTGAACTCAGTTTGGTCTAGTCCACAAGGCCCTTGCTGAATATATCACGTGATAGGTGAAAGGACCAAGCAGATGCCATAACTGGCTGCTTAGTCTTCTCTCAGAGATCAGGCCTCAATTTCAGTTTCCTGAGACTTGAGCAAGCAGTTTCTGGGAGGGCCATGAACAAAAGACATAGTCCTTGCAGTAGCCCCCTTTCTGCACGTACTCTGACTACTCAAAGTTCAGCCAGATGTTTACTTTCTGGGGCCCCTCACCATCTTAGAGTTATGTGCAGAACGTGCTTGGCCAGCCAGCCCCCATGGTGGCTCAAGGACAAAGCCTGGGACTTGTGCTGGACTGCCCCCAAAGTAATAAATTGTAACCACCAACCAGTAAATTCAAAGGTTACATACCCTCACCCAATTAAAAGAGAACAGAGATAAAAATAAACCAATCCGAGTTGCACCCGTGCAAAACTCACCCAACCCCCCTGAAGGGCTTGTGGATTTTGCCTTTAAAAAGCTAGGCACACAAAGAAAAAGCAAGTTCCTCCTGGCCTCACGGTTACTACTTACTACGAGTGAGTGCTTTGGATCGAGCTTCCCTGCCCGCGGCTTGTAAACAAACAGAAATAAACCATGCTGTTGCATTCTGAACCTAAGGTCTGTGGTGAAGTCTTTGGGGTCCCAATCTGGGCATAACAATAGGCATGCAGTTGCCCACCAGATCTCTTTAGAAGGCATCTGTGGGGATAGCAATCACCAGGCAACCTCCAGCTCTCAGTTTCCCCAAGGTCCCACACATGTCACTTGAGGTCACACTTTTCATCTGGTAACTGAGTGGGCTGGAGCTACAGGATTGACCATTTCCACTCCCTGTGGGACACTGAGAGAATGTCCTAGCTCCGGAACCGTTCTGAGACTTTTTCAGGTTCCCATCACTTCCACATTCTTCCTGCATCCAATGCTGTTTCTTGCCCCTTTCTTTCACATGTGTTGACCCCACCCTCCATCCCAGCATTTTCTTTCCTTTTTTGTTTTTGTTTTTGACCAGCATTTTCTAATAGATAATCCAACCTGTAGCATCCACCACTCACACTCAATTCTTTATTTGTATTCATGGAAATTATCACCATCCATCTCACAGTGCAGATCACTTGCCCACGGCCCTTTCTCACTCGAAAGCAAGCTGGATGAGAGCACAGATTTTAATTTTAATTTTTTTTTCGTGCATGTATGTGTGTATATGGGTGTTTTGCCTGCATGTAAGCCCATGCAACACATGTGTGCCTAGTTCCTTCAGAGACCAGAAGAGGGCATCAGATCCCCTGGAACTGGAGTTACAGACGGCTATGAGCTGCCATGTGGGTGCTAGGAATTGAACCTGGGTCTTTTGGAAGAGCAGCTAATGCCTTAACCCCTTTGCGCTCTCTCTCTCTCTCTCTCTCTCTCTCTCTCTCTCTCTCTCTCTCTCTCTCCAGCCCCACAGAATTCCACACACACACACAACCACACACAACAAGGTTTTTCTGCGTAGCTTTGGAGCCTGTCCTGGAATTCTGTAGACCAGGCTGACCTAGAACTCACAGAAGTCCACCTGCCTCTGACTCCCGTGTGCTGAGATTAAAGGCATGTGCCACCACTGCCTGGCCTGAAATTTTTTTTAAAAAGACTTATTTTTATTATTTTAAACTATGTGTATGTATGTGGTGCATACGGGCAGGTACCTTGGGAGTCAGAGGCTTCAGGTCCCCTTGGTCCCCTAGAGCTGAAGTTACAGAGGACACTAAGCTGTCTGACCTGGGTGCTGAGAATGGAACTTGGGTCTTCTGGGTCCTCTGGAAGAGCAGCAAGTACTCTTAACTGTAAGCCATCTCTCCAGCCCGAGAGCAGGGGGTTTTGTCTCTTTTCTACGTTAATGTATTGGGAGGACCTTGAATACCTAAGTACATAAACATAAGAATGAATGAATGAATGAATGGTAGGACCTTGAATACCTAAGTACATAAACATAAGAATGAATGAATGAATGAATGGTAGGACCTTGAATACCTAACTACATAAACATAAGAATGAATGAATGGTAGGACCTTGAATACTTAACTACATAAACATAAGAATGAATGAATGAAGCCGGGCGGTGGTGGCGCACGCCTTTAATCCCAGCACTCGGGAGGCAGAGCCAGGCAGATCTCTGTGAGTTCGAGGCCAGCCTGGTCTCCAAAGTGAGTTCCAGGAAAGGCGCAAAGCTACACAGAGAAACCCTGTCTTGAAAAACCAAAATAATAATAATAATAATAATAATAATAATAATAATGACATGCATCTGTTTACTGGGGAGCGGGGGCAGGGGGGGTATATGTATACTGTTTAGCTGGAATCTCCAGCTCAGCCCCATTTCTCTCTCTCCAAACCTTGCTCTCAGAAAACTGCCAAAAAGCCCAGTTCCTATTCTTGGTGATGGTGAGTGGCTCCTCCCCTGAAGTCCAGTTCCGTGTCCTTGGTGATGGTGAGTGGCTCCTCCCCTGAAGCTGCCAGCTGCCCAACACCCACCTAAAGTGTTGTAATTGGGCACAAACCCAGCTGTGGCGGACACATCATCACCCCACGTCTACAGGGTATTTAAGCTCCCTTCCTTAGATCAGCCATGTGATTTTTCCTGCCCTTTCCCCTACCTCGATCTCTGGGGGCTGGAGGAGTCACCCGGGAGTTGCTTTGCTCAGAATAAACCTGGTCTTTTACTTTTTTTTTTTTTTTTTTTTTTTTTTTTTTGGTTTTTCGAGACAGGGTTTCTCTGTGTAGCTTTGCGCCTTTCCTGGGACTCACTTGGTAGCCCAGGCTGGCCTCGAACTCACAGAGATCCGCCTGGCTCTGCCTCCCGAGTGCTGGGATTAAAGGTGTGCACCACCACCGCCCAGCCTGGTCTTTTACTTTTTAATCTGGCTTGATCTGGCTTATTGCATCAGTGGAGAAATCTGTTATTGGGGTACAGAAAACCTATTACATATCATAACTTGGGTGTGAAGGTCAGAGGGCAGCTTAAAGTAGTTGATTATCTCCTCCCACCATATGGGTCCTGGGGGCTCCAACTCAGGTCATCAGGCTTGGCAGCAGACACCTTTACCCACTGAGCCATCTTGCCAGAGGAGGCGGGAATTCTTACGGGGATCTTAGGCTTGCCAGTCAGGGTAGGCTGCTGGAAAGAACAGCAAGTATCTCCCTGTCTGCACTTCCCCACACTGGGGTTACAGGAATACCAGGGATCTCCCTGTCTGCACTTCCCCCGCACTGGGGTTACAAGAAAATACCAGGGATCAACTCAAGTCCCCATGCGTGCAAAGCAAGCAAGCATTTTCTGAGCTGCTTCTCCAGCCCCTGCGATGAGTTTTCTACCCAGTTTTGTCTGGTCAAGTGGCGGGAGCAGTAGTCTCAGGATTCAACACTCACACTGAGGTGAGAGGCAGACTCACACAGTGAGTCAGTCAGTGACAGTTGAGAAGAGGGTCTGAGGCAGTGTGACTAGAAAGGCAGGGCTGTGGGCATCCTGCTGCTGAGGAGGCGGGAGCAAAGTGGTGGGTGTGCAGTTCTGACGGCCTTGAAGCCAACAGCTCTGGCTGCCTTGCCTTAGAGGAGGTGGAACAGGAATCCAGGAGGTGTGGAATCCTGCCTGGCCGTGAAGACAGTAAGATATGCAAAAGCGGCAGATCCTGAGTGGAATTCATCAGTAGCTGGAGAGATCATGGAGGAAAGGCCCAAGTGCAGGACTAAGCTAGTTTGAGGCCTGGAGGGGACAGCAGGAGGCAAGTCCAACAACCCACTCAGGCTTACAGCTGAAGGTGGAGGGCAGGGAGTCTTCACTGCTCTGGCTGAGAGTAAGAACCGTGTCTGTGTCTTGTCTGTAAGTCCAGAGGGTCTGTCCGTAAGGTGTCCTTCAGCTCAGGGGAGTTCTGCTCAGTTCTGGTTAAAATGGAGATCAGGTACCCTCCTCTGACTCCTCGGTGCCACGCACAGACAACGCTGACCTCCAGTCTGGGCTGCCCTTTGGGGGCTTTATGGGGGAACAGGAAGAGACGTCACTATTTACAGTTTCAACTGCCACCTGGATCCCTGGGAAGAAAGGGTGGCTTTGTGTAGACAGGGGAGGCAGGGTTGGGATGAGACCTTGAGAGAAGCCATGAATGGGCTTTTCGGAAGCAGGGGTGAGGAGCTTGTGGCCACTGGCCCGGGGGTGGTGGAGGCAGGAGGGGCCCTGCAGCTGCCAGAGCACTTGGAAGAACAGTGCTAGCTAACATCAGACACCTCTTAAGCCCTTCCGTGTTGTGAGCCTGCCACCACTCTAAGCCCTGAAATAAATGACTCCATCTGTAGAGGCCTCTTAGAGGGCTTCGTTGATTTGGAGGCAGAAGCAGTTAAGGGAGCCGAAGGCTTTGGGTATCTTGGTGAGAAGAAGCCATGTTGACAGCCTAGGGGTCTCTCGTTTCTGACTCCTATGATAATTGGGTTGGGGCATTTTCATGGTCTATAGACTTCTTTTCTTGCTTGAAATCTAGTTGCTATTAAGCTATGTCCTGATAGCACCTGGCCATACTGGCTTCCCAGGCTTGGGCATTCTGTGCTGACAGGGCGGGGCAGGAAGGTGAGGGGTGGGGAATACCAGAAAAGTTCATGAAACTTCAGCTACAAGGAGTTGTGTTTTCTTCCTTCCTTCCTTTCTTTTCTTTCTTTTTTTTCTTTTTTTTTTTTTTTTTTTTTTTGGTTTCTCTTTGTAGCCCTGGCTGTCCTGGAACTCACTCTGTAGACCAGGCTGGCCTCAAATTGACAGGGATCCACTTGCCTCTGCCTCCTACCTGCTGGGATCAAAGGCGTGTGCCACCACTGTCTGGCAGGAGTTGTGTTTTCTATAGCCTCAAAGCATATCTACAGAAGTATGGAGCTATGAAAATGCAAATACTATTTCCAGGATCTGTGAAAGCCACCTGGTAATTCAACATCATATACTATCCATGCCATTCCCCATACTTCTCGTTTGCTTGTTTTTTGTTTTCCAGAACTCCTCATACTTTTAATAGTTGACTTCATCACAGTCAACCTCATGACCATTGGAAAAGAAACACAGCCTGGTGGGGGTAGCTCAGTTGGTAGAGTACTAGCCTAGCATGCAAGAGGTCCTGGTTCAATCCTCAGGGTACCGTAAAAACCGATCTTAGTGCTGCACACACTTAGTCCCAGCATGTGGTGGTAAAGGCAGGAAGATCCTTTAGCAATGTAGTGAGCTTGAGGGCCGCTTATGGTAGATGAGACCCTGTCAAAAGAAATAAAGAGATATATTCTCTTTAAATGGTCCTCTTAGGACCTAAGGTCATAGAACAAAGGAAATATTAACTCAGGAAAATCTACTGAAACTTAGTAAAACAAAACCAGTCAAAGCTGTGGTTAGTTCTTCATTTAGTTTTAATGTTGGTAGATTGTTTTTTATTTTTATTTATTTATTTATTTATTTATTTAGTTTGGAGACAGGGTGTCACTGTGTAGCCCTGGCTGGCCTAGAACTTCCTAGGTACACTGGGCTGGTTTTGAACTCACAGAGATCAGCCTGCCTCTGCCTTCAGAGTGCTGGTTAAAGGCGTGTGTCCTCATGCCCAGGGTTCTTTGTTTGTTTGAGACAAGAATTTGTTTTTTTTTGTTTGTTTGTTTTTTTGTTTTTCGAGACAGTGTTTCTCTGTGTAGCCCTGGCTGTCCTGGAACTCACTCTGTAGCCCAGGCTGGCCTCAAACTCATAGAGATCTGCCTGCCTTTGCCTCTGCCTCCCAAGTGCTGGGATTAAAGGTATGCACCACCACTGCCCGGCAAGACAAGAGCTTTTGTAGGTCAGGACTGGTCTCAAATTCACTATGTAGCAAATATGAATTTGAGGATGGCCAGAAACATCTCTTTTAATTATATATTTTTTTATTTTGTTTATATATTTATTGGGGATGGTTGTGACCACCCTCCTGCTACGATGTTTGCATGTTGAGGGAAGAGAATAACTTGTGGGTGTCTGCTCTCTCCATCATGTGAAGGTCAGAGGATAACTGTGGTTGCCATCTACCTTCTGTCTGAGACAGTCTCTCTCACAGGCCTGGAACTTCACCAGGGAGGTCACTAGCTGGCCAGTGAACCCCAGGGATCCATCTCTTTCCATCTTGCCGTCACTGGGATTACAAGCATATGCCCCCATGCCTGGCTTTTTGTGGGTTCTGGAAATCCCTCTCCAGACTCATATAGTCAAGAACACAGGAATTAGGGGCTGGAGAGATGGCTCAGCAGTTAAGAGCACTGACTGCTCTTCCAGAGGACCTGGGTTCAATTCCCAGCACCCATATGGCAGCTCACAACTGTCTGTAACTCCTGTTCCAGGGGATCTGACACCTTCATCTAGACATACTTGCAGGCAAAACACCAATGTACATAAAATATAAATAGATTAAAACAAAAAAAAAATACAGGACTTAGCCTGGTGTGATAGCATACACATTTAATACCAAAATTCCAGATGTAGAGGCAGGCAGATCTTTATGAGTTTGGGGTTGGTCTGGTCTACATAGTAAGTTCCAGTCCAGCCAGGGCTACATAGAGAGGCCCTGTCAAAACAAACAAACAAAACAAATCAAATGCTGGTATCTTAGTGTAGCTGGAGAGTTTTCTCTCCGGGTCCCGCCAAGCCCCGGCAGTTCCTTAGCCCATTTATAAAATAAACATACAGACGCTTATATTATTTAAACTGCTTGACCATTGGCTCAGGCCTATCATTGTCTACCTCTTACTCTTATATTCAGCCCATTTCTATTAATCTGTAAGTTGCTACGTGGCTTGTGGCTTACTGGTACCTTACATCTTCCTTGTCCTGGCGGCAGCTGCAGGCAGTCTCCTCCTTTCCTTCCTGTTCCCTTAATTCTCCTCTCTGTTAGTCCCGCCTATACTTCCTGTCTGGCTACTGGCCAATCAGTGTTTTATTTATTAACATATTTGCCATACAGAACATCCCACAGCATCTTAGGGTTTCTATTGCTGTGAAGAGACACCATAACTACGGCAACTCTTATAAAGGAAAACATTTAATTGGGGCTGGCTTACAGTTCAGAGGGTTAATTCATTATCCTCATAGCCAGAAACATGGCAGCATGCAGGCAGACATGGTGCTGGAGAAGGAACCAAGAGTTCTGCATCTGGATTGGTAGGCAGCAGGAAGAGAGAGTGACACTGGGCCTGGCTTGAGCATCAAAAACCTCAAAGCCCATCCCCAGTGACATGTGTCCTTCAACAAGGCCACACTTACTCCAACAAGGCCACACCTTCTAATAGTGCCACTCCCTATGTGCCTATGGGGGTCAGTTACATTCAAAGCACCACAACAGCCCTGTCCTTCCAACTGCCAATCAAAAAACTATCTTTTCAGGACCTACAGGTTAAGTGCTCGTAACAGTTGAGCCATTTCTCCAGCCTCAAGAAAATGTTTTAATATATATTTAAGAATGGTTGTTATGGGTGTTGAGAGAGCAAAAGACTCCTTATAAAAGGAAGGTGAGGGCTTGGGGGTGGTGGTACATGTCTTTAATCCCAGCACCCAGGAGGCAGAGGCAGGTGGATCTCTGTGAGCTCCAGGCCAGCCTGGTCTACAGAGAGTGTTCCAGGATAGCCAGGGCTGTATAGTAAGATCTTGCAGGTGGACTTTTCTTTCCTGCCTGCCAGTTCCCAAATAACCAACATGGAGACTCAATATTAATTATAAATGCTTGGCCACTAGCTTAGGCTTATCACTAACTAGCTCTTACAACTTAACCCATTTCTTTATCTTTTTTCTTTTTCCTTTTTTTTTTTTTTTTGGTTTTTCGAGACAGGGTTTTTCTGTGTAGCTTTGTGCCTTTTCCTGGAACTCACTTGGTAGCCCAGGCTGGCCTTGAACTCACAGAGATCCGCCTGGCTCTGCCTCCCGAGTGCTGGGATTAAAATCTTTTTTCTTTTTTTGACAGGATTTTTCTGTGTAACAGCCCTGGCTGTCCTGGAACTTCCTCTTTAGACCAGGCTGGCCTCTAACTCTGCCTGCCTCTCCTTCCTGAGTGCTAGGATTAAAGGTATGTACCACTACTGCCTTGCAAATTAACCCATTTCTATTAATCTACATTCTGCCACATGGCATTACCTCTCTTTCATCTTGCACCTCCTGTTTCCTCCTTGTGTCTGGCTGGCAACTCCTCTGACTCTGCCCTTCTTCCCAGCATTCTCTCTGCCCCTAAAATCCTGCCTAGCTATCAGCCAATCAGACAATTAATGAAAGCAACACATTTTCACAATGTACAGAAGGATAATTCCACAGCAAGACCCGTCTCAAAATAAAACAAAAACAATAAAAGGGAAAGTGAAAAAAGGCATTTCAAGATATAAAAACAGAGTATTTGTGCCAACAGACTATCTCAGGTCATAGAACAACCCACATATTTGTCCCACAACTTCACATTGACATTCATTGAAAGATTACAATAGTTTTTTTTCTTCCTTAAACTAAGAAAAACACACCCACACATGCATGTGCACACAGACAGACAGATAGATGCACACTTTTTCAGTAAGGGAGATTGAGTCTGGGTTTCACACATGCTAAGCAAATGCCCTATCGCTGAGCTGCTGAGCTATCCCTCATCCTTCTTTAAACTTTTTATTTTGGAAAAAGTCTCAATAAGTTGTCTGGGTAGGCCTTGAACCTGTGATCTTCCTGTCTCAGCCTTCCAATTAGCTTGGATTTCAGACTGAACCACCAGATGTGGCAACATTATGTAAGTGCTTGGATCAAGAACAAAGCAGAAGATCTTCAAAGCTGCGTGGTAAAAGGCATTTCATCTCTGCCTGGTGCTCTTAAGGCTTTGAGAGAAGTCTGGCCTTGAATCTGCTTTTCTGGAGAGGTCACATGTAAAGACCATGAGGAGACAGTGAGATGCCCAGGATCCCCCTGCTGTGTCTGAGACAGTGAGAGATGCCCAGGATCCCCCTACTGTGCCTATTGCAGACCCCAAACTTGTCATTTTCAACGTGAACATCCCAGCTCCATCTCTCATCTGATCACAGTCCCAAGAGAGACCCTGAGCCGGAGCCTCGAGCTGAGATGTTCCACATCTCTGGCCACAGACACCAGGAAGGTCAGAACTGGCTGTTGTGTTGGAGCCGCCAAGTCTGGGGGTTATGTGTTAGACAGTTACAGAAACCAAAGCTTTCTGTGCACCCTATTTCAAATGTCAAACCATGCAGTCACCTATCACCCCATGCCCCCTTCTCGGCCATATTTTCCTCATCAGCATTTCTTACACTGATATTACTATATGTTTCAGGTATTTATTTAGTTGTGGACACCAAGGGAGGAATTTTTTGCTTGTCAGGTTCATTGCTGAATTCCCAGTGTATACATTGTATTGATGAGTGTGAGCTCAGGATTTGTTAACTACATGGACAAGAAGAATCAACATTAAAGTCTTGTCAGTACTTATATCTGAGGGAGAGAGTGGACACAAGTATCAGGATTTAATTTCCTGTGTATTGCCTCCCTCCTGCCCGCCCTTCCTTCCTGTGCTAAGCATGTGCTCTACTACTGAGATGTACCTATTCTTTTTAAGAAAAACCGAAGCAAATATGAAAGATATTAAATTTTAGTGTGTGTGTATGCGCGCGCGCAGTACTGGAGAGATGATTCAGTGGTTATAGGTACTTGTCACTAAGCCTAGTGACCTCAACTGGATCCCTAGAAGCTACATGAAGAAGAGGAGGACTCACCCTGTAAGTCCTCTGACCTCCACACAAGAGCTGTGGGGTCACATGCTTGTGGTCCTAATACTTAGGAAACAGAAGCCGCAGGATCAGGGCTTCAAGGTCATTCTGGGTCACATATAGTGAGTGTGAGACAAGCCTGGGCTACTTGAGACCCTGTCTTAAAAACAATAACAAAAAAGTCATACACAGTGGTGCACACCTTTAATCCTGGTACTCAGGAGGCAGAGGCGGGCAGATCTCTGAGTTTGAGGCCAGCCTGATCTACAGAGTGAGTTCCAGGACAGTCAGGGCTACACTGATAAACCCTGTCTCAAAACCAAGACAAAACAACCAGAACAAACAAGCCCTTTTGCCACACGATCTTTTATAATTCCTACCGTAAAATTTTATGTGAATAACATTTGTATGAGGATGTTCATAACATTTGTTTGTAATACATAAAAAGTGGGGGTAAATCAAATGTTTGTTGGTAGTTGCTAACTAGAGAGCAAACTGGATACTCAGCAATAAACAAAGCATCCAACGCTCAACACCATCACGCTGAGAGAAAAGCTCACCCGGCAAGCACATGCTGTATCGGTCTAGTTATTAGAGGTGCTAGGCCAGACAGACCATCCATCGTGGACACAGATCAGCCCCAGCACCAGATGGAGGACAAGACCCACTCCAGGCAGCCCCAGTTCCTTCCTTCCTCTCTAGTCCCTGCTCCAGTGCTCCAGCACAGAGGAACCCCAACACATCACAACCTCTTTCCATAACTCAGTTTCCCCAAACAAATGTTCAGAGGATGGAATGGTGGCAACATGCCTCTGCTGCCCTGACATTTCAGGACTTTGATTCCTGCAGAAGCCGCTGCTGACTCAGGAAATTCCCTGCCAGTCTGTAACTGGCTGTTTCTATGGCAGAAGATGCCCCCTGGACCCTGGAGCTTTTGCCTTAGACAGATGTGGTAGGGGCTAGATGCCTCCATCCATCACTGAGGGGGGCAGGGCTCTCTGTGTTCCCCCAAAAGAGACCAGAGGTCAGACCCTCCCCCACCACTTGGGCTTTGTAAGCCAATGAAAATTCAGTCCCGTGAATAAAAGCCCCTTGTCCAGAGTTCTGAGCCCTAATCCTCTTACACATCCCCAGCGGAAAGCCGGAGCTGGCGGCAGAAGGGACTCTCTGATTCTCTGCCAGCTAGTCCTTTGTCCCACACTCTGGTGCCAACTGCATCTCATCACAGAGAGCTGCCGCCCCTGCCAAGCTGCCCCACAACTGAATGTAATTGTCCCTCAGTCTCTGATGATGAACCAGTCAGAACATGAGCTCTGGATCAGGGCTTGAAGGGGCAGACAAGTCTGAGGAGGACTCCCCTTGTCCCAAGGGAGCCATAGGCTACTTTAGAGCCGCACCCACACCCAGTGTCTCCTGGCCAAGGTTTCTTTCTGCCTCTCTCTCCTGGAAGCCTGGATTGTTCTTCAAGCAATAAGGGAGGTTGGGCAGGGTTGGGTGTTCACAGGGTCTCTCTTGTCTCATTTATTCCTTTAGGAAACTCAGGTAAAACTGCTTTTGACTGAGACTGGCAGGTTCCGTCGAGTGTAACGTAGGGACAGACATCCTTGAAGCATGGAGAAGCACCATGGCTCCATTGTGGTCACACAGAGACCCACCACATTGCCAGAGGTACAAGGTGCTCTTAAGTAGGCAAGAGAGGCCAGGGGACTTGGCTGGAGTGGACAGGAGTAGGGCCTGTGGGAGCTGCTGTCCTGAGGCTCTGAGGCAGAGCAGCTGGCAGCAGGGCATGGAAACTGTAAAGCATGCACGACACACCACAGGCCTGGGCATCTGAAATGGATGTCCAGTGGGCAGGGCTTCAGGATGCCTGGGACAAGCTAATTTATTTAGTGAGGGAGAAGTTAAAATTTAACAAGAAAATACTAGAAAGTCAATGATTTAAAAGTTAAATAAAAAAAGATGAATGTGAGGCACTCACCTGTAATTCCAGTACTCCAGGGGTGGAGGCAGGAGGATCAGGAGTTCAGAGTCATCCTTAACTACATGGCAAGACTGAGATCAGCCTGAGCTACATGAGACTATGTCTCAAAAAAAGAAAAAAAGAATAAAAAAAACCCAAAACATTTCTTCTAGTTCCAAGACCCTTGGGAGCCACAGGTTATTGTGAAAACATGGCCCAAGTCTTCATACCACACGCACCCAGTACCCAACTGGCATAGAAACCAGATCACACTGGACAGAGGTGGTGCACGCCTTGAATCTCAGCACTCAGGAGGCAGAGGCAGGTGGATCTCCATGAGTTCGAGGACAGTCTTGTCTACAGGACAGTCAAGGCTATACAGAGAAAACCTGTCTCAAAAAAAAAAAAGAGGCCAGGCAGTGGTGGCACATGCCTTGAATCCCAGCACTCAGGAGGCAGAAGAAAAGAAAGAAGAGAGTAAGAGAGAGAGAGAGAGAGAGAGAGAGAGAGAGAGAGAGAGAGAGAGAGAGAGAAACCAGATCACAAAGCTCTTTAAGGGGTCAGCCCTCAAGAGGAATATACGTTTTGACAAGAAACACAACAGGAAGGGCCTGAAGAAGATTCTGGAAAACAATGAGGAGGCACTGGCTAAGATTATCAAGGCCCTGGTGAAATCTGAGGAGGCTCAGTCCAAGATGCCAGTGGGTCCCACTGTGAGCTCGGTTGTCTTGCTTCCACTCTGCACCCCCCGCTTGCGAAACTGGTTCATGGCTACGTAGCCGAGGGTCTCAGGCTCTGCCAACTAAAGGCCAAGGGCCCAAACCAAGGCTGAGGCTGCAACTCCAGCTCTGGCCCAGGTTTCACCTCCTGCTGTAGGCCAGGATGAAGTGAGACCACTGACTGGACCAGTCTACGGGAAGAAAGAAGGGTTTATTGGGGATCAAACTGCCAATGCTATCTCTGCGTAGGGGCGGGGAGTAAAATGTCAGACAGGCAAGTGGATTTTGTATGACATCAGGTTGGGGGTCTTTGAGCTGACATAGGCTGCTGGACTGACCGGGAACTAGATGCACTTGCCAGAGGGAGCTGATTTTTGGGAAAGATTAAGGGAGGTCCTGGTAAACAGAAATGGGCCTTATGAGATTCCTGAGGGATGCTGAATTTAGGCTTCTGTTTACCCCATAACCATTGACTTTCACTGACTTATGCAGAACTGTCTGCAAGACCTGGGATTTGAGAATCTTAAAGAATGGGGCAGACTACAGTCTAATGCTGTAGACTTTCCCAGAACTTTCTCGGGACAGACCAGTTTAAACACAGTTGCCTGCCATGTACTGTAGATTATATCTGGGGAGCACAAAAGCAAGGCAGAGGCCATATCCAGACTCAGGGCACACTGACCAGATTAGATTCTATAGTTTTGTTCTGACATCTAACAAGAATACACACGTCTTATATGTTGAATGTAAGTGTTTAACACAGGAGGCGTGAAATCACACCCAAGAACAACCAGGGAACGTAACACACCTGAGGTAAAAGCTGCCTTTTCTCCTGGAGCTTCTGTCACAGTTCCCCAAAGTATTGTTCACCAGGCATCATTCTTTTGACCATGTTCCGACAAATAATGACCCTTCTCTTTAGGACATTGTCACCAGAACTGCTGTTTGGGGGAGGCTTTGGACCTAACACCTGCTCCACTTCCAGCTCAGGCTCCCAAAGGTTCCCAGGCTCCTGTGAAAGGCCTAGCCTCTCTCTGTCTGCCAAAGTGAAGACAGATGGACGGGTGACCCTCTCTCCTCACTGTTTGCAGATGGCTGGCGTCCTGTGCTGCTTCTATAAATAAACTTGAGGCAGAATCTGTTTTGGTTTTGGTTTTGATTTTTTTCGAGACAGGATTTCTCTGTGTAGCTCTTGCTGTCCTGGAACTCACTCTGTAGACCAGGCTGTTTTCAAACTCACAGAGGTCTGCCTGCCTCTGCCTCCTGAGTGCTGGGATTAAAGGCATACCCCACAACAGCTTGTTTTTTTGTTTTTTTTTTTGTTTTTTTTTTTTTTAAAACTAGATGTCGTGGCACACACCCATAATCTCAGCACCTGGGAAACAGAGGCAGGAGGATGAGGAGTTCAAGGTCAACCTGGGCCACACAGTGAGAACTTGTCTCACAAAATAGCCAAGCTTGATGGTGAACACCTTCAACTCTAGCACTGGAAAGTAACACAGCTTTACAGAGTTGAACAAATGCAACACAAAAGAATGCAACACATCTTTGCATCATTAAATAAATATTCCACAGCATAAACAAATGTAACACATCTTCAACTAATATTCTGCAACAGGGACGGCCACACACGGTGGGACTGCCCCTCTTCCTGTAACCCTGAGAGCCCACTCTAGTCATGCCTCTGCCCTGCTTCTCCCTAGGCCCCCTTGGGTCAGAGTCACCCATGAGCTCCGTGCTTTGATCAGTTCTCTTTCGTCACCATCTTACTTGGGCATCTTTTCCGCAGTGGACCATCCCCCGGCACAGGTTCCCTGACTACCTGGCCTATCTTGCTTCCCTGCTTCCCTTTCAGTTTCCTTGCCAGTTCCTCATATCTCCTGACTTCCTCTGTGGTCCCAGCGCTCAGGCAGGGGGCTGGAGAGATGGCTCAGACAGTAAGAGTGCTTGCTGCACAGGAGGATCAGAGTTTGGATCCCAACACCATATGACGAGCCAGGTCTTTTCTGAACATGCTGGTAAGCCCAGCTTCAAAGGAAGACTGAGACATCAGGGTTTCCTTATTTCTGGTAGCTGAGAAAACAGGAGTCTTGTTTTGTTTTGTTTTTGAGACAGGCTTTCTCCGTGTAGCTTTAGGGCCTTTTCTGGAACTCACTCTGTAGCCCAGGCTGGCCTCGAACTCAGAGAGATCCGCCTGCCTCTGCCTCCTGAGTGATGGGATTAAAGGCGTGTGCCACCACCGCCTGGCCCAAAAACAGGAGTCTTATGCTCAGGGAGAGACCTTGCCTCAAAGGAATTGGTAGAGAGTCATAGAGGAAGACATCCATTGTTGTCTTCTGGCTTCCATGTGTGTATCTCCACACACTCACACAGACTTACACATTCGAAAAGAAACAAATATTTTTAAAATGAAAATAGCCAGGTAGTGGTGGTGCACACCTATAATCCCAGCATTCCGGAAGCAGAGGCAGGAGGATCTCTTTAAATTCAAGGCCAGCCTGGTCTGCAAATTGAGTTCTAGGACAGCCAGAGCTACATAGAGAAACCCTGTCTCAAACAAATAACAACAACAAAGAATAAATATGTAAAATAAATAAACAAACAGTAATGATCAGCCCTCAACTGGTATTGGCAAAAGAATCTCCTCTTCTTCCTTTTGCACCCCACCACCCGAATCCACTGCTTACAGTCCAGTGGATTGTAATCCAACCTTCACACCAAACGGCCAGCACATGGTCTGCAGAGGACAAAAATGTAGCCCAGGGCAGGTAAGATGGCTCAGCAGTAAAGGCACTTGCCATGCAAACCTGGAGACCTGAGTGTGATCCCCAGAATCTACCTCAAGATGGAAGGAGAGTTGACTCCATACAGTTGCCCTCTGACCCCCAGGCTTGCATGGTACACATGACCCCCCAGCCCCCCGACATCACACACAAATAATAAACTTGAAATTTTTAAATGTGGTTCAGAAGTAAGAAGTTAAAATAGCTCCCCAATGATTTTTCACATGGGGTAATCGTCAAACACCATGTCACTTCACGCGGTGATGTTTTCATTTTTGTTTGTTCCTAAAGTTTATTTATCTTATGTCCCTGATGTTTTGCTTGCATGTATGTCTTTGCACCACGTGTGTGCAGTACCTGTGGACGTCAGAAGTATGTGCGGGATCCCCTGGAACTAGAGTTACAGATGGTTGTGGGCTGCCATGTGGGTGCTGGGAACTGAACTCCATCCAGTCTTCTGGATGAGCAGCCAGTGCTCTTAGCCCCTGAGTGCCGGGATTAAAGGCGTGCGTCACTATTTATTTATCATTTATTTATCATGGCTATTTATTTATCATTTAACCCACATGGATTCTTCTTTAGGTTCCCATGGAAACACAATGAGGAAGGTGACTACTGAGAAATTAGAAAAAAAAAAAAAGCAACAAATAATTTCTGAGACTTTATCATACAATGTCACCCAGACTGGTCTTGAATGATCATCCTACTCTCCTGAGTGTGATGGTTACAGGCAAGTTCCACCACCAGCTCATGAGTACATTTTTTTGTGTATGACAGAATCCCACTGTGTACACCAGACTGGCCTCAAACTCACAGAAGTCTACCTGCCTTGGTCTCTTGAATGCTGGAGCTAAAGGTGTGCGCCACCATGTCCAAGATCAGATTTTAAAATAGAAATTTCAAAGCACTGGGGAGGTGGCTCAGTTGGAAGAGTGCTTGCCCTGCAAGTAGGAGGACCTGAGTTTGATCTCTAGAACTCAGGTAAGAATGGCGGGCGTGGCAGTGAATGCTATAACCTCAACACTGGGTACAGGAAGGTCCCTGGAATTTCCTGGCCAGCCATCTTGATCTACTTGTTGAACTCCAAGACAATGAGAGTGTCTGACTCAAAGGAAGTGGACAGCATTCCTGAGGATGACACCTGAGGTTGTTTTGTCCTCTGCCCCCCAATACATGTGCATGTCCACTCCCGACACCTGTGTACCCCCATGCCCACAAACACACATACACATACCCCCCCACTTTTAAAAATAGGCTATTCTCCCTTGGGAAGCCTCTACTCACACTTGGTATCTCCTAGTTTCTTTGTTTGTTTGTTTGTTTTTTAATAGAAGCTCACACACAAGAGAAGACATTCTTTTTTTTTTTTTTTTTTTTTTTTTTTTTTTTTTTTTTTTTTTTTTTTTTTTGGTTTTTCGAGACAGGGTTTCTCTGTGTAGCTTTGCGCCTTTCCTGGAACTCACTTGGTAGCCCAGGCTGGCCTCGAACTCACAGAGATCCGCCTGGCTCTGCCTCCCGAGTGCTGGGATTAAAGGCGTGCGCCACCACCGCCCGGCTGAGAAGACATTCTTGAACATGTCACACATACTTCTATGTCTCAGTTTCTCTCTCTCTCTCTCTGTGAGTTTTGAAACAGGGTTTCTCTGTGAAGCCCTGAGTGTCCTAGAACTCACTCTTTAGACCAGGCTGGCCTGGAACTCACAGAGACCCACTTGCCTCTGCCTCCCTAGTGCTGGGAATGGATCTCTCTTTCTCTTACTCTTCATGCCTATATTAGACCCCAGCTGCTTCATAAAAAGAAAGAGTAGAAATTTCAAAATATTTTCCCTAAATGATTAATAAAAGTGCAGAGATTCTGCCTGGGTGAAACTATTTGAGTGAATACATTGGATGGTTGAGAAATGAATCCTGGTGTGAGTCTGTGGGCGTTTTGAGCTATGGCTCTGGGAAGCATCACTTTCCTGCAATGTGGCCTTGCTGAACAGCACTGAGTTTCTGCTTCTTTCTTTTGAAACCCAGAAAAGGTAGCGTGTCTGCGAGCATTGAGTGAGGTCCAGTCAGTTCTTCACATCCACAGGTTCAACCAAAAACATTTTTAAAAATTGTGTCTGCAGGCCGGGCAGTGGTGGCACACGCCTTGCCTTTAGTCCCAGCACTTGGGAGGCAGAGCCAGGCGGAACTCTATGAGTTCAAGGCCAGCCTGGTCTATAGAGCAAGATCCAGGACATGTACCAAAACTACACAGAGAAAACCTGTCTTGAAACAAACAAAAAAAAAAAAAAAACAAAAACAAAAATATTGTGTCCGCACGGAACATTTTTCTTGTCATTCTCTAAACCACACATCATGACGACTATGTATATGACATTAATACTGAATTAGTATTATAAATCATCTGGAAATGTTTTAAAGCATATAGGAGGGGCTGGTGAAACAATTTAGTGAGTAAAGATGCTTGCTGCCAAGCCTGACAACATGAGTTCAATCCCCAGGACCCATGGTGGAAAGAGAGAACTCTCTCCTGCAAGTTGTCCTCTGTTATCCACATTTGTGCTGTGGCTCACGTATGTACGCACACATGCACGTGCACACACATACACACACACACACACACAATCACATGCAAAATAAACCAATAATGTAAAAAAATTTGAGTGTAAGAGAGGATGCATATAAGTTATATGCAAACACTACAACATTTTAAAAGACGATTTTGTGGTGGTTTGAAAGAAAATGGCCCCCAAAAGGAGTAGCACCGTTAGGAGGTGTGGTTTTATTGGAGCAGGTGTGGCCTTGTTAGAGGAAGTGTGTCACTGTGGGGCTGGGCTTTGAGGTTTCCTATGCTCAGGCTTTGCTCAGTGTGACACTTCGTTCACTTTCTGTTGCCTTTGGATCAAGATGTCGAATTTTCCAGCACCATGTCTGCCTGCACAGTGCTGTGCTCCCCACCATGATGGTAATGGACTAAACCTCTGAAACTGTAAATGAGCCACCACCTCAGTTAAATGTTTTCCTTTATAAGAGGTGCTGTGGTCATGGTGTCTCTTCACAGCAACAGAACACTGACTAAGACAGATTAATTTGTTTTTCTTTTATGTGTATGGATGTTTTGTTTCCATGTATGCATGTGCACAACCTGGTGCCTGAGAAGATCAGAAGAGGGAATCAGATCCCAGGCATGCGCATGGTGCATATATATGCACACAGGCAAAACACGCATTTTTTTAAAACCGAAAAACAAGAACGGGACTTCACCGTTTACAGTGACTGTAGAGGATGGTTTGGGTCATGAAAATGATCTTCATATATTAGAAACAGGATACTTAGGTTTTACAAGTTCAGTCCCAGCCTTGGGCCCCAAGCCCCAGTGAACAAATAGAACAGTACTTCCATGACACTGGGGACTGAGTGGGTATCAGCTCAGTGTGACTCAACAGAGATACAGACTGCTAAGTCAGCAAGGCCCTCAGACCCAGGCAAGAAGGGCCCTGATTCTTTTCATGGAGCAAGAGGACCTCAGGGCCAAAGGAGTCACCCACTCAGGAACCATCCCCTCCACCTGTAATCCACACTTGCCGCAAAAGAACCCCGAGATCTTTTGTCTTCTGGGGAAAGCCTCAAACCTGCTCCCTTAGGAATGTGGTGGCACACACCTTTAATCCCAGCATTCAGGAGGCAGAGACAGGCCGATTTCTGAGTTCAAGGCCAACTTGGTCAGTCTGCAGAGCAAGTTCTGGGACAGCCAGGGCTATACAGAGAAACCATGATTGAAACACGCACACACACACTCCAAACAACAACAACAAAAAGCCTATATATAGACAGACCTGAAACATGTGGACTCTGGTGTCTAGATGTGGCTTCCTGAAGCAACTTCATTGCAGGTAGAGCAAGAATGAAGAGCAGAGAGGACTCAGGTGAGGGAAGGAGGGAAGGTAGTAGGTTCCTAGGCTATTCTGCAGCAGAACTCTGAGGAGATCAGGGAGTCCAAATAAAAACTTAGGGACTGGAGAGATAGCTCATCAGTTAAGAGAGTATACTGTTCTCACAGAGGACCCAAGTTCGTGTCCCAGGACCCATTCTGAGCAACTCAAAATCGTTCCTAACTCCAGCTCTAGAGGTATCCAGTGCTCTGGCCTCCACGGGTACCAGTACTCATATACACATACTCACTGTACTGGTTAGTTTTTTTTATCAACACAAGCTAGGATCATTTGAGAAGAGGAAACCTCAGTTGAGAATGCATCCATCAGACTGGCCTGTAGGCAAGTCTGTAGGGCATTTTCTTTCTTTCTTTTTTTCAAGACAGGGTTTCTCTATGTAGCCTTGGCTGTCCTGGAACTCCCTCTGTAGACCAGGCTGGCCTCCAACTCAGAGATCCACCTGCCTCTGCCACCCAAGTGCTGGGATTAAAGGCATGTGCCATCACCACCCAGCTCCATTTTCTTGAGTAATGACTGATGTGAAAGGGCCTAGTTCACTGAGGGCAGAGCTTCCCCTAGGTAGTCCTAGAAAGAAAACGAGTTGAGTAAGCCATGAGGAGCAAGCCAATAAGTAGCATTCTTCCATGGTATGTGCTTCAGTTCCTGCCTCTAGGTTCCTGCCCAACTTGAGTTCCTGTCTTCGCTTTCCACAGTAATGGCCAGTAACCTGTAAGCTGCTTTTGGTCTTGGTGTTCATCACAGCAACAGAGAAAGGAAACTAGAAGACCCACTCAGTCACATAATTAAAAACAAACTAAAACTTGGGGGGGGGGCTTTCTAAGTCATGGTGAAGGTTTCACTGGAAGTTTGTTGACTTGAGTCATTCCTTGTTAATGTATAGACATGGACCTCCACATGTATTCCAGCCTTTTGTGAAAGTGTTGGAGAGGGCCATGTGCCCCTCTGAGCTCAGAAACCAAAGCATAGCAAGGCCTTTGAACTCAGAGTACCTGAGAAGAACACCTAGGACAGTGCAGGAGCCAGGGGAACAGTGCCCTTTGCAACAGCTGATGCCCAGCCAGGAGACCTGCACATTCAGGAACGGGGCTGGGGAGATGGCTCAGGGGGTAAAGTGCTTGCTGTTTAAGCGTGAGGATCTGAGTTTGAATCCCTGGAACCCATATAAGCCAGATGTAGTAGCAGATCTACAATTTTAGTGTTCTCATGGTGAGATGGGACGCAGGGACAAATTTCTCATAGCCCATGGGCTAGGTAGCCTGGCTTACACAGTATGAATAATAAAGAGAAGAACCTGCCTCAAACAAGGTGCAAAGTCAGGACTGGCACCCCAGGCTGTCCTCTGAACGCTACACGGGTACCATGGCATGTAAGCACCCACATTCACACCACATATGTCCATACAGATTAACAAAAAAATAGAATTTTAAAAACTTTTATTCTTCTCTCATACATTACATCCTGACCATTGAAATTAAAAAAAATTTTTTTTTTAAAGTTTGAAACAGCAGTCTGTGCCAGGCTGTGTTGGCACACTCCTTTAATCCCAGCATTTGGGAGGCAGGGGCAGGCAGATCTCTGTGAGTTTGAGGCCAGCCTGGTCTGCAGAGTGAGTTCCAGGACAGTCAGGACTGTTACACAGAGAAACCTTGTCTAACAAAAAAAAAACCCAAAACAAACAGAACCAAACAACTGTCTGCCTATTTGTGTTTGATCTTATAAAGAGTAGGAAAGATAAAAAAGAAGCTTTGCTGATTCATCTCAAGGACCCAGGAAACAGAAATAGGACCAGCAGCTGACCAAGAGAGGCAGGAATCTTAATAGAAAAGTGACTCCTGTAGGAACAGGTGGGGAAGGGGCAGCAGAAGGGCTGGTGGGATGGCTCAGTGGGTAAGAGCTGCTGCAGTGCACGCTGGGCAGCCTGAGTTTGCACCCCCTGCATCCGCATGAAAGGCCAGGCATGATGCTGCAGTGGTGGTGCGCACCTTAATTCCAGCACTTGGGAGGCAGAGGCAGGGCTTTTGGACTTTGAGGCCAGCCTGGTCTACATACAAAGTTTCAGGCCAGCCAGGGCCTCTCTCAAGGAAAAAAAAAGCCAAGGGTGGTGTCTTAGTTAGGGTTTCTATTGCTGTGAAGAGACACTATGACCATGGCAGCTCTTACAAAGGAAAATGTTTAATTGGGGCTGGCTTACAGTTCAGAGGTTCAGTCCATTATCATCATAGTGGCATGCAGGCAGACATGGTGCTGGAGAAGGAGCTGAGAGTTCTACATCTGGATCTTCAGGCAGCTGGAAGTAAACTCTACTAGGCATAACTTGAGCATAGGAGACCTCAAGCCCACTCCCACAATGACACACTTCCTCTAACAAGGCCATACCTCTCAATAGTGCCATTTCCTATGAGCTTATGGGGGCCAATTACATTCAAACCACCACATTCCACTCCCTGGTCCCCATAAGCTTGTAACCATGTCATAATGCAAAATGCTTTTAGTCCAACTTCAAAAGTCCCCATAGTCTATCACAGTCTCAACAATGTTTTAAAGTCCAAAGTTCAAAGTCTCTTCTGAGATTCATGCAATCTCTTAATTATAATACCCTATAAAATCAAAATAGAAAAACAGATCACATACTTCCAACATATAATGGTACTGTTCCTAAAGGTAGGGAAGTGGGCATAGTGAGGAAATACTGGACAAAAACAAGACCAAAAACCAGCTGGGCAAACTCTGTGTCTCCATGTCTGATGTCAAAACATTCTTCAGTTTTCCAATTCATTTCAGCTTTGTTGATTGCAACACACTTCTTTCTCTGGGCTGGTTCCACTCCCTGTTAGCAGCTTTCCTCGGCAAGTATCCCATGACTCTGGCATCTCTAATATCTTAGAGTCTCAAAGGCAATCCAGGCTTCACCTTCACAGCTTCACACAGTGGCCTCTCTGGCCCTCCATTCAGGGACACCCCTGCTACATACCTGGCCTCAGCAGTTTTCCTTAGTTGCTGAGGAATATTCAACAACCCTTTTCTTCTACCCTTGATTCTAAAGCCAGAATCATGTGGCATAAGCTGCCAAGTTCTGCTGCTTGCTGGGGCTGGATCATATCACCCTCATTCAATTACATCTTCACTAGCCTACTGTTTTCGATGGTTTCCTTCACTGCCTAAACTTGGCTGTTCTGGAACTGGATCTGTAGAACAGACTGGCCTTGAACTCAGAGATCTTACAATTGCATCTTCACCAGCTTTCTGTTTTTGATGATTTCCTTCACTGCCTAAGCTTGGCTATTCTTGAACCTGCTCTGTAGATCAGGCTGGCCTCAAACTCAGAGATCTATCAGCATCTACCTTCTGAGTGCTGGGATTAAAGGTGTGTACCACCGCTGGGTGGTGGTGGTGCATGCCTCTAATCTCAGCTCTCAGGAGGCAGAGGCAGGTGGATCTCTGTGAGTTCAAGGCCAGCCTGGTCTACAAAGTGAGTTCCAGGAAAGGCGCAAAGCTACACAGAGAAACCCTGTCTCGAAAGAACCAAAAAAAAAAAAAAAAAAAAAAAAAGCTTGTGCACCACCAAACCCAGCTGTAAGATTTTCTTTAATTGCTGGGCGGTGGTGGTGTACACCTTTAATGCCAGCATTTGGGAGGCAGAGACCAGATGAATATCTGTGAGTTCAAGGCCAGCTTGGTCTACAGAGTGAGTTCCAGGATAGCCAAGACTATACAGAAAAACCCTGTCTCGAAAAAAAAAAAAATTTCTTTAATTCCTTTTCACAAGTTGGAAACTTAGTTGGGTGAGATCTTGCCCCGAGGCCACTATTCCATTTATTCTATTTCTTAATCTGTTTATCTCCTTGAACACAGGACTTAGCTCTGTTCCATTTCCTAGTGTTCCTTTTCTCTTTAAATTATATGTTTTGTATTTTTACTTTCTCAGCTTCTTTCTTTTCATTATAAGTCTTCATTAGAGTTAACACTAAACCACACGACAGAATCTATACTAGGCTGTTTTGAGATTTCCTCTGCCAATGGAATGAACTGAACCAGGCCCCCACAGTTCATCAAATCACACTCAGCAGCACTGTCTTCCATGCTCCTAGTAGGATGGCTCATTAAACAGCACTTAAAGCATTCAACTGCTTTTCTAGTCCACAGTCCCAAGGTCCATATTCCTTCAAACAAAAGTACGGTCCTATCACAGCAAACCCCACTTTTGGTACCAGCTCCTGTCTTAGTTAGGGTTTCTATTGCTAAGAAGAGACACCACAATCACAGCAACTCTTATAAAGAAAAACATTTAATTGGGGCTCGCTTACAGTTTCAGAGGTTCAGTCCATTATCATCCACAATAGGGAGCATGGCAGTGTGCAGGCAGACAGGGTACTGGAGAGGTAGCTGGTAACAGGATGTTGACTGAGACACAAGGCAGTATCCTGAGCACAGGAAACCTCAAAGCCCGCCCTCACAGTGACACACTTCCTCCAACAAGGCCATACCCATTGCAACAAAGCCACACCTCCTAATAGTGCCACTCCCTATGAGCTTATGGGGGCTAATTACATTCAACTACCATACATGAACATCAGAAGCCAGAGCTCTGTGTCTGATGTTTGGCAGGGCCTGGGTGGCCAAGGGAGCTGAGGGAAAGTCCTTTTTCCTGTGGGAACTCAGTCCAGCTGCCAGTGAGTAGGGAGCAGAGTTGTGTCACTGGGCTTTCTGAAGGTTACTCCTGGCAACTTAGTTTGGCCTTGTTGTGGCCTTTGGCTAGGACCCAGTCTGCCCCAGGGTTTCTGTAGAACAAGCGCGAACTTCTGCCCAGGCTGGCCACAGAACCAACTGCACCAGGAAGCATGATGTCCTCCTTGAGAGGGCGAAGCTGTCGCCAGAATAAAGACAAGTGAGACCCAGGGCCCGCTGCCTCCCAAGAGAGGCCCAATTAGAGCAGTAAGCGGTTCCCACCAGAGCTCTGGCTGACCCTCAAAGCCAGCCACGTGGACAGGCCCCAGCAGGCTGTGTGATTAACCGCAGAAGCCTAGCCGCCTGCTGGGTCTGGCCTCTGGAGCATCAAAGGAACCCAAATGCTGCCAAGGAGGAAGGCCAGCTCTCTCCGCTTCCACAGGGAAGGCAGCTGCAGCACCCAGCAGGAGGAGAGTGAACCCAAAGGGCTCCTGAGACCTCCTTCTGGAGCCAGAGAGAAGGTATCATCATAGACCCAGGAAAGAGATGACCCCACAGGTCCCTATCACTGCCTCCCAAGGAAGGTTAGCCTTCTTCCAGGATAGGGTGCAAACAAGCAAATGCCTTTCTGCTATCCATCTGTCCATCCATCCATTCATTTGTTCATTCATTCATTCACTCATTCATCCGTCCATCCGTTCATTCATTCACTCATTCATCCATCCATCCATCCATCCACCCACCCATCCATCTATCCATCCTTTAATCCATCCATCCATTCATTCATTCGTTCATCTGTCCGTCTGTTCATTCATTCATTCATTCATTCATTCATCCACCCACCCACCTACCCACCCATCCATCGATCCATTCATTCATCCATCCATCCATCCATTCATTCATTTCCCAAGAACCTCCACCTACAGAATACCTACTGAACGACTCAATCTCAAAAATCTTTCTTCTATGGAAGTCAGATGGAAAGCAATTAACCTGTGAGGAAAACAATCAGAGGGCAATGGAGCTAGGTTATGGGTACCAACTTGAACCCCAGCTCTGAGACAGGGTCTCATGTGGCCCAGGCTGGCCTCAACCTAGTTATGGAACCGAAGATATCTTTGAACTTCTGGTCTTTCACTCCCTACCAACTGCATGATGGGATTATAGGCTTATGTCACATGCCCAGTTTATGCCGTGCTGGGAATGGAACCCAGGGCTTCAGGCATGCTGGGCAAGCTCCCCACCAGCTGGGCGAAATTCTTAGCCATGTGTCTATTTTTTCCCAGGCTGGTCTCAAACTCCCAGGCTGAAGAGATCCTCCTGCTTGCATGAGTTACCATGTCTGGCTCTTCCTGTTTGCCTGGTTTCTTCCTCTGTGAGGTGGGGGTAATTAAGTACTTGTAACACACAAGTTAAAAGGGTTAAGTGAATCAGTAATTGTAGATTATCCCAACTTTGCCTGCCTATTGTAAACGTCATATCAATATGCATTCATTTTAAATAAGGCCTCTAGAGCTGGGGAGCAGGCTCAGTGGGTAAACTGCTTGCTGTGCAAGCAATGAGGGGGTCAGTTCAGACCCCAGCACCCACACCTGTAACTACAGTGCTGGACTTGGGGTGCAGAGACAGGGGGATCCCTGGAGCTCTTGGCCAGCCAGTCTAGCTAAAACAGCAAGCCCCAGGTTCGGTGAGATATCCCGTCTCAAAACATAAGAGAGAGTAGCAGAGAAAGACCCCCAACCGTGACTCCCAGCTTCCGTGTGTGCATGCAGAAGGGAGCACCCCACACGCACACGCATGTAAATACACTACACCATCACTCACAGGCACACACAGGAGTAATTTCCAGTAATGATACTTCTATACGGAATCTGACTGGGAGGCTGGAGAGAAGGCTCAGCAGATGGCTGCTTTGCTAGAGGATCCAGGTTCAATTACCAGCACCCACATGGTAGCTCACAATGCTCTGTAGCTCCAGTTCTGGCGGGTGGGAGGGTGTCCGGCACCTTCTTCTGGCCTGTTCGGACACTGCATGCATGTGGTACAAACATACATGTCACAAAACAGCATACACATGAAATATTAAAAAAAAAAATTTTAGAAAAGAACGTGATTTGGAGAATATGTGGGAGAGTAGAGACTCTTAGAGGAGGTGAAGGTTGAGGTGATGTGAGCTTCAAGGCCGACTGAGATCATGCCTCATTTAAGAGCAGGGTCACATGATCATGTTTACAGCAAATCACTAGTGGGCTGTGATAAAGCTCAGTGGGTAAAGGCTTTTGACACCAAACCTGAGTTCAGTCCCTGGGAGCCACATGAAGAAGAAGAGAACCAACTCCCAAAAGTTGCCCTCTGACCTACACATGCACACACAATCAATCAATAAAATATAACAAAAATAAATTTAAAAAATCCAAACCAAATCACTGGCATGACATCAAGGATTGCCTTCAAGGCCCATTTACTATCAGCCACTGAAGAGAAAGGGACACAATTTCTAGAGCCATGTGATGCAATATGGGAGTTACCACCTGCCTGTGTGCGTGTAAGTTTAAGTAAAGTTATTTAGAATCCAGGCTGGGCATGGCTGGGCACACCTGTA
This sequence comes from Peromyscus eremicus, assembly GCF_949786415.1. Classification (NCBI taxonomy): domain Eukaryota; kingdom Metazoa; phylum Chordata; class Mammalia; order Rodentia; family Cricetidae; genus Peromyscus; species Peromyscus eremicus. The sequence continues at coordinate 103,926,495 of NC_081422.1, read as the reverse complement.
ATCCTAGCATAAGGGAGACAGAGATAGGAGGAGCGGGATGCGAGTCCGTCTTAGACTCACAGTGATTGTCGCCCTGCATCTAGGTAGGCAGACTGATTCAGTTTCTCAGCTGCATCAGTCACATTTTAAATGTTCAAGCCTGGGCTGGGGATGCAGTTCAGTTGGTAGAGTGTTTGCCCAGCATGCATAAAGCCCTGGGTTCCATCCCCAGCACCACATAAATCAGACGAGGTGATATGTGGGGTAACTCCTGTACATGGAAGGTGCACACAGAAGGCCCAGAAGGTCCAGGTCACTCTCTAACATAGGGAGTTTGAAGCCAGACTTGGCTACTTGAGATTCTGTCTCAAAACAAACATCAAATGTTTGTTTTATGTTGTAGTTAAGCTACTAATCTGGACAGCATCAACACAGAATAGTGCCTCCCATGCCTCACAGAAAGGAAGCTTGGCCAGAACTGTTCTAGGTAAGCTCAAAGGGACAAAGAGCAACTTTCAAACTCACAGTGGTAAATTGTGGAATGATAAAAATATCTTTCGTTTTTTTTTTTTTTGTTTTTTTTTTCTGAGACAGGGTTTCTCTGTGTAATAGCACTGGGTGTCCTGGAACTCACTCTGTAGACCAGGCTGGTCTAGAACTCAGAGATGCTCCTGCCTCTGCCTCCTGAGTGGCAGGATTGAAGGTATGGGCCACCACCACCGTTATCCTTTTATTTTTGTGTGCATGGTCCTAGGGTGTCCTGCTTGTTGGACAAATGCTCAACCAGAGTTCCATCCCAACCCCAATAATCATTACTTATTTTATAAATTGGCCAGTGGCAATGAAGAAAAGTTTAAATAGATTTTTTAAAATGTATTCATTTTCGTTTCTGCCTGCTTGTCAGTACGTGCACCACATGCATGTAATACCTGAGGAGGTCAGAAGAAGGCATCAGAGTCTCAGGTACTGGAGTTAGAGGCAGTTGTGAGCAGCCCAGTGTGGGTGATGGGGACTGAACCCTAGTCCTCTGTAAGAGCAACAAGTGTTCTTAACTACTGAGCCATCTCTCCAGCCCCCACTCATGGATTTTCAAAACAGATTACTAAAATAGATTTTATTATGTATTGGATACTATTACAAGATGACAAAATTTTGAAATTTTGTTATTATTGTATGTAATACATACACACACACACATACATACACACACACACACACACACACACACACACACACACATGCATGCATGCACCACACAAGAATATGAAGGTCAGAGGACAATTTTCAGGAGTTGGTTCTTTTTCCATCATGTGCATCCAAGGGATCAAACTTAAGTCATCAGGCTTGGAGGCAAGGACTTTTACCCACTGAATCATTTTAGCTGATGACAGCATTTAAAAATTGGAATTAAGGGCAGCAGGTATGGTGGTGCATGCCTTTAATCCCAGCACTCAGGAGACAGAGGCAGGAGGATCTCTGAATTTGAGGCCAGTCTGGTCTAGAGTGAGTTCCAGGACAGCCAGGGTTACACAGAGAAACCCTGCCTTGAAACCCACCCCCCCAAAAAATGGAATTAAAGAAATCAATCTAAGAAATGGTAAGAAAGAAGAAAATTAGGAACCCAGAAGATAAAGTACATAGCAAAATGAGTATTCAAATCCAAATTTATTAGTGATATAATATTAGTGATGGAATGTTTCCATTAAACAATATTTCCATACCAGCAAAGTCGTCCATATGTTGTTTACAAGATAAATGTCTGCAGTAAAAAGATACAGGAAGGTTGAAAGTTAAAAAAAAAAAAAAGCAAGAAAAGACTAGACTATATACATTTGCAAACACTAACCTTAGGAAAGCTGCTGTAACCATAGCAACATGAGATAAAATGGGCAAAGTCATTGTGCTAGTCAGTTTTTGGTTACTGGGACCAAATACCTGAGAAAAATAACTTAAAGAAATGAGCTGGGGATGCAGCTCAGTTGCAGAGTGCTTGCCTGGTGTGGACAAAGTCAGTACTCAGCATTGCAGAACCTGGGTGTGGTGTCACCTGCCTAATCCCAGCACTCAGAAAACGGTGGCAGGAAGATCAGAAGCTCATGGTCATCCCACACAGTGAGTCTGAGGCCAGCCTAAGCTACGTGAGACGCTGCCTGTCTCAAAAAGGGTAGAGGGGTTCTCCTGAGGAGAGAGGTCAGTTGGGAAAGTGTTTTTGCAAAATCTTGAGGATCCAAGTTCAGTTCTGGGCACCATCTTAAAAGCCAGGTATGGTGGTATTTGCCTGAATTTCCAGCCCTTGTGAGGCAGAGACAAGAGAATTCCTGGGGCTTGCTGGCCAGCAAATTTAGCCAAAATAACAAGCTCCAGGTTTAGTGAGAGACCATGTCTCAAAAAAAAAAAAAAAAAAAAGTGGAAGATATGCAGACTCAACACGCACACACAACCTATACATGTGCACCTGTGTACATGCATGCTCACACATGAATGCATACCCACAAAACAACTTTCTGAAGGAAAATCTACTTTAGCTTGTGGTGTCAGAGCTTCTGGTTCATGGTCAGCTGACTTCACAGTTTCTGGGCTGCAGTGAGACAGAAGCAGGGTGGAATGGTGGGGGGAAGGGAGGGGCTGCTACCAGATGGCGCCAGGAAGAGGTGGAAAAGGGAAAAAGAGACCCTTGAAAGCACTCCCCAGGCGGCACTTCCTCTAACAAAGTCCCACCCTGGGCTGGGGAGCTGGCTCCGTGGCTAAAATCTGGCAGAGGATTGGAGCTGGGTTCCCAGCACACACACACTGGGAAGCTCACAAGCCCCCCCCCCCTCCTTTCTCCCACCCTCCAATATTTTCACTAAATTAAGACTCTACTGGGGCTGGAGAGATGGTTCAGTGGTCAAGCGCTCTGGCTGCCCTTCCAGAAGACCTGGGTTCAATTCTCAACATCCACATACATGGCAGCCACACAACTGTCTGTAACTCCAGTTCCAGGGGATCCGAGATACTAGGCTTGCACAGGCTGAACAGACATTCAGGCAAGCAAAACATTCATACGTAGAAGTAAATGTACTTAAATAAATAAAAGACTTTATCAATGTACTATGTATGGTGGCACACACCTTTCATCCCAGCACTTGAGAGGCAGAGGCAGGTGGATCTCTTCTGAGTTCCAGGACAGCCAGGGCTACATGCTAGAGAGACCCTGCTTAAAAATAAAAAAATAAATAAAAAAGTACTCTATCAATGTGTCAATCTGTTGATCAGAGCATCATAATAAAATTACCTTCCTATCCCTCTTTTTTTTTTTTTTTTTTTCCGGTTTTTCGAGGCAGGGTTTCTCTGTGTAGTTTTACGCCTTTCCTGGAACTCACTTGGTAGCCCAGGCTGGCCTCGAACTCACAGAGATCCGCCTGGCTTTGCCTCCCGAGTGCTGGGATTAAAGGCGTGCGCCACCACCGCCCGGCCCCTCTCTCTTTTTAAATTAATTTATTTTTTAAGGTGTTTTTTTGAGACAAAGTCTTGCCTACCAAGCTGGCCTGGAATTTACTATGTAGCTGGGAATGACCTTGAACTTCTGATCCTCCTGCCTCTACCTTCAAGTGTTGGGATTTTATTTTATTTATTTATTTTTAATAATTTATCTTTAGTTTATGTGCACTGGTGTATGCATGTATGTCTATGTGAGGGTGTCAGAGCTTAGAGTTACAGACAGTTGTGAGCTGCCATGTGGGTGCTGGGAATTGAACCCGGGTCCTCTGGTAGAGCAGTTGGTGCTCTTAACCACTGAGCCATCTCTCCAGCCCCAAGTGTTGGGATTTTAGGTGGGTACCACAGCGCTTGGTTTCTCTGCCTAAATTTTTTTTTAAAGATTTATTTATTCATTATGTATACAGTGTTCTGCCTGCATGTATACCTGCACACCAGAAAAGGGCACCAGATCTCATTATAGACAGTTGTAAACCACCATATGGTTGCTGGGGATTGAACTCAGGACCTCTGGAAGAGCAGCCAGTGCCCTTAACCTCTGAGCCACCTCTCCAGCCCCCTCTCTGCCTAAATTTTTAATGGTTTTAATATCTGGGTAAATGGATTTGTATTCTTTTACATGTTGTACTTATTTTTAAATATTTATTTAGTGTATATGTGTACCTTGAGAGCATGTATGTGTACCACATGTATGTAGGCGCCTGTGGAAGTCAGAAGAGGGTGGTAGGTGTTGGATACTCTGGAACTGGAGTTATAGGCAATGTTGAGCCACCCAATGTGGGTGCTAGGAATTGAACCCAGGTCCTCTGCAAGAGCAGCGAGTGCTCTTAACTGCTGAATCATCTCTCCAGCCCACCTGTGTTTTGAGACAGGGTCTCATGTAGCCTTGTGCTCCCATGCCCAGTTTATGACGTGCTAGAGACCAGACTCAGGGCTTTGAGCATGCTGTGCAAACTATCAACACTCCTTGCCCCCAAATAACCTCTCAATGACTGGATTCTCTGGTGGGGAACAAGCCATCCACCCAGGAGTCTTTTAGCAGGAACAACTCACATCCAAACCATACACCATTAGATAGATACAGATGTTCAACTCACAATGCTATAAAAGTCAGCGCATCAGGAGATGCAATGGTGATAAGTCTGTACGTCTTCCACAGTATGGCTTCATACTGTGCAAAACACGAATGTATACAATTAGGGCCTGGCCAGGAGGCCCAGTGGGTAAAGGTGCTTGCCGTCCAATATCACACCTCGACTTCAATTCCCAGGTCCCATATGGTGGAGGGAGAAAACTGACTCCCACAAAGTATCCTCTCCTTGCCACATGTGTGCCCCCCAAATAAATAATTACATAAATAAATGTAATATAAACATCATCGAACTAAAAAGAAAACTAGGCAAACCCACCATCATGGTGATCTTATTTTTTATTTACTTACTTTAATTTTATTTTTATTTTTGTGCCTGTATCTCTGTGGGTATATGCCATGTGTGTGAGGGTACCCTTGAAGGCCAGAGTGGGGCATCAGAGCCCCCAGAGCTGATGCTCCAGAAAATTGTTAACTGCCCAACATGTGAACCAAACTCAGGTCTTCTGGAAGGGCAGCAAGTGCTATCAACCACTGCACCATCTCTCCAATGCCCATCATGGGGATTTTTTTTTTTTAAAGATTTATTTATTTATTACATATACAGAAGAGGGCGCCAGATCTCATTACAAATGGTTGTGAGCCACCATGTGGTTGCTGGGAATTGAACTCAGGACCTCTGGAAGAGCAGTCAGTGTTCTTAACCTCTGAGCCATCTCTCCAGCCCCCATCATGGGGATTTTTAAACCCATCTCTCTCACAACCAATAAAAAAAAATCAAATAACAAACCATGAAAAAAAAATATATATAATGGTTAACTATCATGACTTACCTAGCTGAGATACATGGGACATAGAACTCCAAACTGTAGTTACTGTTAGTTACTGTTATTCATTAAGCGGCGCTGTTTACCGTGTGAGAAAAGCCACGAGGTACAACAAAACCCACTGTAAGAGTTTATTAAGGGAAGGGAAGAGAGGAGATGTGCATAGGTCTATGGAATGACCATGTAGGAGGAGAGGGGAGGAGTAGGTGGAGCCTGCTTTTATAGGTCCCCCCAACATGCACACACAGGCTCATTACATAGCTATGCCATGCGTGCACAGATTGTGTGATCACACTGCCCACAAATTACCTGATCACACAGCACACAGATTACATAGGATTTAAGGCCCTGGGATGAATAAGCATCTTGCCCGGCTACTGGGTAAAAGTGTAGGGAAGGAAGAGTCTAGAATAATCATTCTGGGGGATTTGGGTGAGGTTTGCCCCCACAGATAGCAAAAAGGTCACCAGCTCATTAACAAAATCCACTCTCAGCGTTCTGGATGGAACTTGGGTATTTGATTTTTTTAGCTCCTCCATTGAGGAGACACCCTGCATAATTAACATTCCTGGCTCTCTTTGAGTACAAGGACCTCTACGTCCCTAACGTATGCTGTTGTTCTGTTTTGCTTTAAGACAAAGTCTCACTATGTACCTCTAACCTGCCTAGAACTTGCTATGTAGATGAGGCTGGCCTTGAACTTACAGAGATATACCTAACTCTGCCTCCTGAGTGCTGGGTTAAAGGTGTGTTCCAGCATGGCATGTGAGCGTATGTTCTTTAATCACAATATAAGTACCCAGTGTAATGGTGCACGCCTGTAATTCCGGCACTTGAGAGCTGGAGGAAGGAGGATCAGGAGTTCAAGGCCAGCTTGGGCTTAGTAAGATCCTGTCACCTGGCTGGAGGGATGGCTCAGAATTTAAGAGAACTTGCTACTCTTGCAGAGGATCCAGGTTTGGTTCCAAGCACCCATATCAAGAGGCTGATAACCACCTCTCACCAGCTCTCAAGGGTCTGATGCCCTCTTCTGGCCTCCATGGGCAGAGTGTGTGTGTGCGTGTGTGTGTGTGTGTGTGTGTACTAATTTATACATAGAAATTAAAATAAAAAATTTAAAAAGATCCTTTCTCAAACAACACAAGTTAGCTAGAACATAATCAGTTACAAAGTCAGACAATTTATAGTTTCAGAGAGAAGGAAAGGAAGCACAGCTCTCATAAGCAAAGGATCAAAGAAGATACTAAATAACAAAGCGCTTTATTTCAAAACTAGTGGAAGGGCTGGGCTGTCTCTTAGTGTTACAGTGCTTGCCCGACTCTGGGCCTGATCCCCACTAGTGGAAGCTCAATGAAGATAATGTTTCACACCCACAAGGACGATTAGAATAACGAGAGGACAGTAACTGTTGCTGGTAGGCAAAGTTGGGACCCTCATACACCGCTGGTAGAGATGTGAAATAGTGCTGCCATTTTGAGAACTGTCTGGCTGTTGCTCCAAAAGCTAAATGTTGGAGTGTAGCAGGCTTTCTTAGACTGCCAGTCCCCAAATTATGACACTGAGACTTATTATTAGTTATAAATGCTCAGTCTTAGTTTAGGTTTGTCCCACTAGCTCTTACAACTTAATTTAACTTGTTTCTCTTCATCTACGTTTTTGCCTTGGAACTTCTTACCTTTCTTTCATCTGGTATGTCCTGCTTTTCTGCTTCCTCTGTGGCTGGCTGGCTGGCTGGCTGGCTGGCTGGCTGGCTGGCTGGCCTGGGCATCTCCCTCTCTCCTTTGTTCTCTCCTGAGCCTAGATTCCTCCTCCTACTTATTCTCTCTGCCTGCCAGCCCTGCCTATCCCTCTACTGCCCAGCTATTGGCTGTTCAGCTTTTTATTAGACCAATCAGGTGCATTAGGCAGGCAAGGTGAAACAAATGTAACACATCTTTACATAATTAAACAAATGCAGCACAAACAAATGTAACACACCTTTCCACAGTTAAAGTAATATTCTGCAGATTAAACAGATGTAACACATTTTACATAGTTAAACAAATGCAACGTAAACAAACATATCTTTACATAGTTAAACAAATACAGCATAAACAAATGTAACACATCTTTGCCTAGTTAAACAGTATTCTACAACATCAGAGTGACCACAGGATCACACAAAAACTTCCATGAGGCACTGGGGACGTACTGCAGTGGTGAGCTCTTGCCTCTTGCCCCCAGAACTGCAAGAGCAAAAATCAAAACAAAAGCTTGAGCATACGCCGGGCGGTGGTGGCGCACGCCTTTAATCCCAGCACTCGGGAGGCAGAGCCAGGCGGATCTCTATGAGTTCGAGGCCAGCCTGGGCTACCAAGTGAGTTCCAGGAAAAGGCGCAAAGCTACACAGAGAAACCCTGTCTCGAAAAACCAAAAAAAAAAAAAGCTTGAGCATGAATGCTTATGGCCGTATTATTCCTAGTTGCCCTAAAGGGAAGCAGCCCAAGCCCCAGACTGATGAATGGATAAGCAAACTGTGGTAAACCTGCACAAAGGAATATTACTTAGCAACAACAAATAATGAAACACTGGCCTACACCATATAAGATGCATTTTTCCTGGTGAGGGAGTAGAGTGGAAGTTGCCTATTCATACTCCAGTGGCTTAAGGCTTTTACCTGGTGCACATACATGCATGCAGCAAAACACTCATACTCAAAATAAAGAACATTTTAAAAAATTAAAAACCAAAATTACATGCTTATATACACCTATATGAATGGCTAAAATTGAGAAAGAGCAATTCTCTCCACTGTTGGTAAGGATGTGGAACAAATATAATACTCATCCACTGGATTACCTAAAGCAACACTTACAGACTAGTTAATTGTTCTTAGTGTGCTGGCTAGTTTCATGTCAACTTGATATAAGCAAGAATCACTGGGGAGGAGGGAGCCTCAATTGAGAAAATGCCTCCATAAGATCGGGCTACAGACAGGCCTGTAGAGCATTTTCTTAATTAGTAATTGATGTGGAAATACCCAGCCCAGTGTGGGTGGGGTCATTGCTGGGCAGATGGTCCAGGGTCCTTTAAGACTGAGCTAGGCAGTGGTGGTACACACCTTTAATCCCAGCACTTGGGAGGCAGAGGCAGGCGGATCTCTGTGAGTTTGAGGCCAGTCTGGCCTACAAAGCAAGTTCCAGGACAGCCAGGGCTATACACAGAGAAACCCTGTCTCAAAAAATTAAAAAAAGAAAAGAAAAACAAGAAAGAAAGAAAGAAAGGAGACTGAGCAAGCCATAAGCCGGTAAGCAGCACTCCTCCATGGTCTCTGCATCAGCTCCTGCCTCCAGGTTCCTGCCCTGTTTGAGTTCCTGTCCTGACTTCCTGTGATGAACTGTGATGCTGAAGTGTAAGCCAAATAGATCCCTTCATCTTCAAGCTGCTGTGGTCATGGTGTTTCATCACAGCAATAGGAACCTAAGATGCACAGCTATGACAAACACCTGGCGGAAACCGCACAGGGAGGAGGGACTGATTTTGATGGACAGTTTCAGAAGGTTCACTCCATAGTTACTTGCCTCGTGTACTTGGGCAGAAAATCAAAATGGTGGAATCTGTGGCCAAGAACTGTTTCTTCCTTGGCAGACAGGAAATATAGGAGGGGCCAAGACAAGAAACATCCCTCAGGACTTGACCTCTGTGACCTGCTCCTTCCAGCAAGATCCCACCTCCTATAGTTTCCAGAGCTTTCCAAAATAGCTTCCCTAGCTGGTAACTTTCTTAGTAACTTTTCCAGTTATGATAAAGCACCCTGCAGAACAATTTAGGGGAGAAATGGTTAATTTTGGCTCACTGTTCAAGGTTACAGTGTGGTTACCACCCTATAGGTGGATCCTTAACGTTCACTGGCTAGCCAGCCCAGCCTACTAGACCACTTCCAGGCCAGTGAGAGACCCTGTCTCAGAAAAAGAGGTGGGTAATGCCTGAAGAATGTCCTCTCATCTCCATGTGTACGCACAGGCAGCTACATATGTGTGTGTGCACCCACACATACACAAAAGACCCTTTCTCAAAACAAGAGACCAGAGAGAAGGTTCAGCAGTTAAAAGCTCTGGCTGCTCTTGCAGAGGACCCACATTTAGTTCCCAGAACCCAGATGGAGGTTCATAATCATCTTTAATTCCATTCTAGGGAATCCAACACCTTCTGATTCTGTGGCCTGCAGATCCACACATGGTACACGCACATACATGCAGGCAAAGCACACACACACACACACACACACACACACACACACACACACACACATATTAAGGTGTAAATAAATAAGTCTTAAAAAAAATAACAACAACACTAAGTGGTGGCACACGCCTTTATTCCCAGCACTCAGAGGCAGAGGCAGGCAGATCTCTGTGAGTTCAAGGCCAGCCTGGTCTACAGAGTGAGATCCAGGAAAGGCAGGGCTACACAGAGAAACCCTGTCTTGAAAAATCAAAACAAACAAACAAACAAACAAAAACAACAAGCCAACCAAACAAAAAACAAAAAAATGAAATATCCCCCCACACACACAAAAGCACAACAGCAAATCAAAACAACAACAATAAAGGTAAAGACAGGCTAAGCTCCATCCCTCAGAGTTGCATACACACAATGCCACAGGAACAGTCTGACAGCTGCTTTTTGCTCTGATCAGTTGCTGGACCAACTTCTGCTGATTCTAACCATCATCTGATTTCTCTAGTTACATTCACATCTTTCTGCATCCATGAATGTAATCAGATTTTCCTTTGTGGGACCTCCAGCCCACAAATAATGATGCAGAGACTTATTGTTAATTTTGAAAGCTTGGCCTTAGCTTAGACTTGTTTCCAACTACCTCTTATAACTCAAATTAACCTGTTTCTATTAATCTGTGTCCTGCCACGTGGCTCTTACCCCTCTCCCATTCTGTATGTCCGATTTGTTCCAAGTCTTGCTGGTATCTCTCAGTGTGCCTAGATTTATCCTAAGTTCTTCTCTCTCCCCGAAGTCCTGCTTATCCTCTCCTGCTAGCTATTGGCCATTCAGCTCTTTACTAAACCAATCAGAAGGTGCCTTGGCAAAGACACATCTTCACAGTGTACACAAATATCCTGCAACACATGAACTCTGTGCAGCCTCACAGTTACACTCTAGGGAAACAACGTTTCTGAGTTTGCTGTAGTTGGGGTTCCTCACTCTCCTCCTGTGCACCTATGTCAGGCTCCAGGATGAAGAAACCATCTGTGCCCAGCAACAGCAGGGCCCACACGCCTCCTTGTTTGGCCAACAAAGCTGCTGTCCCTCACGGTGCTTACCCTTCCCTCCAGCCTGGAGGATGGGCTTGTTCCCACTCCTTTCAATTCTCCAAACACTTGCACAAGTATTCCTGTTGTGGCTTCAATATTTCACCCACATTCCAAGTTGGAAACTTAATCTCTAGGGCCATATGTTAGTGGGACTTGGAAGTGGGAAATGAGGCCTTTGGAGGTAGTTAAAATTTGATGGAGTCATGAGGATGGGCCCGTTGTGATCCTATTAATAGTTACAGGGAGGGAGGAAAAAGAGTAAACACTTGCTCTCCATCACCAAGTGATGCCCTACACCAGGTTGTGACCCAGCTAGAAAGGCCTGCAAAGAGTTAAACAGGTGTCTATGTCCTGCTCCAGAGTCATGAGCTATTGATAAGAGAGAATGTCTGAGCCAGCTGTGGTGCTGCATGTCTCTAAGATCCCAAAGATTGGCCGGGCTGTGGTGGCGCACGCCTTTAATCCCAGCACTTGGGAGGCAGAGGCAGGTGGATCTCAGTGAGTTCGAGGTCAGCCTGGTGTAGCTTAAGTTTTCCTGCCTTGCCCACAGTCAGGACAAATCTCTCTCACCTGCCAGTCCCACAGCCACTCAGACCTGACCAAGTAAACACAGAGACTTATGTTGGTTACAAACTGTATGGCTGTGGCAGGCTTCTTGCTAACTGTTCTTACAGCTTAAATTAATCCATTTCTATAAATCTATACCTTGCCACATGGCTCGTGGCTTACCGGCATCTTCACATGCTGTTTCTCATCGTGGCGGCTGGCAGTGTCTCTCTGACTCAGCCTTCCACTTCCCAGCTTTATTCTCCTTGTCCCGCCTATACTTTCTGCCTAGCCAACAGCCAATCAGTGTTTTATTGACCAATCAGCAACACATTTGCCATACAGAACATCCCACAGCAGCCTGGTCTACAAAGTGAGATCCAGGACAGCCAGGACTGTTATACAGAGAAACCCTGTCTTGAAAAAAACAAACAAACAAACAAAAACCCCAAGGATAGGATGTTCAGAAGTGTCAGTCCAGCCTGTGCTACATGTGACTCCATATCAAAAGCCAAACAATAAGGACCTGGTGCCTTCTTCTAAATAAATCTCAAAAATGAATAAAGATTTATTTATTTTTATTTATATCTATGAGTATTTGCACAAATGTCTGTGCACCACTTCTGTGCCTGGTGCCCTCAGAGGCCAGAAGATGGCACCGCATTCCCCTGGAAGTGAGTGCTGGGACTCAAACCCAGATCCTCACCAAGAGTAGCTTGTGCTCTTAAGCACTGAGCCAACTGCCTAGCCCTTTGGGTTCGGTTCTCATTGCTCTATCCCCAATGCCTAGACATATGCCAAAGGGTTCTGTAGATGTAGACTCTTGGATCCAGACAACACACGGCCCCCTAGACGGAGAGACCTGGCTCTGGGCTCAGTGTTGAGTGCTGCCTTTTGGAGCACAGGCCAACCTTTTCAGTTATCAGTGAAGGAAGGACAGCATCCATACGGTGCTTTGATATGAAGGAAAGGAAACAAATAGAAGTCCAAACTCACGGTCCCAGTGTCTGTGAGTGGTGCTTTCTAGTCCGTGCTCCAGGACTCAGGAGAGGAGACCCTGGAGATGGCAGTGTGTTGTTAGCTACATTCAGTGGCACATCCTATGATCCTAGCGCTTGGGACTGAGATTTGGATTCCAGGGGCTGGAGTGATGGCTCAGCAGTTAAGAGTGTGTTCTGTTCATGTAGAGGATCTGAGTTTGGTTCCTAGCAACTATACAGTCAACCCACAACTCCCTGTAGCTCTAGCTCCAAGGGATTCAACGCCTCCCTTGGCTACCATGGGCACTGGACACACACACACACACACACACACACACACACACACACACACACACACGCTAGTTTAATAAATACAGTCTTTATAGAAAAAAAGACTTGGGCCAGGTGGCAGTGGTGGTGGTGGCGACGGCGGCGTTGTTGGCGGTTTTGGCGCCGCACGCCTTTAATCCCAGTGCTCTGGAGGCAGAGGCAGGCAGGTTTCTGAGTTTGAGGCCAACCTGGGCTACAGAGCAAGCTCCAGGATAGGCTCCAAAGCTACACAGAGAAATCCTGTCTCGGGGGGGGGGGGGGGGGGGAGGGGGCTTGGATGCCAATCTGAATTTGATGTTTTTGTTTTTGTTTTTGTTTTTGAGATAGGGTCTCATGCAGTCCAGGCTGGCCTCAGTTCCCTATGTAGCCAAGGATGGCCTTGAACTTCTGATCTTCCAATCTCTACCTCCCAAATGCTGGGATTATATGAATGCTTCACCATGCCTAGTTTTAGGCAGTGCTGGGCATCAAATCCAGGGTCTCACACATGCCAGGCAAGCATTCTACCAACAGAACTACAGCCCCAGACCCTGTGACCATGTTTTGGAAAAAACAAGATGAATGTTTTGTACACGGTGAGGTGGTATGTGGGGGTGAATTATGCCCCTAAAAGACATATTCTAGGGCTGGCAAGGTGGCTCAGTGGATAAAGGCACTTGCTACCAAGCCTGATGACCTCAGTTTGATGCCTAGAACCAACCGAGTAGAGGAAATTGACTCCAGGAAGCTGTCCTCTGACCTCCATGGTCTGCTGCATACACACATGTACTAGGTTTGCATTCCTGTGACCAAAATATTCACTGGTTTCAGAGCAATTTCAGTCCATCATGGTGGGGAGCATGATGGTAGGGGCCCGTGGCAATGTACTGGTATTGGGGTGAAGTGGTACCCAAATCAGGAGCCAGTGATGCACGTCACCTTGAAAGGTCCACCCTCCCCGCAGGCTCCACCTCTCACGAAAGAGCTCCACAGAGCAGGGGTTTTCTTCTCCATGGTGCCTGTCTTCCACATCTTCAGTCTCTCTCTGTTATGGTGTATGCTTGTGGGTAGGAATGCCTGTGAATGCACCTGTGGAAGCCACAGTGATACCATTCATGTGTCTTTCCTATCACTCTCCTCTTTTTTTGAGACAGGGTCTCTCACTGAGCCTAGAAACTGACTGACTAGGCTGCTCTGTGAGCCTCTGGGATCCTCCTGATTCTGCCTCTCAGCACGTTGAAAAGATAAGCTCTCCACAGTGAGCAACCCCTCCACCCCCTCAGCAAAGTAAGGAGACAGCTGTTTACTGGGACACTCAGGGCTGCTGTGCCTACTGCTCAAAGATGAGCTGGCCGTGAATAGGCGATCTTACTAACATACACCTTAGGCTTATGCAGCCCCTGCTGTCCTGAACCTCTTTCAAGGCCCTGCCCAGTTTACAACCTGAACAATTCCCTTTCCCTCTCTCTCTCTCTCTCTCTCTCTCTCTCTCTCTCTCTCTCTCTCTCTCTCTCTCTCCCTTCCTTCCTTCCTTCCTTCCTTCCTTTCTTTCCTTCTCTCTCTTTCTCTTTCATTTCTTTCTTTTTTCCTTTTTTTCTTTCTCAAGACAGGGTCTCACTATGTAGCCCTGGCTGTCCTAGAACTCACTATGTGGACCAGGTTGGCCTTGAACTATAGATATCCACCTGCCTCTCCCTCCAGAGTGCTGGGACTAAAGGTGTGCACTTCACTCTGAACACTCTAAACAGAGAAGGGGAAGGCAAATCTGGCCACTTCGGCAGATGGGAGGTTTACACAGCAAAGATACTGCATATTGCCAGAATTATTTAAGTATACCAGCGGATTTTTTGTTTGTTTTTGAATAGTTGTTGCCTAGGTTGTTCTTGCCCACCTGGCGGAATTACGTTTTTGCTGACAAGAGCAGAGGACTTAATGGCAGACCAGGACTTCAGGGTGGTTGTGGCCCCAGGCTGCCCCTTGGGCTGTCTGCCTGTTAGAAGTATGTCTTTTGTTCGGAATGGGCTGGTTGTAAGTCTGCTCTCCTCGTTTGTTATGGGAATGAGGTCTAATGGCTGGGTAGGACTGTCTGCCCTGGAGAACAGACATTTTTGTCTGGCTATCCTAAATCTTCTTGTGTCTAACCGGCCTGGGTAGTAGACTGCTTATCTTTGGAGTACTTTGGATACAGTGTCCCTTTAGCTAAATTCTACTTGTGTGACCTAATGTCCTCTAAACTATCTATTAGTAAGTCCTTTATAACATCAATTTCATCACTTGGAGTTTCTTCTACATCAAATACTGGGATTATAGGCACGTGCTGCTAGGCCTGGATTTTTAGGTGTGTGCTGGGGCTCTGAGCTCAGGGCCTGGCTTTTTAGGTGTGGGCTGAGGCTCTGAGCTCAGGGTCTCATGTTTGTGCTTTACCCACAGAGTCCTCTCATTAAAAATTATTATCATTATTATTATTATTATTTGGTTTTTCAAGACAGGGTTTCTTTGTGTAGCTTTGGAGCCTGTCCTGGAACTCACTCTGTAGACCAGGCTGTCCTTGAACTCACAGAGATCGCCTGCCTCTGCCTCCCGAGTGCTGGGATTAAAGGTGTGCGCCCACTGTCAGGCTAAAAATTATTATTGTGTGCTTGTATGTGTCCATGATACACGTATGTGGGCATCCATGGCATTACAGCGAGTGTGTGGAGGTCAGAGGACAGTTCTGTGGGGCTGGTTCTCTACTTCCACCTTTGTGTGTTTTGGAAATTCAACCCTAGTGGCCAGGCTTGTCCAGGAAGCTCCCTTACTGGGGGAGCCAGCTCCCCTGTGACCCTGGCCTTTCCTTAGAGAGAGAGCTTCAGGACAGGCTCCAGTGCAGGATGGAGAGAGCAGAGACAAGAACATGCTGCCAGAGAACACCAGGGTGAAGGAAGGCTGTCCCAAGAGTTAAGTAACCTCTGTACAGGGGCACAGGGTCCCCAGAGAGGGCACTGGCCACCCCGTGGATCACAATCACGGAGCAGCACAAAAACCTGGCACAAAAGAATGTAAGGCCAGATAGAAATCAATACATCCGACTCTGACACTCAGTCCCTTCTTTGCCAAAGAGACTCCTGGCAGCATGTGGTGACTCTCGGGAACAGGCCTCTACTGTTTCCTGCTCCCACTTCAATCTGGGTTTTCCTAGCCCTCCCGAGGACACAGCCAGGTCTTTGAGACACATTTCCTAAGATGGTCGTGGGAAAAGTACAGGCAAACACAGTACTTACAAAGTCTAGATTTTGATTCACAAGGTTCCTTTACATATAATTCCCTTTCATCAACCAGTTTCTTTGTGGAAGAATCCAGAGGTGTTTAGCCTCAAAGGGAAGGCCCTCTAGTCCAGAGAATATTCCAGAAATACCATACAAGCCACACTAACTGTCCCCCACAACCCAATTAGATAAGAAACATGGTCAGGAAAGTGTCTCATACAATACGCAGTGCTATCTGATAGCAAACTGCAGGCTTTGTGCAACTCCAGCTGGGCAGGAGTTCAAGCTAGGAACACAGGACTTCTGTTGCCGGTCAATAGGAGACGAGGTAATTGGACCAACTCTTCCTCTACACACAAAAAGTCACACAAACGTCCAACAATACCAAAGAGCAAACAGTAAGTACTACAGAGATACTAGCTGCCATCCAGGAACCCAGACAGGTGGAGATACCGCCTCGTAGATCGTAAGGTGGCTGGCAGAAGAGGCAGGGTGGTTGGGGTCAGTGCCTGCATGAAGGATCTGCCAAAGGTAGAGTGCTGGTCACATTGTCTGTTTAGGATGGTGACCCCAGAGGACAGCCCCTAAAGAGTTACCAGGGCAACCAGCCTTGCTTAGTCTGATTGGTGTCAGTGGTTTAGGAACAAAGCAGCCACCAGAGGCAGGTGGTGGAGGCAGTGCACACCTTTAATCTTAGCAGGAGCAGAGGCAAAGGCAGAGGCAGGCAGATCTGAGTTCCAGGACAGCCAGGGCTCCATAGAGAAACCCTGTCTTGAAAAACCCAAACCCAAACCAAACCAAACAATACAACCCACCTGGATTTAATGTGATCCCAGAATTCCAGCTCCACCGGGCACCTCACAGAAGCAATCAAAAAGTCAGAAAGGCCGGGCGGTGGTGGCACACGCCTTTAATCCCAGCACTCGGGAGGCAGAGCCAGGCAGATCTCTGTGAGTTCGAGGCCAGCCTGGGCTACCAAGTGAGTCCCAGGAAAGGCGCAAAGCTACACAGAGAAACCCTGTCTTGAAAAACAAAACAAAACAAAACAAAACAAAGTCAGAAAGAAACCCTCCTAGGTCTCAAGATGTTCTAATCAATTTTCAAATACATGTCCACCATGAAACAAAAAAATAAGGCTGGGTGTGGCCCTGCACACCATGTTCCCAGCACTTTTTTGTTTATGTTTACTGTGAGAAAAGAGTTCATGTTGCCATATGTTGCCCAAATGTTGCTAGCTATGTAGCTTAGTATGACCTCACTTCTGAGCCTCCTGCTTCCTCCTGCTTCCTGTTGGGGTTACAGGGACCCACCAACACACCTTGCAGTGTTTAGGATTACACCTTGTACTTTGTTATTTTTGTTTTTGTTTTATTTTGAGACAGCGTTTCTCTGTGTAGCCCTGGCTGTCCTGGAACTTGCTCTGTAGCCCAGGCTAGCCTCAAACTCAGAGATCTGCCTGCCTCTGCCTCCCCAGTACTGGGATTAAAGTTGTGCCAGGACTTTCGGTCCAGCCTGGGCTAGATGAGACCCTGTCTCAAAACAAACAGACTGAACAAGATTAAATAAAAGCAAATAGGAAATTTAAAAAGGTTTCTGACATAGGAACCAAGGAGAAGCAGCCACAACTAGCCAACAGAAATACACTTTCAGTAGCTGGAGTCAGATTGAACACAGATAAAAAGTTCTAGAAAATTCCCCCACTTGCCAGTAAGCCTGTGTCTATTTAAACTGTCACTTTCTCAGACTCATCTCCATTTAGTGCCTGATTTGTTGTATCTGATTTTCAGCTGGCCTTCACCTCGTCCTCATGATTTGAAGTGCTGGGGATCGAACCCAGGGTCTTGTGTGTGCCTAGCCCTGAGCTACACTCCAGGTCTTTCACTTTTATTGAGGCGGGGAGGGTCTCACTAAGTTGCCTAGGCTGGCCTTGAGCTCACTCAACAGCCCATGGAGCTCTTGACCCTGTGACCCTCCCTTCCATTTCCTAAGTAGCTGGGATTACAGGCCTGGAGTCTGGTCTCCAGTTAACTTCTTAGGAAGCAAATCTGACCGCTTCAGCCCTGTGCCGGCTGAGTCTTTGCAGTCTGTCCTCAAAGGCCCTTTTCAGCCCCATCACCTGAACCTCTCCTTCCCTCACAATGCACTCGCGCGAGCGCGCGCACACACACACACACACACACACACACACACACATGCTTTCCTCAGTGGCTCCCCTCTGCCTTGGAGGCCCTCTTCTCTTGTTCCACTCCAAAGAATGTCTTCTATTCTTCAAAGTCTACTTGATTTTGTTTATTTATAGTTAGTATGTGTGCATGTCTGCACTTGTTGAAGTCAGCAAACAACTCACAGGAGTTGCTTCCCTTTCCACCATGGAGGTTCTAGGATCAAACTCAGATCGTCTGGCTTGGCAGCAAGCACCTTTACCCACTGAGCCCTCTCACTGACCCCTCAAAGTCCACTTTCAATCTCTTTTCTGAACTTTTCCTACACGTCTGTATTACAAACAGACACACTGTGTTGTGTCTATTTCATACTCTGCATGTGTGGTGTGTACATGTGCATGGGCACACTCACCTGTTCACCAGACAGATAATGCCTGTCTTCCTCTTCACCTTATTTTTTAAGACAGGGTCTCTTGGGGAACCTAGAACTCCCTGTTTTCTGCTAGACTGGCTGGCCAATTTGCCTCTGGGACTCTCAGTCTCCCAGCATTGGGGTTACGGAAGCACTGCCATGCCTGGCTTTTCACGTGGCGCCAGGGATCTGAACTGGAGTCTTCATGTTTGGCAGTAAGTTCTTTACCCACGATCTCCACTTTGAAGTTGAGATCTTGTTAATTAGCCATTAAGATTCATGGCATGTAGCTCTATATCACTCACAACATTTAATCCTTATTTATGAAAGAATGAGGGTTTTTTTTGTTGTTGTTGTTCAGTTTGTTGTTTTTTGGAGACAAGGTCTCACTATATAGCCTAGGCTAGCCCAGAAATCCTTTGACCTCCTGAGTGCTAGCATTACAGGCATGTGCCATCATACATTTTTTTTTTTTTTTTTTTTTTTTTTTTTTTAGTCAGGGTCTCACTACGTAGCCCTGGCTGTCCTTGAATGCATTATGTAGACCAGGCTGGCCTGGAACTCTCAGAGATTCACCTGCTTCTGCCTCCTGAGTGCTGGGATTAAAGGAGTATGTCACTATGCCTGGCTATACCTGGTCTTTAACAGTAGATGAGACAGAGTATTATGTATCAAATTGTGCTCCCCACTTAAAAATAAAGTTCATATATTGAATCCCCAACCTCCAAAGTAATGATAGTTGGAGAAAAAGCTTTAGAAAAGCTAGTTAGGGCTAAATGCTGTGTTCAGAGAGGGCCCTGTTCCAGTGGAATGTGTCTTTAAAAGAACAGGAGGAGCCAGGTGTGTGTGGTCAAACACTCTTGTAATCCCAGAACTTGGGAGGGAGAGGAGGGAAGATTGGGAGTTCAAAGCCAACCCTAGGAGGTTTCTACGTGAGACCCTATCTCAAAAAACAAAACCAAAAGAGAGGAATGACATTTCCCTCTGTTGCTAAAATCCCTTGGTGGGGGGATGTAAGTAATGACTACCCCCCCTTCTAAGACCCCAAAGACAAACCAAGGCATGGTTCCTTCAACGTTCACTGTGGGAAACCAATGAGTTTATTGGGCTTCCCTACAGAGCACAGGTGAAGGGTTACTCACTGGAGGGTGGATGTTTCACACAAAGGCTCCATAGAGTCTTTGCCTAGCAGGAATCCTGAAGTTCCCACACACTGGCATGGGTGGAGCACCCACCCTGCATCCCTATATATACTCTAGCCCCTCCCTGAGGCTGTGTGCAGTTAGGGCAGAGTTACCTACAACAAGCTGGAGGAAGCAGCTGTGACCACTCCCTGCTTCTCCGTGCGGCTGTGAACAGTCAACAAGCCCAGTTGGGATGATCTTTTCCTAGTGCACCCAGCTGAACTCCCTAAGACAGTGGCTGTTTGGCTTGGAGAGTGGTCCTGTACTACACACTCTTCCCATGCATGTTCCTCAAGATCGCCCAGTGAGGATGCAGAGAACACAGTTGTTGGAAAGCCAGGAAGAGGCTCAATAGAAACCAAACCTCTTGACATCTTTATTCCTAGAACTGTGAGAAAATGCACCACTGTCCAAGACATGGTCTGTCCTGTTTACCAGGCCAGCCTGAGATGAGGTGTTACCATTGCTAAGATTTCAACATCAAATTTTAAAAAATTTTATGTGTATAAGCATTGTGTTTGCATGTATGTGTGTGTAGCATGTACATGCCTGGTGCTGAACGAGGCCAAGAGAGGCCATCCAATCCTGTGGAACCTGAGTTGCAGATGGTTGCGAGCCTTTTTTTAAAAGTGTGTGTGTGTGTGTGTGTGTGTGTGTGTGCGTGTGCGTGTGCGCGTGCACGCGGTGGCCCTCTGAAAATCTCTCCAGCCCGATTTCAAACATTTTTAGACACACTTTTAGCTACACATCTACCATGAGAGAGGGAGGAACTGAGAACTGACAATGAGCAGGCCGGGGACACCATGACACTAAGAATGTGGACAGCTTTTTAAAAAGTTTTATTTCAAGAACCTCGTTTTTTAACTGGTATTCCAAAAAAAGGTGGGTCAAAGTACAAAAAAAAAGTCAGTTGAATAACAGCAGAGGTTTAGAAATCACAGCTGCAGAAGCAATGTACAGACAGCAGACAAAACGATCCAATATATGCAATCCTGCTCAGTTTCTTTGCTTATTTTAAGTGTTTTCCCCTCCTACAAAACACATCAGAGCATGCCATGAGATCAGAAAAAGAAAAGCTTAACAAATGGTTACGAGAAGCCAACTGTGTACAAGAGGAGACACCGGTCCTTCCCTCCCCCACCCCCCTTTCCTCTCTTCTCGCTCTGTTTCAGGTTAGGTTATTCCGGAGACAGTTCACCTCCAAGTCCTCTTGGTCCCCTTTGCCACCCTCAAGTTTGGGTGACATGGAGTTCTGGATGTTGAAGGACTCTTCCTCCTTCAGGCAGGACTTGAGAGCTTCCTGGATTTTGTGGGGAGCGCTGGGGTCATCCTAGAAGAGGAGAAAGTTGGGGGATTGTCGGGAAGGAAGATCCAGGTAGAAGGACCTTCCTAGCCCATGGCGGGACTCCCTAGACCGGAAGAAGTGAGAGGTGCCTGAGGGGATTCTGAGCAGCAGTCAGTGAGGAATAGAAGGTCACAGGTGACCTCAGCACTAGGGAGGTGGAGGCAGGAGAATCAGGAATTCAGCGTTAGCCTTGACTACATAGCAAGTTCAAGACCAGCCTGTCTCAAAAACAAACAGGCAGGCAGATACAAGTAATCAGATTATCAATAATTTTACTTCAGGCCATTCAGCTTTTCTCAGAAAGAGAGATGAGGAAAAAACTGGTCTATTTATTTATTACAATTTATTTATTTATTTATTGGCAGGGTCTTATGTAGCCCTTGCTAGCCTGGAACTCATTATGTAGACCAGGCTAGTCTTGAACTCACAAACATTTGACTCCTTCTACCTCCCTAGTGTTGGGATTAAAGGCATATACTGCCATACCTGGCTATTTCTTTTTTAAAGATTTCCCCAGAAAAGATCTATTTTATTATTTTTTTTAGTTATGTCTATGTGCATGTATCTGTGTGTGGGTGTGTGCACCTGAGTACAGGTGTCTGCAAAGCCAGAGAGGCCTCAGGTTCCTCTGAAACTGGAGTTAATGGCAGTTGTGAGCTGCCTGATGTGGGCTCTAGGGAACTGAACTTGGGTCTTCTGTAAGAACAGCAAGTGTTCTCTACCTTTAAACGTTCTCTCCAGCCCAAGAAACAGATCCTTTTAGTACTTGGCTAAGGGTCCAACGTCCACAAGAGATGGCTTGCCAGTCAATGTTCCCAGTGGGACCCACACCGGACTATGGTTTCCTATGACTTCTCCATATAGCCAACTAGAGGTTAAAGACTGCCTGGGACTCATACTGTCAGAACTGACCTGCTGGAGACACTATCTCAGAAAGCCCCAGGAAGCCCAGCCACCTTAGGGGCCTCCCACACTCTGTGTCGGCCCATATTCAAGCCGAGGGTTCAGAACTCACTTTGGAGGTACACCTGTGCCCAGAACAGGCACCTGACCTTGGCTGCATTTGCCCATTAAGGGTTTCCAGGAAGCCCACATCTGCATAGACCTAACTCTACATTCTGAGCTCTCAGAGGGCTGCCATGGCAACTGCTGCCCCACTCCTTCCCATAAGGACCATTGGAGGGAGTGTGACAGTCAGTGACTCCTCAGCACCAGCTTCTCAGGGGCCCCGAATAGCCACTGTAAGCATGCAGCCTCTGCTGATTAAACGGACAGGGTAGAGATGGGGCCGGAGAGGCAGTTCAATGGTTAAGAGTACTTCCCGTTTCTTCCAGAGGACCCAGGTTCAGTTCCCAGCACCCACCTCACTCCATTTCCACTGGATCCCACACTCACTGCCCTCCTTGGGTACCAGGCAAGCATGTGGTGCATAAAAACTCACACCTGCCCATGTTTGTTTATATACTTTTTAAAGGCGAGAATACGCTCATCTCACTAGATATCTTTTAACTTATTTGTTTGTTTGGTTTTTGAGACAGGGTTTCTCTGGGATTAAAGTGCTGGGATCAAAGGTGTGTTTCACCATCTTTTGGCGGATTTTCTTGCTTTGTTTTGAGATAGGGTCTCACTGAGGTCCTGGCTGTCTTAGAACTCACTGTCAACCAGACTGGCCTAGAACTCACACAGATCCACCTACCTTTGCCTCTGCCTCCTCAGTGCTAGAATTAGAAGCATTCACTATCACCCCCAGACTGGTTTTTATTTTATATTATTTTTTTCCACTGAATTTTTTTTAATTTATTTTTTAATTACACTCATGATATTCATTCAGCCTGGTTTTTAAAAACTCCTCATCTGTATGTGTCTGTGTGAGTGTATGCACACATGGGCTGCATGACTGTGGTGGACAGAGAAGGTATCAGGGTCCTCATTTACATGCTCCATCTGTTCTTTGGAGGCAGGGGCTGAACCCAGGCTCCTGTTTTCTCAGTTAAACTGGAAGCCAGCAAGTCCCAGCCATCCTCCTGTCTCTGCCTACCTTGAAGCTGGGATTGTGGGAGTGCATGGACAGCCCAGCTTGCTATGGGGGTGCAGGGCTCAGAATTCCAATCCTAGTGACTGTGTGGCAAGCTCTCAACTCCCAAGCATTCTCTAGCTCCTGTTTAAATCTTTTAAAGTTAATATTAGTATTATGTGTGTGTGTGGGGGGGGGGGTGTGCCACAGTGCTCACGGGGAGGTCAGAAGACAACTGTGGGAGTTGGTTCTCTCTTTCTACCCTATGGGTTCCAGGGATCAAACTCAGATCATCAGGCTTGGTGGCAAGTACCTTTGTTTGCTGAGACATCTTGGCAGCCTGTTTGTTTTTGAGACAGGGTCTCATGTACCAAACTGGTTTTGAACTTAGTGTAGCTAAGGATGAACTTGAGCTCCTGATATTCTTATTTTTAACCTTTCAAATCCCAGAATCACATCATGCTCAGCTTCCTAAAAAGAATTCTTATTTTGCTTGTCTACTTATTTTTTTGTTTTTGATATAGGTCTTACTATGTAGCCTAGGCTGCCTTTGAACTTGCTATGCAGCCCAGGCTGAGCTCATGATCTGTCTGCCTCTGCCTCACCAAATATTTGAATTACAGGTGTGTGATACCACGTAATGGGTTCTTCCTTTAGCCTCTTTCCTTTTTTCCTTCTTTCTTTCTTTCTTTCTTTCTTTCTTTCTTTCTTTCTTTCTTTCTTTCTTTCTTTCTAGGTTTACTTATTTAAAGTTTTGGTTTTTTTTTCATTTTATACACTTCCCACTGTTCCCCCCTCCCTCCCCCATCCCGCCCCCATAGGGGGTAAGGCCTCCCTTGGGTATTCAACATAGGCTGGCTTTAGTCACTTTCTAAGTTCAAGTAGGGCAGGAGAAATAGCTCAGTTGGTAGATAGAGTGCTTGCCCAGAATTCAGGAGACCCCTCCCCCAATTCCCACCCCTACAAAAAAGGTAGGATAGTCTGAAAAGCCAAGAAAAGCACAGCGGGGCCTCTAGTCACCTCCCCTCTTTAAGAATGGTGTCAGGCTCCTCTAGAGACCCTCTCACCTCATCCTGTGCTCTTGGGGCCCACAGGAAAAAGGGCAGCGGGTGACTTACAGAACTCTAATGTCACAAAGGTGGAGAGGCCACCCCTCGAGGGCTCCGGGACTGCCAGCCAGTCCTGGTGACTCAGCTACTTGGAGGACTGGGGCAGGACGATGGCAAACCCAGGCCAGTCTGAGCTACAGAGAAAACTGCCTTCTGGGCCACGGGGTCAGGAAAGCAGACCCTAAGAGCATGGAGCAGAGGTACCCAAACAGGGATCTTGAGCAAGCTATGAACCTCCTGCAAAGAGAACAGAGGAGGGGTGTCTAAACCAAGGTGGGGTCCCTTCAGCCCAACTGTCTCTTCCAGAGCTGATCCTGTTAAGCCCAAGGTCACCAAAGCCACAGCAGATGGGCCATCTGCCTTTGACTTGGCAGATGTACCTGCCATGAGGGACAGGACAGATACTTGGCACGCATCCCGAGAACCACTGTGGACCCCTATTCCCAGTGCTCCACCCCAGCCATATGGGTGCTCTACGTCCAGGGGTAATGTGGGCTCGGGATCCCACATGTCGGGACACAAACCTCTCAGGGAAAAGGCAACAGCTGTGCATCACCACAGCGCAAGCACAGTCTGGAAAGCAAGAGACAAGGGCCAAACAGAATTCCCAGGAACCCTCTCAGATCTTCAGAGGACCCGCAGATCCCCTTTGATTGGACTGGTGAGGAACCACAGGGCAGCTGGGGGCGGGGCAGGCTGTGTGTGTGCACGTGCACACGCGATCACATGTATACATGGTGTGCATGTGTATGTAAGGGCCACAGGTTGATTTTTGGTGACCTCATTCACACTGTGCACCTGGCCCTTCCTCCCTGATGGCCGTCTTCAGGAGGGTAGCTCAGCAACACAGCCAGCCTGTGGCACATGTCTCACCTTCTTAGTGCAGAGGAGTGGAGGGAGGAAAGGGTCACTGGCAAAGACACCGGGAAAGGACACTGCCCAAAGCAGCAGAGGTCTTAAATTCTGAGTCTTTAGAGTGTGACATTCAGAGTTTATGGCCAGGTAGGAAGATGACCAACTCTACTTCTACAAAAGAGAGAGATAACCCCTTTACTAACATTTATGAAACCGGGCCTGTGAGATGTGGCTGTGGGTAGTGGTGATGGCCGCCAAGCCTGATGAACTGAGTTTCATCCCTGGAACTCACGGGGTAGAAGGAGAGAACTAACTCCTTCCTGTTACCCTCTTGACCTGCACAGGGAGATGACATACACGCACCCATACACATGCAAGGAGAAGAAGATGCTCAGGGTGCAAGCTCAGGCGAGGATGAGGGGTGTGTGTGTGTGTGTGTGTGTGTGTGTGTGTGTGTGCACATGTGATCACATGTGATCACATGTATACATGGTGTGCATGTGTATGTAAGGGCCACAGGTTGATTTTTGGTGTAACTCCTCGGCTGAAAATTACCTTCAAGATCCAAGAGGAACCAGGAGACTTTGACAACCTGGTCCTGCCATTCCCTGAGGGCTGGCCAACTGCTGTGTCAGCCAAGCCCACAGCTCCTTCCTAGGCAGATCCAAGGCAGCTACCCTGTTCTCTGCTCTGTTTCCAAAGCTGGGCCTCTCAACTCTGACCTCTCCACAGAGCCCAGCCAAGAACTGGTCTTTGCGCAGGCTTTGTGCAGACACGCAGCTCTAGGAGGAGCTATTTCCTCACCGTCCTTTTCAGAAGGGAAAGGAGTCAGTAACTGAAGCTGCCAGAAGAAGCCAAACTTCCTGAGGGCTTTTGCACTGTCAGGCTGGAGCAACTACATATTGGTCACATCTGCTGCCCCATCATACAAGACGGAAGGTCCAACAGAAGAGCCAAGACAGCCTGCACACAACATCATCTCTCGTGATCCACAAACCCTGACTGAATGTACTTCACGCATTAAGTCGTACTCCCGATCCTTTTGTCCTTTTATTATGTGTTATTTGTTTATTTATTGAGATGGGATCTCAATATGGAGTCCAAGTTGCCCTCAGACTCACTCTCTCTCTTCTCCAGACAAAGTCTCAGTGCTGACTGAACTCCTAACAACCCTCCTGCC
Source organism: Peromyscus eremicus (assembly GCF_949786415.1). Classification (NCBI taxonomy): domain Eukaryota; kingdom Metazoa; phylum Chordata; class Mammalia; order Rodentia; family Cricetidae; genus Peromyscus; species Peromyscus eremicus. The sequence continues at coordinate 103,900,469 of NC_081422.1, read as the reverse complement.
TCAGCTCACAAGGGCCGGGATGACATTGTGCGTCAGCACAGTCACTTCAGAGTGGAAACATTCCTAGCTCACAGGAGGGGCCTCGAGACAGAACCGGTCTAGAATACTGAGGAACAATGAGCCCCAACTCCCTCAGGGCTAATCAAACAGCTTTTCAACTCTGCTTCAAAGCCATTGCTCAGGTCAGAGCATCTTGGGCAGTTCCCACCTCTGTGTAACCGGGATCTGTATCCTGACAAAGTGCTCATCTGGAAGCATAGAACCTACATTATGTGCAAAATTCTTGGATCTAGATATGATATAATTTGGTTCGGATGGCTCCTACTTTATCTTTAAAATTCTCTGATGGTATGCAGTATTGTACGGCTCAGGCTGGTCAGTTAGGCAGCATCTTCACCACAGGGCTAGTGTGACCTTATTGGTGGGTTTCAACTGGTATCATGAACTTATCCTTCTACGAAGAGGATTACAAGCCGGGCGTGGTGTACACACCTGTAATCACAGCATTTAGGAGACAGAGGTAGGAGGATCAGGAGTTCAAACCTATTGTAGGCTACATAGCAAGTTGGAGGCCAGCCTGGGCTACACGAGACCCTGTCTCAATCTAGCTCCCCCAAACCGCACCCCAAAGTCAGTCACGGTGGTGGCTCGTGCTTACAATCCCAGGAGTTGGGAGATGGAAGTAGGAAACTCCAACGCTAGTCAGTGACACAGTGAGGGTCTGTCTCAAAAATCAAAACAATCCCCCGCTCCCCGCCTGCACAGGGATCGGAATCACCCTAGACTAATGGTTCTAGCAGTTTCTGTGCTCGTCTAGGCCCTAATGAGCGTGAATAAGCCTGCTGCTGTTAGGGGCCTCAGAAAGCACCAAGGAGCAACAGGCTTCTCTACCTATCCCGAGGGGCAGCCACCATTTGCTTCAGGGACCACCAGGCAATTTCCCAGCAATGCGAGGTAAAAGACAATGATCAACTTCTAAAGCACAGGTGAAGCTTCACATCATAAGCCATTCTAGAAGATTCCGGTACCTGTAACTCAGCCTGTCAGAGAAGTGATGCCCCAGGAAGCGCTCATTCCCACCTCCCCTGCCCACTGGGTTGCCCTACACTGACCCTCAAAGCTGATGGAGACTTCCTACTCTGAGATAGGGCAAGGGGGCAGGCCAGGGGCAGAGGCATGCAAAAGGGGGGATGTGAAGAAGGCCAGTTACCTGACAGACAATGTTATCATAGTGAGCCAAGGCACGGGCATGGGGGGAGGAGACACAGGGAGTGTCGCAAAGTTTCCTTACATTTGGATGAGAGCCCTCGGCAATGGTGGAGAGGGAGAAGTTATCGTTGTGGAGTTCAGATGGGGTCCGGAATTTGCTGGAAGGACAGAAGAAAGAAAGGAAAAATGTCAGGAGATCGAGGCAAACTGTAAAAGTGGCCGTGATGCCTCAGCGTCACCGTCAAATACTGTATGACACCGTCAACAGTAAGACGCACAGGACTTGACATGCCATTGGGAACAAACTGCAGCCACTTAAACCAGTGCAAACTTTCTTATCCCCGGGGATATTTCTACTTGAAGTAGCACACTGGGACTTCAAGGAACTGCCAGCGATATGAACAACTATGACCGTGTTTGTACGTGCGAGGCAGTTACAGCTGCATCAAGACAACCATCTGGCCAACAGTGATTATACGATGCCAGCAATTGTAAGACACAATCCAATTTCAGAGATGCTAATATGTGAGGAGAAATATGTATCTTAGAATCAATAAAAGTCAGCAGTATCTGCAGGGCTGAGTGCACATGGCATCCTACGGCAGGGACTCCCCTTCTCAGGCACCTACCATCAACAGCTACCCGGACCGGAGTGGCTTATATCCCTGCTCCCTACACACCCATTGCTTTGGTGGAGCCATGGAATGAGGAGCCCAGGGTCCTGGCTTGTGTCCCTCTGGAGTGATCACATGCACAGATTTATGTCCCTGCCTCAATGCACAGGGACAATGGAGGGGCCCTTTCAGCCCCATGGCAGTTAGCTGGAAGGTCACAGGGCTGCCACTGTCTGCACACTGCATGTCTTTACCCAGAACAGGAGCAACAGATGGTGTTTTGTCATTTTCCCAGGACCCAGGGAAAGTCCTTCAGTAACATTCTCTGGAGGGAGTCTCCAGGCCAGTAGGATAAGCAGGGGGAGAGATGAAGGGATATGAGGCCAGTGCTACATAAACACATAAAATGGGTCCCAAGGAAGCTGGGGCTAGTCTTCTCCTTTTGACACTCCTGTGACACTTTGAAAGGTTTTTTTTTTTGTTTTTTTTTTTGTTTTTTTTTTTTTTTTTGGTTTTTTGAGACAGGGTTTCTCTGTGTAGCTTTGCGCCTTTCCTGGAACTCACTTGGTAGCCCAGGCTGGCCTCGAACTCACAGAGATCCACCTGGCTCTGCCTCCCGAGTGCTGGGATTAAAGGCGTGCGCCACCACCGCCCGGCTGAAAGGTTTTTTATTTTGCTTAGTGATCAGAGAGCTTTTTTCCTAGTACATAAGGTCACATTCGAGAGTTCAAGATGTGGACTTCATAGTAAATGTGGGTCAACACTCAGATGCCCAGCAGGTACAGCTGAGAGCCAATCGGAGATCCTGTTCCTGTGTGGTCCTTAAACTACACAAGAGTTAACTCGGATCCCTTGTCACTGCTAAATTTTGTTATGTTGGGAACAGGGGTTGATCAGCATCTGTTTGTGTGTGTGAGCCTGTGTGTGTGTGTGTGTGTGTGCACGCGCACACGCACAAGTGTGCACAGCCTGCACATATGTATGCAAATAGGTGCAATTTATTAAGAATAAAGTAGATCACTCCTAAAGGGTGAAAGTGGACCATGGCCAAAGGGACTATTGTAGATAGTGCACACTCTCCAAAGATGAGAATCAGCAGTGATGAAGAGACTGTTACGTAGGGCACGCTCTCAAGGGGTGAGCCTTTATCTTATTTTTTATTCATTTTTGAAAAAGGGTCTCATGTAGCTCAGACTGGCTTCAACCTCCCTTTGATGATGACCTTGAACTTCTGATCCTCTGGCTTCCACCTTTCCCAGTGCTGGGATACACCTGTTACAGGTGAAAGGGATCAGCAGTGGCTTTGAGTGGCTGGGAGCATCACTCCCTAGCCTAAAGGTGAGCTTTTAAAAGGCAATGCAGTGTGGCAATAACACCTCTCTCCTCAGCATCCCCTGAGGAGGAGGAGGAGCCGATACTAAATGACAGTAGGGTTTGAAGGGGCTGAAGTTACTCCACTCCGGTTCGTGAGCAAAATCCTTTCGCTGAACACTGGGTATCAAAGACCAAGGAAGCAGGTGCAGGCAGGGTGCGCCGAGTGAGTGTAGTAATGTATTTACTTGGGGACATGGTGGATGCTGGAAGCCCTCTCTTTAGCAGTCTTTCTTGGGTTTTGGATGCTGGAGTGGGGCTGGCTGATAGGTGTGCAGGTCCCAGGGCTTTACCTGGCACATTTTATGTACGAATGGATAAACTTTGGTGAACTTTTAGCATGAGCCAAGTTTAGCTAGAGAACTGTTGCCGAAGACCCTCCCGGGACCAGCCTTGGCTGGGGCTGGGTGTCTCTGGCTGACTAGGCTGCAGGGCACACACTTACTTGGTCCTCCGCAGCTTGGTATTCTCAGTCTTGAGCAGATAGAGCTTCTTGGCAAAGAAGACAGTCATCATGAACAGCAGGAGCAGCACAAGAGCAGCCGAGCCAATGGCCACGCACATCACCTGGAAGTCGGTGATGATGGACTCACAGCGCATGCCCTTGTGCCAGATGTAGTCCTGGGTGTTACACCTACAGGGACGGACACAAAGGCGCTCAGGGCACAGGGCAGGCAATCTTAGCCACAGCAAGGACCCTACTCTGAAGCCAGCACTAACAGCCTGCCCTGAGGGCTGACTGGAGGATTGCAGCACCCCAGTCCGAGCAGATCTCTTCACTCTTCACCCCAACTTTACAGCTGTTCTGTGAAATGAGGTGAGCAAAGCAGAGAAGCCAAAGGAGAATCTCTAAGTTACACGGCTGTTACGTGACAGGGAGGTAAGAGAATCCTGGACCTCTGCCTGGCAGGGATCCCCAGAATTCTGCCTGCCCTGGCTCTGGATGAAAGAGGGATAAGATTCAAGATGAAATACTGGGAGCTGCCTTGCACACGGAAGCCTCCATCCCATCCAGTCCACGTGACAGTGAGAAATAAGGACCTGACAGACACACAGAGACATGGACAGTCTCTTCTTGCCCCTGCAGCCCCAAAGGTTCTGCCCCTAAAGCTTAAGGCTGTGAGAACTATCCTGCCAGCATAGTGAGAATCAATCCCTCAGGGTGGGTTTTCCTCCTTTTGTTGAGTGACTTTCTCCTGCCCTTGGGGACATTCCCAGGCTCCAACTCTTCCAATGACATTGCTGTTTCCATGGGAACCAGGCTGCTTCAAAGAGGAAAGATGTGGAAGGATAGAGAGGCAGGCAAAGGAAGGAGGACACGAACCTCGGGTGAATGAGACTAGAAAGGGGGCACCGAGATGAAATTATGCACCAGCGAAGTGGCTACCTCACATCCAGAACAGGCTGGGGAGAAGTGCCTAATGAGGGATTTTTGTTTTCCAACTGGATCTCACGGCAATGGGAGGTACAGACGATCTGTTTAAGGTTGCCAGGGAATGCAGACCCCTTTATGTGGGGGTCCTCTCACCCAGTGTTCTAGAAAAGTTCTGCCATAGCTCAGATCCTCTCCCTACAGCGGGTCAGGGTAACGGAGACAAAGGCACGCTGCAGTCTCCTGTGAGTGGAATGTAAAACAGTTTGCAAGCAGCCGCCGGGCCTGAGTGTGCTGAAGCAGGAGCCTGGGTAGGGAGGTCTGAGTGTGATCTCGGGATAGAAGCTAAGCAAGGGGGAGCTGGTGTAGACCACGTGGAGAAGTACTCCCGTTGGGGAAAACAACCAGGCAGACTAGTGAGGAGGACAATCTTTCTCCTACTGGAGAATTCCCCGAGAGAACCAGGAGTTCTGGGCACTTCCACAGCTCTCCAAAGGCAGCCAGAGCTCCAGATTTCACACTGTGGTGGGAGGCTCACTTTGAAGGTAAAAATGTCAGGCCTCCAGTAGGATGAAAGATGACTTTGCAGAGACTCTGCTGTCCCCAGCCTGAGTTATCACTACAGCTCCCCGGACTAAAGACAGAAGAGACTCACAGGTTCTTTTACACTTTTGGTGGTTTTTAACCAGCAAGTTCTTTCTAATACCCCACAATTTTCTTTCTTTCTTTTTTGAGTCAGAATCTATCTCACTTAGCCCAGGGTGGCTTCAAACTCACTATGTAGCTGAGGCTAGCCTTCAACTCCTGTTTCTTTTGCCCTGCCTCATAAATGCTGGAATTACAGTCATTAGTTACTATGTTCCTCCATCACCATAATTTTTTGATCAAAGAAATTACTCTTGTGGATGGCTGAACAACTCAAACCAGCACCGTGTAGTCACATCCTATATGGAGGATCCCAGTGCGCCCAGTGCCACGACCATCCAGGGAATGACATCAGACAGAACTAGAACTCAGACTTCCATGCCAGGGCGCTACAGCCAAAACTTAAGTGCTTAAGAATAAAGGAACAAGAAGAAACACTGAGACACTTTAAGAGAGTCACAGCTGACTGTGGCTCAGACGTGTGAGCCTAGCACTTGGGAAGTAGAAGCAGGGCGTTCAGGAGCTCAAGGCTATCCTTGGCTACTCAGGGAGTTCAAGGCCAGCTTGGTCTACATAAGACCTTGTCTTTTAAAAACAAGAAAGGGCTGAGCATAGTGGTGTACACATAAAGCCCAGCACTAAGAGGCAGAGGCAGGCGGATCTCTGAGTTTCAGGCCAGCCTGGTCTACAAAGTGAGTTCCAGGACAGCTAGGGCCATACAGTGAGACCTTGTTTCAAAATACACAAATCAACAAACAAACAAACAAACAAACAAATACAAACAAAAACAAGAAAAGAGATAGGTGGAGAACAGAAATGCTCCTCAGAGGTCTAGTGAGAACAAGACTGTAGTCTTCTCCACTTCTTAAAGAACTGCCCAGACCACCCTTGACTTCTGCAAGGAACTGTGTTTTCATGAGGTCAATATCTCCCTGTGAAGGCATTCCCAGAGGTGAACTGACTGAGAAATTCCCGATGAGGTGTGGGATGGTGGCTTTAGATGATGTCCTTAGGGATATCTAAACTCTTTTCTTGGAAAACATTATAGACTTCTATCCCCCAAAAGGCAATTACCAATAAGAGAAAGCAACCACCCAAAATCAAGAACACGGACAGACGCAAGATTGAGTGAGAAGACTCAGCTTGCCTTTGCCCGTGTTCGGCTGCTCTGGGGCTGTCCTAGGATGACACTTTGACTTTACATGCCCACACCTCCTTCGGAGAAACTCAGCTCTCTGGCCAAACATACAGCTCGGCAGCACTCAGGAGCCATCTTAACTTCCCAGCAGGGTTCCAGCCCTGCTTCCTTTACTGGACCGCCTGCTTTCCTAAGCCCTTGGAGAAACCCCTTCATTTTGCCTTTAAAGTTGAGTGGGTGAGCCCAGGACACAGTGCTTAGAGGATTTACAAAATATTACTTTTGAGGAATTTGTCCTGAGGGCAAGATCACAAAAAGCCTTTTTTGGGGGGGTGGGTGGAGACCCTTGTAGCCCATGTTGGCTTCAAGTTCACAACTGTCCTGCCTCAGCCTCCCCAGTGTTGAGAATATAGGTGTGCACCCCACATGCTTGGGAACCCTGCGAATGTACCTCTTCTGGGAAATATCGCCTCTCAAACCCTCCCCTTTGCTGAATCTGCCCATCCACATTGCTCAGGCACTGTTTTTACCAGCCCCTGAACGCCTGCCACTCCCTTACCTGCAGAAAGCCCCTATGTTCTCCACCAGGTAGCACTGGCCGCCATTGTGACAGTAACTTGGGAAGAGGTCACACACTGACCGGCAGGAGCCATTGTGCCTGACAAAGCCAACTCGGCACTCTGTGCCATTTCCGCCTGAGGCCAGGTCCCTGCCCGGATCTCCTGGGCGGGGCCTGAGAGAGATGCTGCTGCCAGGGACCATGCCCAGAGTATGCTGTGGAGGAACAGCATGCCACCGACTGGTGGGCTGTCCTGTCCCAGGGCCCACACCAGGCTTTTGAGAGGGCAGGAGAAGGTCATTTTCATCTTCCAGGTCTCCACCTCCCACTGCATCCTTATCATCCTCCTCTTCCTCTTCCTCCTCTTCCAAATCATCATAGAAGGATGTGGTAGGGTAGAAATCAGACTCATCAAAGGGGGTGAAGTCATCATATAAGTCAAGCAGGCTCCAGGAAGGGGTCTCTCCTTCAGTATCAGGGTGATTCTCTGAGGCTCCTGGTGACCCTGGGAAGCTGCCCATGTCTGCACCACGACCCTCACTATCCAATCCTTCAAAGTAGTCGATGTCAATTATATCTGAGGCTGGTTGGGTTTCTAGAGTGCCTTGAAGGGGATAAGTGGGCTCTGGCCCTTGAGGGTCAGGTGTGCTGCCTCCTAGGTTCAGCCAAACCTCCAAGGGTTTCTCCTTAGGGAGTTCAGAGCCTGGGCTCGGCTTATCGTGGGTAGTGGGGGAGGGAGGTCCACTGGCTTCAGTAGCCTCAGGAATGGCAGGGGGCACTGTAGACGACCCAAGGGCCTCATCAGGAGCCTGGAGCGTAGCTGGGAGGGTCTGGGCGTCACCACTGCCAGCCTCTGCAGTCACTCCACCCAGGCCTGGGCTATCTGCCTCCAGCCAGGCAGTGCCAGTCACCGCAGCCGATGCCTCCAGTGCCTCCTCTGGCCCGACCCCAGGGCCCACCGCAGCCAGCTCACTGCCGGGCGCTGTCCACGAGGTCTCATCTTCCCCAGCTGCGGCCAGGCCGGCTTCCTCCCGCGTGTCATTGGCACGCGGCTTCCATGCAAGGCCGCTCCTTACCAGCTCTTCAGCCTCGATTGCGCTGCCTGCTTCGCGTGCTGCGGGAGGGAGGGCGAGGGGCAGGGTGTTAAGGTGGCGCGTCGGGGTGAGAGGGCTCTGAGCGAGAGCCAGTAGACTAGGGTCCACCCTGGGACACTCCTTCGGTTTCCAAGGCCACGCCCCACTTCTAAGGCCCGCCCCTGAGTCTACCTCCCAAGCCGGGGAAATACACCTTGCCTACGGTTTCCCGCCCCAGACAGCACCCGCAGTCTGAGAGGAGAGGTCAGGGTAGTCCTCCAACTCTGGCTCATCCTTGCCTCGTCTTCGGGACCCCGCCCCGTCCACAAACCCCGCCCACAAATCTCACCAAGGCCCCGCCCCCGTGCAAGACCCCGCCCCTACCTCAAGACCCCACCCCCACCCTAGCCCACCCTGCTGGCTCCGCACAGGCTATCGGCTGCTCCCCGCTGGCCTGTGTCCCCTACAGGTCCTCTCCTCTTCCCGCACCCCTTTCCCGCCCAGCTCCCCGGCTGCAGGCCAGACGGTGCCCCGCCCCCTTGTCACGGCTTAGGGACTCCACCTGGACCTGAAGCCAGCGAGACCCTGGCACGCACCGGGTGGGGCGCGCGGGCTGGCTGGGGTCGCGGTCGCGGTGGGTACCTACCCGGCACGGCCCCAGCGGTGAGGACCAGCGTGGCCCCCAGAAGCAGCAGCGCTGGCGGCGGCCCCCGGCTCGGGCCCCCGCCTCCAGCTCGGCCCATTGCGCGGAGCCCCGGCCGCTGTGCGCGGTGCGCGCGGCTTGGCTGCGCCCTCGGCTTGCCCGGCCGCCGCGCCTGCCGCCCGTCTGCGGCCGCCTTAGCCCACGGTGGGCAGCATGAGCCGCCGCATGCCGCCGTCAGCCGCTGTCCTCCGCGCGCCGCGCCTCCCCGCCTCCCGCGCCGCCGCTGCCGCTTGCCGCTGCCGCGCTCGGCGCCGCCCCCACTCCGCCCGCCCCGCTGCACGTCGCGTTGACGCCGGCCCCTCTCGGTCCTCCTCGCCAAGGGGACAGACAGACCCCTCTGGCACGGGCCGCGGAGAGCGACGGACGCGCGGCGCGCAGGGCCGGCAGCACAGCCGCAGGGGGAAGCCGACAGGTGCACGGGCGGGAGCCCGCAGGGCCGGCCTGCGCGGCCTGCGCTCCCGGTGCTGAGCGCGCTCCGCCGCGGACCTCCGAGGAACCCACCCGCCACGCGCGCGCAGGGAGGCGGGGACGTCGCGGGCTCAGACACCCGCAGGCTCGGGGCGGGGCTCAGAAGGACCGCAGGGGGCGGAAGCCCGCGTCCCCCGTGTGGAAAGCAGCGGAGGCCCAGGACAACGACTCTTGGGTTTCTGCGCCAACCCGGTGTTCCGGAGCAGGGGAAGGTTCCCCGGGCGGTCTCCGAGTCTTCACAAGAGCAAGGCGAACGTCGACAGAACCTGGCAAGGAGGCGAATACGACGACGGCCTAGGCTCTAATCGGATCAGACCTAATCCGTCCGCAGCCAGACCATTAGTTTAGATCTCGCACAGCCAGGTCCACCCAACGTATTACTCGGGCAAGGGGTGAGACCCTCCCCAATACTTGGACTTCGCCTTGCCTTCTGAAATTCCAGGGCGGCCTTTGAGTCTTCTTACTTCCCCAGGATGCACAGTTCCCCGGGTGACCTGTACTACCCAAACCCACGTTCCTGGTGAAGTCAAGGAGGCCAGGTGCACAAAGGATGTGGCGCCTAACTCGGGTTCACTGCTTACTGGGAGACCTGTTAGGAGAGGAGGCAGAGCTAAAATTTAGACACCTAGTAGTGCCCGCCTCCAAAGAGCCTACTTCTTGATGTCTTATTATAGACTTAAATGGTTATGTTCAGCTCAGTCCAAAGACATGGGGCGACTCTGGTGTTGATGCTCTTATTTCTGTCAGATACCAAATATGATCAAGATCACAGGAATCTCACAGGAATCTCCTAGTGGAGTTGCCCTTGTTCAACACTCCTTTTCTCCCATCACAACTATGGCTGCAGCCTTTTTCCTCAGCCTAGAGTCCCCTCCAGGCTGGCAAACTTTGCTCCATTTCTTATTACCCTGCTCTCTGTGAGGTTCACGCAGCCCGTTCAAGCAGTTAAACCCTTAGATCCTAATCAGAACCTGGATCTGTAGGGCCTGCAGATGGCATTTTGGCATTTATGGAGTAGCAACCAGCCACAGCTGCCCAGCTCCTTGAGTCTGGAGTTCACTCAAGAGGGAGCCAATACCTGCTGCTTCTGTCTTCAGTTCTTAGCTGGTAGTTGTCCAAAGTGGATGTTGGTGGAGGTGCTTACCTCCTTGTTCTAGGGCAAGTCTGTGTGGCAAGGTCTTTCATGTCTAGGGCATGGTCACAATAGTCTTTTCTCACTCATGGTAAACACTAAGGATTAGGGAGAGCACCTGTCCAACACAGACTTTAGGCTCACTCAATTCCTAGTACCACAAAATAATTTATGTGCTGGTAATGATAGCTCATGCTTGATCCCTGTCTAGAACCAACTAACCAATCAAATCCCTCTATCTACCCGAGCTTGTTTCCCATCTTTAACATACTTTATCCTTTCAAATTTTTATCAGTGAAACAAATATATGGTACAAAATGGGAAATATCTCATTCCTTAACTAAATTCTCCCCTCCCTGGAGACAAATTCTGCCACCAGTTAGTTCAATTGTGTGTGTTGTTTGGAATTGAACCCAGGACCTTGTGCACGCAAGGAAAGTGCTGTCAATGAGCTCTTTACCTAGCACCAATTTGGAATTAAAAACAAAACAAAACAAAACAAAACAAAACCAAAACTGTTGACATTATGATCCTCCCTAGCACTGAGAACAGAGTAATTAGGCAATGTGTATAAATTGAATGGGGGAAAAAACAAACTCATTCAGGGAGTGGTCTGTGGTGAGAAGAGCAAGGTTTAGCATCAAATCTGCCTGACCCTGGAGGGAGTCACCAGAGACTCCAGTATGACAGGGTTCAGCAACCAGTGTCAAATCAATGGTGTATGTGAGTATGAAGGCTGAGGGGAAGCTAAAGGAGTAAGAACTACACAAGGAAACAACCACTAGCCACAGCTCCCATCATGTACCATTTGAGATGTTTTGTATGGCAATGGCTTCCACATGCCTGTTTCCTACTGGATTTTGGTAATTTGCCTCCAAAGCCAAGCCACAAAGACCACTGCCATGACTGCTGCATGCATCCTTATGTACAGAATAGAGGACAGTGGCTTCCCCAGGAGGCTACTGTCACTGCCCCCAATGTAATGGACCAGGCATAGTTTGTTCTGGATAGAGATCACCAGTTTGACTTTAAATTGTTATAAACCACTGAACACACTGAAATCTTGGTTTTTCCTTTTAAAAACTATATTCATCTGAATATGGGAGCTTTTCTTTTTGTTTGTTTTATTTTTCGAGACAGGGTTTCTCTGTGTAGCTTTGCGCCTTTCCTGGAACTCCCTTTGTAGACCAGGCTGGCCTCTAACACACAGAGATCCGCCTGCTTCTGCCTCCCGAGTGCTGGGATTAAAGGTGTGCACCACCACCACCTGGCTGGGAGCTTTTCATTTCACCCTTTAAAGATTCACTTTTGTCTGCATGGGTTTTTTGCTTGCATATACATGTATGTCCACCACAGCTGTACCTGGTATTCCGGAAGCCAGAAGAGGACATCAGATGCCCTGGAACTGGAGTTTATGATGGTTGTGAGCCACATGTGGGTACTCTACAAGAGCACTCTGAGACACTTTTCCAGATCCCCATTCCCTTTCTTAAATATCAGAAGAGGGGTCAGGATGCCTAACAGAACAAATGCCCTATCTCCAACCCGGCCCTCCACTTTCATCTGGTATTCAATGTTATGTCCTACATCCCCTTGAGACTTTGTCTCTCAAAGCCCAGGTTGGCCTCACACTTAACATATAACTGAGGCCAGCCTTAAACTCCTAATTGTCCTGCCTCTACCTCCCAAATTCTGTGATTACAAGCATGTCACTATGCCTAGCTGCTGCTATGCTATCAGTAACAACCACCGCAGAATGACCAGGCTTGGAGACAAACTTATTTGGGGACAGGGTAATGAACTACTAGAACAGACCTAATTACACTATTCCTGGTAGGAAGGAAAGGAAGGCCTAAAGAGCCTTTGTGGTGACTTAACTTCACGTTGGAGTTGTTCTCATCTCACAAACAGCTGTCACAAACCTGGAGGTGGTCATTCTGCCAAGCAGTGGTTTGTTATCACTTGGAAAGGGCTTTTGAATTCATTAACTAACTCCAAAGCCATGCCAGCTGTGAGAAAGCCACGGAAGTAACTAACGAGCCCGCAGAAGAGATCTGCTGTCCCAGCAGGCAACTAGTACTTCTCAGGGACCCTGTAAATATTACTAAGTAAGATGGGCCAGAGCTGGGTTCAGCGGCACATAGGAGGCAGAGGCAGGAGGATCAGGATTTGAAGGCTATCCTGAGACGCGTGAGGGCCCCTCTTAACTGCAAGCTGACAGAGTAAGGAATGCTACAACCCAGATGGCTACTGGAAGTTTGTCAGTGTCAAGGTCCCAGATAGACACACTCAGCCTATCACAATCTGAGAGCTACTTCTGACCCCACAACTGCTCTCTCCATTTGGTAGAGCATATAAAATGACGGGCTACTAGGAATCAGAGTTGGAGACACCTTTTTTTCTGTCAGGTACCTACAGGTTGTGGTCACTACACTGTAGTGTGTAAGGTATGGGTATTTTGCTGAGATCTTCAAATTTTTTTAAGGTAGTAGTTGCTCCCAAGGGTAAAGCTACTGACAACAGAGGTTACATGGCTGCTCTCCATGAAGGTACAAGAGCATGGAAAGGTTTCTCGGGGCGTAAGTGGTAAGGACACCTCCAATTCTTGTGCAACAACCAGACAGGAACCTTTTTAACCTCTGGTTTCCCAGGGGTCAGAACAGGGCAGGGTGGTCCTGGAGTATTGATTGTAATCGGTTTACTTAATTTCCCCTCTCATCTCCCACAGGGTTTGTGTAGGCCAGGTTGTCCTCAAATTACAGATCCACCTGCCTCTGCCTCCTGAGTGCTGGTATTAAAGGTGTGCACCACTATACACAGCTCCATTAGCTATTCTTGCTTTGTTTTGATAGACAGGGTTTCTCTGTGTAGTTTTGGTGCCTGTCCTGGATCTCAATCTGTAGACCAAGCTGGCCTTAAACTCACAGAGATCCGCCTGGCTCTGACCTCCCAAGTGCTAGGACTAAAGGTGTGCACCCCCGCTGCCTGGCTTCCATTAGCCATTCTTTACAGCAGTCTTGTCTGAGACATCTGCCCCAAGTTGTGGACCAATGCCTCTCCCCCACCTCACTATTTAACCCTTAATGATAGACACAAGTTCCTAGTATTAATAAAGGTTGGTCCCCCAGGATATCACATGCAGGACACCAGAAGCCATTCCATACTTCCCACTGGAGACTGAATTCAGATTGTATAGAAAATTATAGTAGGTCACTCAGTCAGATTTTATACATTATCCCCCAGTTTTCTCAAGGAAGTGAATTTTTTTTTTTTTTTTGAGATAGGTCTTATGTATAGCAGGTTGCTCTCAAACTTGGGATCCTCCTGAGCTATGATTATAGGCATGCGTTACCATGCCCTGCCTTCAGGATATTCTAGATTACTTTTATTTTCTTCAAGAATGCATGGCCTTATGTGAAATGCTATTTAATAACTGTTTCATTCTGGCGGCCTGGATGGTACACCTTGCTAGTTTATTTGTAGCTCTGATTTCCTTGTATGCAAAATTATGCACCTCAAACATAGCAGGATGTCAAATTTTTATTGGGTGAAATGTCATGAGAAGGACCTGTAGAAAGCGTTGTAACACACTACCTTTTTTTCTTTTTTCGAGACAGGGTTTCTCTGGGTAGCTTTGGAGCTTGTCCTAGAACTCGCTCTGTAGACCAGGCTGGCCTCGAACTCACAGAGATCCACCTGGCTCTGCCTCCCGAGTGCTGGGATTAAAGGTGTGTGCCACCACTGCCTGGCTATCACACCACTTTTTTAAGGAGAAAAAAATTAAAGCCAGATGCGGTGGCACGTGTCTTTAATGCCAGTACTTGAGAGGCAGGTGGATCTCCATTAGCGCAAGACCAGCCTGGTCTACATAGTAAGACTCTATGTCAAAAATAAAATTAATTTACTTATGTGTATATATGTGATATACCACCAGTGTGTATGTGAAGGTCGAGGACAGCTTTTGGGAGTCGTTCTCTTCCAATGTATGGGTGGTCCAGGGATTGAACTCTTGTTATCAGGCCTGGTGAAAAGCACCTTTATAGGCTGATACACAGTCAGGTTTGAAAATTATTAATTTTAATGAATTTAGAGAAATTATACTAATAATTTGAGAAACACATGGAGGATTGGTGGGTTGCACATGGTCTGCTATGCCTTAAAAAAGAAAAAAGATTTTATACTTACCAAAAAGAAAAAGGACTCATGTTCAAGTTTACAAAGTAGTCTTTGGTTAGCTTGGATCAAGGATTAACTTCCCCTCTGACCCCTCGGACTCAGAATCCTGAGACCTGGCCAGTGTCAGCTTCTCTGCCAGAGGTGCTTCCCGAGCAGCTGGTGGTCAGCCCATGGCAGACAGAATTCTCTTGTTTCTCTGGATTCATAAGCATCTTGAAACCAGTTTTCTTTCCTTTCAGGCTAGGGTTTGCTGCTGTGGTACTCAGAATTGTCCTTGTAGTAGGTCATGTTCATGGAAGCTTCTGCTAGAAAGCCTGCTTCCGACCTAGAGCCATCTAATCTGCACCAGACACTCCACCTTAGTAAGCAAGACCATTCCTCTTTGGAGGCACCAGGATGTTAGGTAAGCCCCTGTCTGAAGAACATCCATTCATCTTTCTTTGACTGAAGGGGAAGGCATCCAAGTGGGTAAGACATTCAACTTTATGTTCAGTCCTGACGCACCTTGAAAAGGATCAACCTAGTATGTCTGAGACATGGAATTTTAACTGCTGACCAAGTCCAAGTGAGGCTGAGTATTTAGGTTCTTTACAGGACACAGTATGAAATGAATGGATGAATGCAGAAAATGGGACTAGAATTCATAAAATGGTTTATCATTTATTTAATGAAAAAGAGGGAAATTAAACCACTTTCATTCATTTTCTCCTCAAACTCTCAAAACTCCCTTCCCTCATTTAGAAACAAAACAAGAAAACAGAACAAAACATAAAATTCCACACTGAGAAACATATCTGTACAAAAGCCGCACAGTATCCCAGCCCACCCCTCACAAAATTGGATGGGTACTATTAGAGGACTGAAACCAGCTGACAGACACGGAAAGAGCTGTGATGAACTCAGGTTCTGCAGGTTACAAGCGCTGCAAAAATATTTCCACCTATCTTTCAAACTGGAAAGTGATCACATTACAGACCTGAGGTTATAAAGGACCACAGTGTGAAGCAAAATCCCACTCCCCTTCTAGGACTCCAGGGGAAAGGCGAGCATTGGAGCGAGTTTCCTTTGGGAGGGAATGGAGGGAAGTAGAGGAAACCACGGCCACTGTAAAAAGGCACTGGGGTCTTCCTGGAGGCAAATGAGTTACGTAACTTCCCAAGGAACAAGCTCATTTCCATTTCTTCTCCAAGAGTCTAGAGTGCACACAAGAAATGAGTAAGGTTTCCTTAGCTCCAGTACCCCAGGACTCAGACAGCGACCAAGGCCACCTGGTAGAGGCAAACCTGAGGGTCTCAAAGGCAAATCTCAACTGGGGATTTTCGCGTTCTGACATTAAGGGTTCTAAGGTGTTACAGACACCCCCTACACCCTCTCATATGTAAAGCTTTAAAACACACACAGAAAAAGATATCCATAAGATGCTCTACCTTGCATTCTCAATAATGAAACTGCCACTTCAAGGGAAGCTTCATCAGAATACCCTCTTGCTACTCATGGAAGGACAGAAGGCAGGGAAGGACAATCTGACAAAACCAGTAACTATCGAATCACTCATCAGCATGGGCATTTTTGGGGACATCACTCATCATTAAGGCATTTTTGTGGCTCTTCCTCTGGAATGGTACTTCACCCTCCCAGTGTGAGCATCCCAAACCTTAGAGCATAATGCTTTGGAGCCAAGTGGGGTCCTTGTGCCCTCAGCATAGTCTCCACAACCCTGTGACAGATGGACCGTGAGGGCTCAGAAAAAGAAGGTACAGGAGGCTGCTGTGTGCCCCACTTTTCCACTCCCATTCTGAACCTCAGTACCGCTTCAAGAAATCCCACTCACCCTGGCTACAGCAAGAGGTAGTTTAGGGACTTGTACCTCCAGCCACCTAACCAAGTTTCACGAGATAAAATGTTTAGCACAATCTACTTACCTATTTTAATAAAGTTTTTTCCCCCCTTTCCTTTCTTATAGGAGGAAGGTTTAAAAAAACATGTATAAAGTTCAGCTAGATGGAGGGTGGTGAGGAGAGGATGTGTGTGTGGGTTGGGTAGGTCTCCTAAAGGTGTGTAGGTAGGGCCGTAGACCCTTTAATTTTCCTGGCTAGTCTGGAAAACCTAGGGAATGCCTCTCCAAATCCCTACCTTTAAAGCTGACACTGTCCTTAGGAAAGGCACCCTAGTTCTGTGCAATCTTCTGCACAGAAACCCAGAATAGTGGGGGAAGAGGAGCAGGGCTCTGCCAATGTTTGTGCTCTCTGCTACCACATACTAGGTACAGTGGTATGCTCTTCCAGACAGAGTGGAGGCTTTCACAGTCCTTGCCAGGGAATAAAATCAACAGGATGCCTCCTTCCTCCTCAGCTCTTCTCAGTTGGGTGCATTTATGTGTGGTAAAAGCCCAGGAACCACCTCACCAGTAGCACCACTCTTAGCTCAGATAAGTAGAAATAAGGTCACTTAGAATGCCTTAAGGTGTGTCCCTCTGTGGCTGTCTCCTTATGCCCATCACCATTTTTTTTTTTTTTTTGGTTTCTATTAACTGAGGATGCTCTCCTTAAAAACAACAGGGGAAGAAAGGAGAGTAATTATAGAAAATTATCCACCGAAGCGTAAGACAAAACAAAGAGACAGAATACTAACGTCAACAGGACCTGCAGACCAAATGCCAAACACCTGCCACACTGGGGCAGGAGGACATGGGTTACTTTTCAAATGACCAGGGCACACTAGTCACCACAGCCTTCTCACTGAGTATCAGCTAAAGACCTGACACATGAAGTTATCAAGAGCGGAGAGACACGGGACTCATGCTTGAGGCTCTGAGGAAAAAAAATCCCAAAAGAAAACCAAGGAAGCTGAGACACAAGTCTTGCCCTCCCCATTTCAGCTTGTGGTGGGTGTGGAGGCTCCTGTATCTTCCAGGCTAAGGAGTGGCCGAGGCTGGTGGGCCTGGAGCAGGAGGTGGAGGGACCCCGTCTGCAGGCGGAGGCTGCGGCTGCTGTTGTGGTGGAGGAGGATCTGCAAACACATTCAAGGTAACTAGTCATTGCTGGAAACAGGGAGGCTTGGGAAAGAATCCATTCAATGGAAAGTGACAGGAAGGAGTTGTTTTGTTTGGGGGTGGGGCGATAAGGTCTTACTATATAGCCTTGGCTGGTCTGGAACTTGCTATGTGGACTAGACTGGCCTCAAATTCAGAAATTTGCCTGCCTCAGCCATAGTGCTAAGATTAAAGACATGTACCACCATGCCTAGCTCAGGAAGTAACTTTATGTGCAGCAGGCAAATGATGTGAGCTCAGAGCCTTGCTGCTCTGAGGTCAAGTAGACAGAAGCCAACCAGCTGGGGCTCATGTGGCCTACCCTAACCTAAGAAGTCGGAGAGGAAGTGGTGGAGTTCATCCACCCTTCTCGAAGGACCACTCATTCCAAGAATCACACCAGACTTTTTTTTTTTTTTAAAGAACTTAATTGTATTTCCATTTTATTGGATTCTAATTGTTCTCTCTACTAATTGTGTTTCTTCAATTAAATAATCAGTCTTCATGGGCTAGCTCTGTATCTTTTTATTTCATGGTGTCTAGCCTAGCTGAGCACAGGAGAGATTATCAATAACTTCTTGCTGATTAACTGTTTCCACCAGGGCCACAGAACTTCACTGAGGCAGCTGCTGACAAGGCGGATAGTCCTGGGAGGCCCTCACAGCTCCTCAACTGCCATCCTTGGATTTCTGGCCCAAACTAGGTCAGGTCCTGAAGGGAACAATTAGTGTGAGTGTCTGGGCTTCTTTTCTATTTCAACTCTAGCGGCTTTAGCATACAAAGGAACTCTAGAGATCATTTAATCCAAGGCTTTAAAGCCTCTAGATTTTGCCAGAAATGAAAACATATCAAACAAATAATTAGAGTCTAGCTACACTAACCAGGCATTCACCCATCCACACTCCCAAGAGGCTTCTATCAAACCTCTCCAGCTTTTCAGACACTCTGAATCCAATCATCTCCTCCTTTGTGACCTCTGAGAAGGAGACTAAGACCTGAGGACAAGGAGCCACTCATGCAGCGTGGCCTGTTCATGGTCCAAGAGCCAAGTCAGGGGCTCAGATTCCCAAAGACCCTGTCATACATGGTGAAACACTCCATGTAGACCAGAGATAAGGGCCAGTGATAGTATGTGTTCACCAGAGATGGCTTACTGGGTCAGCTCTCTTGGAAAGCCAATTCTTTCTTACATGAGAGGTAGTGTGACAAGCATTTTCTTAGCCATTTTAACTACTATGCTATCTGACCAAAAGCTCAAGGGAAATATTTTTCATAGGGGTGAGATTCTATAAACTCAGTTAAACCAAGACTTTCTTCTGTGCATCTACTCTGTCTTAGCTTCCCGGAGAGGGTGTCTCCTGGAATATTACAGAGCATCCGAAGTATTCTGAAGTTCCCTGTTTAACTTTAATTTTTCCTGTGTGTGTCACACATGCATACATAGTTGTGTTGATGCTATAGCTTGTGTGCTGAAGCCAAAGAGAATGTGTGCGAGTCAGTTCTCTACTCCACCATGCAGGTTCCCAGAAACCAAACTCATGTCAGGTTTGGTTGCAAGTGTCTTTACCTGCTGAGATTTTCGCCAGCCATCTCTCATAACTTTATTTTCTCTGTTTAACAGTCCTGGATGTTCTAGAACTTGCTCTGTAGACCGAGCTAGCCTCAAACTCACAGAAATCTGCCTGCCTCTGCCTCCCTGGGATTAAAGGCATGTACCACCACCCTACACGCCAAGGATTCTTATTCAGTCTGTGAATAGGAGCTAACTTTTGGCCACACACACCAGGTTCTTAAAGAACTAAAGATTATGGCAGGATCCTTCTACAAGATTGGAACCTATATGCAACCCTGTGGAGGGCGGTCAAGGCTTGCTGCTGGGGTAGAGATGGGCTTATGGGAGAAATTACTTGGGCTCTAAACACAAGCTCAGAGTGATGCTACTGAGTTCACCAGTTCTCCCTACCTCATATTCCATTTTTACACAATCCCTGAACCCTTTCTTCTCAAGTCTATATGGGGACTACTAATCTGTCAATAGCTGTAAGAACTTACTCTCATCTCTAAACTGCTTTCGCTTTTTCTTTCTTTTTTTTTTCATTTAAAATTTTTTTTTTTTTTTACAGACAGTTTTGAGCTGTCATGTGGGTGCTGAGATTTGAACCTAGGTCCTCTGGAAGAGCAGCCGGTGCTCTTAACCACTAAGCCATCTCTCTAGCCCTTTCTTTCTTTCTTTCTTGAAAGAGGTTTTACTATGTAGCCTTGGCTGGCCTGGAGCTCTACATGTAGACAAGGACAGCTCACGCCTGCCTCTGCTCCCAAGTGCTGGGATTAAAGGAGTACACTATGTTTGGTCCAGTTTCTTTTTTTCCCCCCAACTCATCACCGTTTTTTTTGTTTTTTGTTTTTTCTCCCCCAAGACAGAGTTTTCTCTGTGTAGCCTTGACTGTCCTGGAATTACTCTGTAGACCAGGCTGTCCTTGAACTCAGAGATCTCCCTGCCTCTGCCTCCTGAGCCAACTCACCACTTTTAACCTTGCAACATAAAAGTTCTTGTAGGGGGAATGACAGCCAGGAGCTATGCATGTCAGCTGAGATTCAAACTAGTCTCATTTAATAATGTGTGACAGAGAAATAAGTGGTTTACCCACAGACCTCCGTACAGAGTTTCACACCAAAAAGCCATCTTCAACAACTCACTGTTGAAGGCTGGACTGTCTATGAGCTTGCTACATCTCATGAAGAGAAGAAAGCCTTTCTTCCTTATCAGAAGCCCCCTATCCCCACCCCCAAAGCAGGATGCTGGGGGAATATCTTCGCAATGTTCTACTTACACATGCCGTTTGGTGCTGTGAGGGGTACCCTGGGTCCTAAGATGTTTCCAGGCATTGGAGGCATACCAGGAGGGGCAGGGCCACTTCCAGTAGAGTGAATGTTAGTTGCCACAGTAGGAATCATGCGGCCTGGCATGGGCTGCCCAGGCATCATAGAGCCAGAGCCTGGCATCTGACCTGTGGATGGAGATTTAAAGTATTGTAAGTATATATGCATTGGGGAGATGGGGGGGGGGGGGAGAAATAACCAACTTAATGTCCATGATTGTAGAATATAAATGAAGATTTATTTAGTGACGGGTGTTGGTGTCCAATATCTTTAATCCCACCACTCAGGAGGCAGAGACAGGCAGATCTTTGAGTTCAAGGCCAGCCTGGTATACAGAGTTCTAGGATAGGCTCCAAAGCTACAGAGAAAGCCTGTCTTGAAAAACCAACAACAACAAAACAAACAAACAAAACCACAAAACTAGTGTGTGTATGTATGGGCATATACATGTCATGGTATAGAGGTTAGAGGTTGCAAGAGTAAGTTAGGCGTGTTCGGCTGTGGGGACTGAACTTAGTCATGCTTGAGGACAAGTGTCCATACTACCTCACCAGCTTGATGATCAGCTTTTTGTTTATTTGTGGAACACTTAACCTGGGGAAAGTTCACTGATTGACTTCTCAACTTTAGCACAGAAAAGGTTGTAGTTATCTAGAAGGAATTACAGGGCTAATGTCACGGCTCAATTGTTATATAAACTCTGATAAGAATACTTTTCTCACACATAAGAGGTTGTGAGCTCAATCTCAGGTACTGCATGAATAGAGTTGTGGTATATGCCTATAATCTAGGATCTGGAAGGTAGGAGCAAGATTTCAAAGTCATCCTTGGCTAGAAAGAGTGGGTATGAAGCCAGCCTAACATACACCAGCCCATCTCAGAAGTCAGCGAGCAAGTAAGCAAGCACAAAGAGGGAGCACTCCCAAAGAAAGCATCACCGAAAGGGAAGCTGGTTACTCTGGGTGAGCAGTGGATCATCACATCACACACAACACCTAGCACAGACCACAGAGAAAGAGGCTTTCCTAGGAATCTGTGGCCCAGAAACCACCACTGTAAAAGGTTCAAATTTGAATTCCAATCTCTCCTTGAACTGGAGGATTCCCTAGGGATTCCATGAAGTAAGGCCCTGGGATGGACAGAAAACTCCATCTCTTCTCAGTCTTTAAATTAATGATGGGAGACAGAACAAGTAACATGTCTCTTTATATAATTGCAAAATGAGAGAGACATTAGACTTCTAACAATCTTTTTCTCTAAGACTCAGATAGTATTTAGATTCTGCTACTGAATGATGTTTTCCATGGATTTAATTTTGCCACACTGTAGAATGTTTCTAGCAGTCACAGATGTAGGTAGGAAGCTAACTTCTGAATACAAAAACACAAAAATCTAGCCTGGAGACAAAGGAACACTTCCAGTCTTATGATAAAGGAAAGAAAATCAGCTTTCTAACAACATGGTCTTTATCTACCTCATGCTGCCTCCTCCACCAATCTGGCCAGGACAGAGTCTTAGGAAAGTTACATAGAGTCACAGCCATCACGAGATGAGAGAGAACCAAACAGGGAGGAACAGAGTGTGCTCATCGGAATGACACAGCACACACTGTTTAGGATCACTTTCACATTTTGATTCTCAAGTAAGGTCTGCGAAATCCACGGGCCCAGGTGACACCCCAGTCAAGAGTCAAGAAAACAGACCCAGCAAGCAAAGTACAGAAAAGTAGCCTGTCAACTCAGAGGCCACCATCTTCCTTCCACTTCAGCCTCTTCTGGGTTATGTGCTCCTGGCAAGGGACTTAGTTTCCCAAGACTGTTGTTCTGAAAACACCTGACAGTTGTCCCCTCCTTAACTGCACGGCTTTCGTTCTGATCAGGGTAACTGTTTGCGTCTTTTAAATAGTGCCTTCTTTTCTCAGTGGCTCCTCTAATATGCTTGCGAGAGGCAGTGTGCTGGGTCAGCAAACATGACACCAATTAGAGGAAGAGGGTCGGAGGGAGTAGCGACTGAGGAACTGCCTGGGGCCTTTCTGTGGAGGACTTTCTTGACCAATGACTAATGTGGGAGGTGCCACCTCTGGGCAGGTGGTCCTGGGCTGTCTAAGAAAGAAAAGTCTAAGAATGCAGTGGAGTAAGACAGAAAACAGTGTTCGTCCATGGTTCCCGACTCACTCCAGGTCCTGCCCTGACTTCCCTCGGTGATGGACTGGAACTGGGAAGTGCAACTTTTTCCTAAAGTTGCTTTGGTCATGGTGTTTTATTACAACAGAAAGTAAGCTAGGATCAGAGCCAATATATTATCTTATAGGGAAAAACCGAGGCTCAGAGGAGTAAAACAACAACTTGTTTTTTCATATAGGATCTTGGTATGTAGTCCAGGTTGGCTTGGAGCTTACTATGTACCCAGGCTAGTCATGAACTTGTGATAATCCTCCTGCCTCAGCTGTCTAAGTGATGGAATGACAGCTATGTGCCACCATGCATGGTTCCAAAGCTTTTATGGACAGAGGAAGGGAAATCAAAAAATATATTCAAGCCTTCCAACTCAAGGCCCAGTTCTTCTTACTGATTATTCTGTCCAAATAAAAGTTTGCATCAAAGTCTTTACTATATCACATCCACAACATTTCTATTTATTTATTTGTTTACTTGAGACTTATTTCACTATGTATCTCCAGCTGAATGGGCCTTGAGCTCAGAGATCTGCCTGCCTCTGCCTAACCTTAACCCCAAACCTGAGTGCTAGAATTAAAGGCGAGCAGCAGCACTACCACACCTGCTTCCTTCATTATTTTTTTAATAATTTACTTTTTATTTTATGTACATTCGTGTTTTGCCTGCATGTATATCTATGTGAGGATGTCAGATCTTAGAATTACAGATAGTTGTGAGCTGCCATGTGGGTGCTAGGAATTGAAGCGAGTCCTCTGGAAAGAGGTCAGTGCTCTTAACCACTGAGCCATCTTTCCAGCCCACTCTTCAGTATTTTTTTAAAATAAAAACTGATTTAAGCACCTTTTACTAGCTCAACAGCCATAACCCCCCAATTTTTAAATAAAAAAAAGTACTTGAAATGTTTTTTTTTTTAAATTTGTTTTTATTTTATGTGCATTGGTGTTTTGCTTGCATGTATATCTGTGTGAGAGTCAGATTCCTTGGAACTGGAGTTATAGACACTTGTGAGCTGCCATGTGGTTGTTGGGAATTGAACCTGGATCCTCTGGAAGAGCAGGCAGTGCTCTTAACCACTGAACCATCTCTCCAGCCCATCAAAATGTCTTTAAAAAAATTTATACGCGGCTGGGCAGTGGTGGCGCACGCCTTTAATCCCAGCACTTGGGAGGCAGAGCCAGGCGGATCTCTGTGAGTTCGAGGCCAGCCTGGTCTACAGAGTGAGATACAGGACAGACACCAAAACTACACAGAGAAACCCTGTCTCGAAAACAAAACAAAAAAACCAAACAAACAAACAAAAATTTATACGCAAAAAATTCACATCTCATACGTAGTCCAGACTAGCCCCACATTCTCTTTGTAGCTGAGGATGACCTTAAACTTCTGATACTCTTGCTTCTAGTTCTTGAGTGTTGAGATTACAAGCAGGTTTTTATTTGTTTGTTTTTTTTTCGAGACAGGGTTTCTCTGTGTAGTGTTGGTGCCTGTCCTAGATCTCACTCTGTAGACCAGGCTGGCCTCGAACTCACAGACTGCCTGGCTCTGCCTCCCGAGTGTTGGGATTAAAGGCCTGCACCACCACTGCCTGGCAAGTAGGGGTTTTTATATGTGTTTTGATGCTTTTTAAAAAAAAATATGGTGCTAGGGATTACACTGAAGTCTTCATGCATGTTCAGCAAGCCCTCTACCAACTAAGCTACATCTCAAGCCCAATCTTTTATTGTTTTAAGTTATACCAAATGTGTGATAAACTTATGGTGAACCAGAAATCTAATGCATGAAACATATGCTACTATGTTCTAGGCATTTTAAGAGCTTTAAAAGTATGAACTCATTCAATCCCATTAGGACTGTTTTCCTTGCTGGAGAAAAGGGAAGAAGTGAAATGAGTAACTTCCTGAATAAGGGGGGAACTGGATCTGCTGAGACTCCGTAATATAAGTCTTCCACCAATGGATTAGTGATTTGCCCCTAGCCAGCTTTCTGAAGTAACCTCATAGGTAAGAGTGTGTTCTACCAGAGAAAAAGCTATTCAAGAAACAATCTGGCAGACTTTATGAAGTGATGTTTATCTATCACATAAGCCCATGGGCTCTTGCTCTAAGGCTAAGTAGTATCATTTCTACAGCTATATGCTTAGTGTTGGTGGCCCACTCACCTATTTCCCCATATCTCTAGAACAGTAAGCTGGGACAGGGCAGTTTTGGGGTTTCTCAATCTATGAGGCCAACATCTAAAACAAACAAAAGCAAGCAAATTCTTGGCTTCACTTATTGTGAAATCTGAAGGTGAAAATATCTTCTCTCCTATTGTCAAGAACAGGGTCATAAAGCCATTTTCACTGGAGGAGGGTGGCAGCAAAAAAGGGGAAGGTTAGAGTCAAACAATTCCTTCTGCTTCTGCGATCCAGCAAGCCCCAGGATCCCTGTCTACACCTCCCAGTCCTGGATTTGCAAGTGTGCGATGTCAGACCAGTCTGTTACGGAAAGATTAGAATCAATCGAAGGTCTTTATGCTGGCACTGGCAAGCAGTTTGCCCAACAGAGACATCCCCACAGCTCCAGAAAAGATGATTTGGGAGGATCAAATTTGAAATAGAGGGGCTGGAGAGATGGCTCAGAGGTTAAGAGCACCGACTGCTCTTCCAGAGGTCCCGAGTTCAATTCCCAGCAACCACATGGTGGCTCACAACCATCTGTAATGAGATCTGGCACCCCCTTCTGTATACATAATAAATAAATAAATAAATCTTTAAAAAAATTTGAGATAGAAATTAAGACAAATCTAAAGATCCCCCACCCCACCCCCTTTGGTGGTACTTGACACAAGTATCACCACTTAAAAAAAATAACAGTCTCAAGATAGTCTTATTAATTTTCACAAGCATGAAGTTTGGTTCACATAAACCTCAAACACCAAGGAGGTAATACTAAACAAAATAAAAAGTGTATCCATACGTAGTCCATTAATACACACAGACACACACAAACAGGGGTTGGGGGTATTTCCTTCTTTGAGGTGGGAGAAGGAGGAAGAAAGAGGTGAGAGGAAGGGAAAAGAGAGGGAGGAGAGACAGTGAGCAAGCTTCAAAAAGCAGCGGCAAAACCTAGGATGGTGGGGTCCGACCTACATACAGCGTTTTCAAACAGCAGGTATCTGAAGCCTGGAAAATGGAAAGGTTTGCTAAAATTAGGCTTAGCTAGTAGAAAAAGCCCCCACACTCTCATGTTTATTAGATCTTTTCCTAAAGCCTTACACCTATCATGTCTACTGGGATATTAGCTAAGGATTTTATTTCTCAGTCACTGGAAGACTAAGGTGAGAAAAGAGAAACTGTAAAGGGAGTCCTGACTATCTAGTCCTCAGCATGTGTCATCCATCCATTTCTAACCATGCAGACATCCTCTGGCGGAGTCCCCAGAAGAACGGAAATAACACAATGGGGGCCAAGTGAGGGGAAGCCCAGGATCCACCGAGGCTTCTTCCCCACAGCAGCTTCCCGGGGGTGCCTGTCACAGATGCTCTTTGTCAAGGACGGGGCCTCACTGTCAAGATAGTGTAAGTAGGACAAGAGGTAGGCACAGACTGCAAACGAGGCTGCTGTGATGAGCAAGGTCGTTCTCCCTTTTCAGTGTGGGGCTGAGTCCACAGTACTGCCTAGGAAGCCACAAATGCTTTTTATCCTTTTGTGAATACTGCATTTCCTATGGGTAGGGTTCTGAAACTGAGTTTAACTAAGGGGCAAGGGCTAGGTGTGGAGGGTTGGTACAGAAGTTAAGTACATTTGCTCTTCAGTTTCCAATACTCATACCAGCTTACAACCAAGTACTTGAAGTTCCGGCTCCAGGGCATTCAATGCCCTCTTCTGCCTCCGTGGGCAACAACCCATCCACTCACATGGGGTGGGGCAGTAGCCACACAATGTCTTGAGGGGAAAAAAGGCAAGAGCCTGAGCCAGGAAGACCATGGACTGGAGGCTGCCCTGGGCTACACAGTAAAGCCATCTTGATTTTTATTTCAAGAAGATGAAGAACAGTGAGTGAAGTGCCTAGTGCCTAGCTGAGAGACATGCCCTACTTTTGTTACTGAAGTAACATTTTATAGAGATAACAGCTTCTCACCAAACCACACTGATTACTTTCTTTTGTGGTGGTGCTACAGATGGATCACAGGGCCTTGGACATGCTAGACATGTGCTATCACAGCTGTACCAGAGCCCACACGTAATGGTCACCAACCAGTCCACTCTCCACTGTGGTTATCCATGTATTTGTGAACACCAAAAAGTCAAGCATAGTTGGCCAACACCAACAAATGGCTCACACACTGGTTGCTAGGCCAGGGAGGTGGCTAAGGGGAAAGAGTATTTTACCTTAGGTAAAGGGGCTTGTGAAGCCTGATGACTAAGTTTGGTACCTGGAATCCACAAGATGCAGAGAGAACTACCTTCCACATGTTTTTCTCCGACCTACATACATCTGAGATGACATACATTCACCCATACACATACATAGACACATAAAAAACAAATAAAACAATCTTTAACAACTGATTGGTATAATGACTACTCCGCTTATAGGGTATCACAGGCAGAAGCAGTTAAGTCTTTTTGTTGTTTAGCAAATAGGCGCCTGCTCGCTCTCTCTCTCTCTCTCTCTCTCTCTCTCTCTCTCTCTCTCTCTCTCTCTCTCTCAATTTACCTTATTTTATGTTCATTGGTGCTTTGCCTGCATGTATTTTTGTGTGAGAGTGTCAGAAGCCCTGGAACTGGAGTTACAGTCGGGTGTGAGCTGCCATGTAAGTGCTGGGAATTGAACCCAGGTCCTCTAAAAGAGCAGTCAGTGCTCCTAACTGCTGAGTCATCTCTCTAGCAGTTAAGTTTTTAGCTGAAAAACTGTTTTTACAGCTTAAGGGGAGAAGATGAATGCAGTGCTGCTTCTTCTAACAAGTTCACCAAAACATTAAGACAAGGTAAAAATAGATGTGCCAACCACAGAGCAGAAACCCTCTGGGGTGAAGAGTTAGCTCAGTGTTTAAGAGAGCATACTGCTCTTCCAGAGAACCCAAGCACAGTTCCTAGCACCCATGCCTGGCAGCTCACAACTGCCTGTAACTCCAGTTCCAGAGGATCCAAAGCCTCTGGCCTTCAGCCTTCAAGGGTACCTGCATTCACTCTGACATCTACATACACAGACACAGAAATATACACACACAATTAAATATAATAAAAATAGGGGCTGGAGAGATGGCTTAGCGGGTGAGAAAACTGGCCCCTTTCCAGAGGACCCACATGGCATCTCACAACACCTGTAACTACAGTTCTGGGAGACGGAAGGCCCTCCTCTGGCTTCTAAGGACACAAGGCACACAAGTGGTGCACAGACACACATGCAGGCAAAACTCCCAAATACATACGATAATAAAACAATAAAGAAAAAACCAAAAAACTACAAAGTCAAACTTAACACTATACTACATAAAATTTCCTGGACTTTCTGTTTGTTATGAAAAACTAACTTGGGATCCATCTGTATAGGTATGAGATAAGATCAGAGATGAAAGCTAATAAAGCAAGACAGAAACATGTAGCAGACAGGACTTAGTGCCCTCAAATGCAGAGGCAGAAAATCGAAGCATATGCACTATGTTTAGAGGTGCGGCTCACAGAGTAGATGTCGACTACTTGGATGCTCAGCACCATTTGTGCTCACAGCCTAGGAGACAATGAACAGTAATTTCATTTTGTTGAGATAGGGTCTCACTATGCAGCTGTGGCTGTCTTCCTGCCTCTACCTTACAAGTGCTATCATACCTGGATGTACTACTTTAATGGCTCCTATCACTATCGACGAACAGTTTTGGTCTTGTGGGGGGGAGGTGGGGAGAAGGTACACAGGACTCTGCAGACACACATATGCCAGAGGAGGATGCTTAGGAGTACTGTCACCCACCACTTTATTCTTTTTTTTTGGGGATGGCATCTTTCTATGAACCTGGAGATTATGCTTTTCAGCTATGCTGGCAACCACCAAGCCACAGTGTCTTCTGTCCTCCTCCCATAACAGCGAGGGGGTTAGAGGTATTCAAAGACCACATGTGGTTTGTGTAAGTGTTGGGATCTGAACTCAGGTTCTCATGGTTGCATAGGAAGTAAACTTACTCTGAAAAGCTGTATGAATTAATCACTGAGCAACAAATCTGTCTTGGCTCTCTTCTCTACCAATTCACACAACATAAATTCTGGCCAAATATCAAACATTATCCGTTACCCGATAATGATCCTCAGGTCCTAATGTAAATGTGAAAAACAAAAACAAAAAACAACTAGGCTTTTTCCTGGTTTGGGGAAACAGGTTCCTGTTATGAAGTCCAGGCTTTGAACTCTCTGCCTCCTGAATGTTCAGACAGATTACAGGTGTGTGCCTTACCACAGAGTTGACTTTTCTATTACTAGAGTAGTATTGGTGAGACAAGGTCTCACTATGAAGTCCTGGCTGACCTAGAATTTGCCATGCAGCCTAGGCTGGCAATCTACCTGTCTTCCATGAGTTGGCATGCACCATTGTGTGCAGTTCATCTATAAATTTTTCTAAAACTCAGAAAATGTTAGTTGGAAGGATTTTGTGTTAGTTTTTTGCTGCTGTGTTAAATCATAAGCAAAACCCACTGGGGGAGGAAAAGGTTAATTTCAGTTTACACTTCCAGGTCATGATCCATTATTGAGGGAAATAAGGGCAGAAGTTCAATGCAGAATCTGTGGAGGTTCAATTTACATCTTTAGCCTTAGCACTTGGGAGACAGAGGCAGGTCATTTCTGTGACTTTGAGGACAGCTTGGTTTAAAACGTTAGTTCCAAGACAGCCGGAGCTATATAGACACACCCCGTCGCAAAAAAAAAAACAAAAACAAAAAAACCAAAAATGAAACGAACCAGTGAGTTTAATTTCCTTTTCTTCTTTAAAGACAATTCTCACAATTTAGCTCTCTTTGCCTTGATTTATAATGAATCTCCTATCTGTCCGCTGAGTTCTGGGGATTACAGGTGCATACCACCAAACCTGTTTTTTTTTTTAATTATTATTATTATTATTATTTAGTTTGTTTGAAGATGAATTTGCTATGTAGCTGTGGCAAGCCCACAACCTGCGATGAAGACCTAGGTAGTCTTCAAGTTTCAATGATCTTCCTATAACTGCTTCCTGAATCTGGGGATTGGATGCAACTCCTAATTTTACTAACAGAGATTTAAACAAAATAAAAACAAACACAAAACCAACGAACAAAGGATTATCCTCATCTGCTAGAGTTTAAACAGGCCTAAACTGCAACCATTATGGCAGCACCTACTGTATGGACATATGCATATCCCATGTCCATTCTCAATTCTATGGGCACACACGATAAAAATGTATGCAGATATTCACTAAGATATGCTTCCGCTTGTTCACAGCTGAACGAGCTGTTCGTATAACTCAAGTTTGAAAAGCAGTCCAACGTTCACCAACAGGAGAATTCACAAATTAAGACATAATCACTCACAGCAGTGCATGTACATCTTATATATGGTACTAAGAAAGCCAGACAAAAATCATATGATTATAACCAGTAAACTAGTCACTGTGACTGGAAGCTAGGAGAGTTGTACCCTGGGAGGTGCAGAGATGAAGAACAAGACTATTAATACGGGTTATAATCTCTATTAAAACTCATCAAGCAAACATTTATGATTTGCACATTCTTTTAATTAAAATTTTTTATTAATTATACTATCATGGGGCTGGAGTGATGGCTCAGTGGTTAAGAGCACCAGCTGCTCTACCAGGGAACCCGGGTTCAATTCCCAGCACCTACATGGCAGCTCACAACTGTCTGTAACTCCAAGATCTGACACCCTCACACAGACACACATGCAGGTAAAACACCAATGCAAATAAAATTAAGATAAATAAATTGTTTAAAACAAAATTATAATATCATGTATATGTGATTTGTATTAATGCAGGGATATGCATGGTATGGTAAGAACGTTGGGGGTCAGAAGACAACTTTTAGGAACCAATTTTCTCCTATCTCGAGTTCCATGGAGTGAACTCAGTCAAGTGCCCTTAATTACTGATACAAACACAAACTTACATGAGAACAGCTTGTCACAAATCAAAAAAACACCCTCCCTCACATGAATGATCCTTTCCAGTACATAGTCAATGGAGAAAAGCCTATTTTAGTGAGAAATGTGGACAAAAATGACCTATATCTTGCATTTTTATCAATGAATTTACTAGCACCACCTCACTAGGAAAACAGCTGCACACAGGTCCTCTGTGAATGGACTCAGCCCTGTGGCACACAAGTCAGCACTATGGCATGACTTTTATCTAGAATCAGATGGAACTCAGTATGAATCCTGGCTCCACCAAGGCTAGGTAGCCTTGCCATGGAGTAGGTCTTCATCTGCAGAGCAAGGATAACAAGGAAGTGATCTGAGTGAAGCAAGGCAGTGCAATACCTATCAACAGCAGAATATGTTTTGTTTCTTAAAAGCCCAAGCTGGCCTAGAACCTGCTATAGAGTTTAGGCTGGCCATACTAGCTGAGACTATAGCCAAGAGCCTTGCACCCATCTTTTGTTTTTTGAGACAGAGTTTCTCTGTGTAGCCTTGGCTACTCAATCTGTAGACCAGGCTGGCCTTGAACCCAGAGATCCACCTGCCTCTGCCTCTTGAGTGCAGGGATTAAAGGCATGGGCCACCACTGCCTGGCTGCAGCTACATTTTGAACTAACTACTGTGCTTGAAAAATGACTTTGCAGCCTGTGATGTCGAATCGAGCATATATATATTTATTTAAAGCTTAACTCTGGGAAAATGAGACCGTTATACATAAATTTTAAGATTCACTCAGTTGGACAGAGAAGTGGAAAGTATCCTGTGGTGTGAACCTGTCAGATCATCTCCAGAAACATATTAGTATCAAATTGAAAAATCTCTGATGGTAACAGATTCCCTAACTATCTTTGTTTTGTTTTTTTAAGACAAGGTTTCTCTGTGTAGCTTTGGAGCCTGTCCTAGAACTCTCTCTGTAGACCAGGCTGGCCTGGAACTCACAGAGATCTACCTGCTTCTGTCTCCCGAGTGCTGGATTAAAGATGTGCGCCACCACCGCCCAGCCAGTTAGGGTCTCTTTATATAGCCCTGGCTGTCCTTGAACTCACAATGTAGACCAATCTGGCGTCAAACTCAAGAGATCCTTCTGCCTGTCTCTTGAGTGATGGGATTAAAGGTGTGTACCAGCATGCCTGGATATAGATGCCCAGATGCCTAGCTCCATGTTTTAGTTAATACCAGTAAAATTAACAAAAGCATACTTTGGCCTGTGAATAAGATTCAACTTGATAATATAAGCTGTCGGATCACAAATGTATTCAACTATGGCTTCTATAGGCAAATATGATTGGTAACTTCTAGAAGAATATTCAGAAATCTGTCCTTTGAGGTGTTTTTTAAAAATGGCGGAAAGGAGTCACACCCTACAACAGAGCCCACATGGGAGGTTTACTGAGGGGAAAGGGAGAGAGAAGGAGGCAGGGACCAGTCCCTGGGGATAAGGATGATGAAGAGAAAGACAAAGGAAACAGGAGTGTACAAGGCCCACCTTTTATAAGGAAAGGTAGGGAATGCGCACAGGGGGTGCTCTTAGTGGCTGTAGCTGAGGTGTATCCTGTCAGGACCCCAAGCGCAGGTCAGTACAGATGCCTAACGCTAACATTCTTCCCTTTTGTTTATTATAAAAAGGTAGCAGGTGAGGCATTTAAGCTTAGAAGTCTGTAAGTAGGGCATTAAGCTGAGAGGTTTGAGGGTTTCTAAAAGGCATCCCAGAGGAGATGTGGGGCTTATGGGATTGGAGGCCTTATTTCCCATGGCTGCAACAGAGAAAAAAGGAATTTAAAACAAACAAACAAATAAACAAGATCCAATGGCTATAATATCTCAGGTGTCCCAGGCATTAAGCAAGAATCGATAATGGCCCAAGTCACTCTGTTGGAATTCATGGCCACTGGCCACTCCCCCAGCTACATGACCATGAATGCACTGGCAAAAAAACCAAAACAAAACAAAACAAAACAACAATTAGTCATCCCAGGGCCTTACGTCCTACGTAATCCCTGTGCTGTGTGATCACGCAATGTGTAACTCCATTAGCCCACATACGAATGTGCAAGGGAATCCATAAAAAGTGGGTCACAGGCTGCTCCCTCCTCCTCCTTTCCCTCTCTCTGCACAACCATTTCCATAGGCCTACAGTACTTTTCCCCTCTGCTCCTTCCCCAATAAACCTTTATAGTGGGTTTTGTCATACCTCGTGGCTTTTCTTGCAGTCACAGCGCTGCTCAATAAACAACACAGCACCGCCGCATAAAACCAACACACTTAGTGTTCTGTCGAGCAAAGAGCAAGGGCCGGGGTGGTAGCCCTAGTACGAGGGTCCAAGAAACGAACAAGAGGCCCCAGACAACAGTTGTGGGGACAGTCAGCGATGGGGGCCCACACCACGGAAGGGTGTACCCCCAGTTCCAAGGACACCAGAGGGACGCTGGACAATCGACAGTTGTTCCCAAGGGTCAGGGAACTGTTTATGCTGACTGGGTAAGGGAAAACCCACCAATCAAAGTAGCCAGTGTTGTGCAGAGTGATCCGGCGGCTGGGCAGATGGAAAGTGGGCAGTTGCAGATGAACCAACCTTGAGAAACACCAGGTATGACAGAACCCATTATAAGAGTTTTTATTAGAGAAGGAAAGGGTGGAGGTGGGTAGGCTACTGAAAGAAAGGTGGTAGTGTTGAGGGGTGCGTGTGTGCACGCCATCTCTGGAGAGAGGGAGAGAGCAGGGAGCACAAAAAAAGGTGAAAAGCTGCATTGGAGTAGGGACTTAAGAGAAAGCTTGAAAGTAGGGACCCCTCTTCCATCTATCAGATTGCTGGCAGAAGTTGCAAAGGTCCTGTAAAATAGCAGGATATGGAGTGCTGGTAAGCCGCCATTTTGATTGGTATATGGGACCAAGTCTGACGGCAAAGGCGGATAAGTTAAGCCCTTATGGAGATAGGCACATTTTCTATCAGTGACACAGAAAAGGTCCAAGGGCTGGAATCTCTAGCGTCCCAGAAATTCAGCGATGACCAATGAGAAGGCACAAGCTGCTCAGTGGACTGTTGTCAAAAAGCAGGGGCCAATGGGCTAAGAGCCCCAGGGAGACACAGTCGCCTGGTACCAGGACTGAGAAAAGCCAGAAGGTGAAGACTGTGCTCGAGAAACAAAGCCTCAGTGTTGAATGGAGAGTGCCATCCATCCATTAGGTGGGAAAGCAGGGCTGTTGCTGGCAGACCAAGTTCCAGGGTCCCAGCACATTTCAGACTGCCGGGAGAGCCTTCCCAGACAGGGAACCAATGCTGTATTTTAAAGAAGGAGTCACACCATACAACAGAGCCCATGTAGGAGGTTTATTGAAGGAGAGGAGAGAAGGGTGAGCAGAGATCGGTTCCTGGGGATGAGAACAAAAGAACAGAGAGAGAGAGAGAGAGAGAGAGAGAGAGAGAGAGAGAGAGAGAGAGAGAGAGAGAGAAAGAGAGATATGGGAGGTGGGCAAGACCTGCCTTTTATAAGGAAAGGTAGGGAATGCACACAGGGGGTGCTCTTAGTGGCTGTAGCTGAGGTGTATCCTGTCAGGACCCCAATGGCAGGCCAGTACAGATGCCTAATGCTAACATGAAGGAGTCAGGACTTAGGACTTTCTGAGGCTTCAAAGAATTTCCCTGTCTATCTTAAATTGCTTCTTTTGCATACACTGGAGACAACATTTACATTCCACTCCAACAAGCACTAACTATGGCTCTAGGAAAATGTTTATGATTGTACAATCCAAACTGATCCAAGTTTACAGGACAACTATGAAGAAAACAGTATTCAAATACCTAATATCCATAAGAAAATAGTACAAACGGTAGAAAGGTAAAGAGTCATGAAAGTTCATTTGTCTTGTAATTTTTCTTGAACTGATGACAGTCTATGACAGTCTAAGAATACTTTAACCTGGGGCTGGGGATCAGTACACAGGTCTCATTATGTATCCCAGGCTGACACACACAATTCATCATCACTCAGGCTCTGTCTTATGAAAGGATAGGTATGCACCACCATGCTTGGCATATGGTTAAATTTTTAAGAAAGTCTGAGATACACTGACGATTCAGAGGCTGATCTACCCAAGGAAAAAGTATCTAGTAGAAAGGTGGAATATACCTGGCCAGATTCATGTGATGATTAACGCCAGAACTCACATTTTGTTACAAATGACCACTTGGCATGATAACCACCTTTGATGATCTGTGCTGCAAGATGTACAAATTTCCTGTTAGCAAAGCTTCCCTCTTACCTGGCTGGGGAGGATGGGGTGGTGGCATCTGATGGTGCATCAGAGGGTAGGGTGGGGGCTGCTGATGAGGCATCATGCCAGGGTGCCCTGCTGCTCCAAGTGGGGCCAGACCAGGTCCTCCTGAGTGCTGGTGTGCTTGCTGAGGGTTCTGGCCATGTTGCTGCTGTTCCATTTGTTGTCGAGCTCGTAATTCTGCATATTTCAATTGTTCCATGTGGAAGTTCTGGCGCTCAGTAAGCAACTGCTGTCTCTGTTGTTCTAGCTGCAATAAAGGGAATAGAAGAGAAACGGTACTAAGAGGCTTCTAAAGACTTTATGACATGTAATTCATGGATTTGATGCATGAGTGCCATCCACGCTATGCTGCAGGAAGAGGCCTCTTACCAGGGATGTCCTTATGTTATTTACAGCAGCGGGGCAAATGCCCTGTGGCCCTACTTTCAACAGATTGGGAGGCTTTCCTCTTCTTCGTATTACTGGAGAAAGTATCTAACTAACTTGCTCTAGCCACCCTTGCATTCCTGGGCTCATGTAATCCTCTTGTGTTAGTTTCTAAATAGCTGGGACTAACTACAGCTATGTGCCACTGTGTCTGGGTAGGCCTGCAGGCAATATTTTATTTATTTACTTGAAGAAAGACTCTCACAGTGTAGACCTGCTGGCTTCAAATGCAGAGATCTGCCTCTGACCCCCCAAACTCTGGGATTAGGTAAGAAAATAAAAGTCCCTCCACCCGTTCCTCTCAGCAACATTTAAAGCCTGTCCAACCTCCCGGGTGCTATTTTTTGTATGTGATCCATTTGTCTATTTTAGACTATAAAATGTCCAAGAGGAGGCATGACCTCAGTTATACAGACACATTTTATCCTCCTATGTGTAACTTTGGAATGGTATGCAAGGCAAACCTTAGCTTTTAAATAGCCAAAATTCCACTAGGTCACAAATTCACATATCCTCACTGACTAAATACAATTTTTAAAATTATTATTTTTTATTTTCAGAGCATTGGTGTTTTGCATGCATGTGTGTCTGTGTGAGGGTGTCAGATCTTGGAGGTACAGATAGTTGTAAGCTGCCATGTGGGTGCTGTGGATTGAACCCAGGTCCTCTTGAAGAAGAGTCAGTACTCTTAACTAACCAGCATCTCTCCAGTTCTTAAATAACATTTTTAAAAGGAAACTGGGAGAATATAAACATTCCAATATTCAGAATAATAGGACTGGAAAACAGCACATAGTTCAGTAGTAGAGCGCATGCATGAGGCACTAGGTTCAAATCCAACTGTCACAAAAAGAAATGAATAATTAAGAGAAATAGCTAGGTGAGTTTGCAACCCTAGCACTCAGAAGTTGGAGGTGTGAGGATCAAGAGTTGAAGGTTCTTCTCGGCAGTTAGTGAATTTGAAGCCAGGCTGAGCTGGAAGAGACACTCAATTTAAAAAAAAAAATGTTAGCCGGGCGGTGGTGGCGCACGCCTTTAATCCCAGCACTCGGGAGGCAGAGCCAGGCAGATCTCTGTGAGTTCGAGGCCAGCCTGGACTAACAAGTGAGTCCCAGGAAAGGTGCAAAGCTACACAGAGAAACCCTGTCTCGAAAAACCAAAAAAAAAAAAAGGTTATATATGCAAAAAATTCAGATACTAAAATTAAAAGTATCTGAGCCAATAAAGTATATCCTAAATTCAGGGTTGATAAGAAAATCAACCTATAAGAGCAATGGCTGTTCTCCCAGAGGTCCTGAGTTCAATTCCCAGCAACCACCGGGTGGCTCACAACCATCTATGAGATCTGGTGCCCTCTTCTGGCAAGCAGGCATACATACAGGCATACCACCGTATACATAATGAATAAATAAATCTTAAAAAAAAAAAAAAAAGGAAAATGAACCTAAATATGAAGACAATAGAAAGAATCTAAATGTATAGAAATATGGAAGATAGTGATCGTACATATTAGGTCAGACCTATTTCTTTTCAGTAGTGACCCCATCCCATCATTTTCCACATCCTGATCTCTCTCACTGAAATCCTTTTCTAGGGTTGCACTATCTAGTGCAGTAGACATTAAGTGAGACCTATGTACTGAGTATTTGAAATATGGTCAATATGAACGGAGACAGACACACACACGGAGATCAGAGGATAACTTGTTTGAATTGGTTCTACCTACCATGTGGGTCCTGAGGACTGAATCTAGTTTATAAGTACTTTACCAACTGAACCATGTCACTATCCAGTAAAAACAACAACAATTTCATTGATTATAAGTAGAATTAATACTGTCATATTAAATTATTATAATTTCAGTTGTTTTAAACATTTGTAACATGGCTGGTATAAAAATCTTAATTTCATGTATAGCTCAAATTTTACTTCTGTCGAGTACCACTACTGAGCCATTCAATGGGTTAAGAAAATATAACATTTTGGCTTTTGAAAGGAGCCAGTTCTGTGAATAAATACTATATACTATAATTAGCAAAAACTAGGTGGACAAGTAGCTTACAAAAGCTGGCAGAGGATCTACTGTAGAATGGAGTGAGACAGATCATTGCATGGCCCAAGGAGCAGCTGGGAAGTTCCTTGATGATTGAAGTGTCACAGCAGGAGAGTTGTACACAGAAGAGGAGGACCGCAGTAGGAGATGCTCAAGTCAGATGGCTTGCACAATCAAACCCATTTTCACACACCCATTTTCAGCAGGCTGGCATGAAAGGCTCTGGCTTGGTTGGAC
This sequence comes from Peromyscus eremicus, assembly GCF_949786415.1. Lineage (NCBI taxonomy): Eukaryota > Metazoa > Chordata > Mammalia > Rodentia > Cricetidae > Peromyscus > Peromyscus eremicus. The sequence continues at coordinate 103,862,766 of NC_081422.1, read as the reverse complement.
TTCTTAACGTGACAAAATGTAACCATTGGGAGGATGCTCAAAAAGTTCAATTAAGCAGTGACATGTACAAGACCAAATAATAAAAAAGAGCTATAGACTGACTACAGTCTTGCTTTTACACTCCTAAATATTCTCTTTGGGAAATTTAGGACTCTGCAATTTCCTGAGGCTAGACACAAGAGGTTACCGGAAATGGACACCCCCCCTCCCAAAAAAAAAAAATCTTTTGAGACAGGGTTTCTCTGTGTAACAGTGCTGGCTGTCCTGAAACTTGCTCTGTAGACCAGGCTGTCCTTGAACTCGCAGAGATCTGCCTGCCTTTGTCTCACAAGTGTTGGGCTCAAAAGCAACCTTCCTATCCCTTCATTTGTAAGTTAGCCACTAAATAAATCTCCCTTTTAACTACGTGGAGTGCCTTAATAATTTCACCAATACACCACCACCACCCATCCCAGAAATGGACCTTTTACTTACATTCTAGAGTCACTACTGTTCTGGACTGCTTGGCTGTAGTTCTGAAGCTATTTAAAAACTACAGAAGGTAGCTCAAGATCTGCACGGTAAATACCCTGAACTGTTAACGGAGACTATGCTGTCTCCTAAGTGATGTTTTTGACTCTGTATTAACTACTCAGTATTTTTGTCTTTTTCTTTTTTGTTTTTGAAGCAGGGTTTCTGTATGGCTGTCCTTAAACTCAGAGATCTGCCTGCCTCTGTTTCCCAAGTGCTGGGATTAAAAGTATACACCACTACCGCCTGGCTTCTTTTTTAAATTCAAACGAGCATTTCTTAGGTGACCTAAATTAACCAAGGTCTTTTTTTTTTTTTTCTTCTTTCTTTCTTTTTTTTTTTTTTTTTTAAAACAAGACAGGGTTTCTCTGTGTACCCTTGGCTGTCCTGGAACTCTGTAGACCAGGCTGGCCTCGAACTCAGGTCTTCTTTGTAAGAAAACAAACAAACAAACAAACAACTTTTATCTTAGGGAAATGGGGAGAAAGAGTCAAATACGGTGAAATATTTCTAAAATCCTAGTCCTTGAGAGATTTAGGCAGAAGAATTACCAGTTTGGAGACAGCGTGTAGGCCCTGCATCAAACCCACTGCTACAAAAACAAACATAAACAACAAAGCTGAAGGAAAGATTTACTCACTTTCCCTAACTATAAGCTACCCTAAACTGTACTACTAGAAATGAATAAATAATTAACCCAAAACCAGTTATCTCCAAACTTGGTCATTCTTTCTTTTTTCTTTTCTTTTTCTTTTTTAAAGAGGTAGGAGCAGGGTTGAGCATGGGAGTAAGGCTTATGACTGGGTCTCCCTTGTTGCTCAGGTTAGTCCCAAACTCACAGTAATGCCCTGGCCCCACCCTCCCTGGCTGCCTTGCTAAACTGTGTCTGTCATCTGAAAACACAGAAAGTAATTAAAAGGAAGTAATTATGAAAATTAAAAATGGCAAATGATTAAATACACATACATACACCTGAAAAGAAAACCCAGTTAAAACCCAAAGCTTTAATGTAGGATGAACAAGTCCCCTGAGGCGAGAGTAAGGCCCAGATTGTGGTTCCCAGTTGGCTCCAGATGGCTCTGGGCTCCCAGATGCCCCAGGGTGCTCTGGGGCAGAAGTAGCAGATCTGAAAAAGCTGCTACATCCTGACCTCATCATGTAAATGAAGTATTCCTGCCATATTAAATCAAGTCTAAATCCACATAGGTACCTAATATTTGATAAAGGTGTCAAGATACAATGGGGAAAAGAGCCGTGCTTTACCAAGTGGTTCTAGGAAAACTAGACACTCAGACATAGAAGAATTAATTGATACCTCTCTTTTACATTGTTTAAAAAAAAAATCCAAATGGTCAGCTTAATATTAAGACTAGAAACTTAGCTGGGCATGGTGATGCAAGCCTTTAATTCCAGCACTTGAGATACAGAGGCAGACAGATCTCTGAGATCAAGGCCAACCTGGTCTACAGATGGAGCTCAGGGCTACACTGAGAAATCTTGTGTGGAACCTCCACCACCAAAAAGCTACAAACCATAAACTGTAAAAGGAAACAAGACCAAGTGTGGCAGCTCCTGAGTCTAGGCCCAGCGTTCAGAAGCTGAGGCAAACGAGACAACCATGACCTTGAGGGCAGCCTGGGCCTCAAAAGAGAGAAACCAAAGAAGACAAGTCTGTGCAGTGGTGGTGCATGCCTTTAATCTCAGCCCTCAGGAGGCAGAGTCAGGTGAATCTATGAGTTCTAGGACAGCCAGGGCTACACAGAGAAACCGAGTCTCGAAAAATGCCCCCCAAAAGAGGGGGGGATGAGTTGGGAATAGAATAAATAAAATAAAACAAAATGAACAAGGCAAACAAACCAGGTAGAAATAAACACCAGTGAAGCCACTATGGAGATCTATAAGCACTTCCTCAAAACACACAAAAATAGCGGCTGGAGAGATGGCTCAGAGGTTAAGAGAACTGGGTGTTCTTCCAGAGGTCAATTCCCAGCACCCACATGGAGGCTTACAACCATCTGTAATGAGATCTGGCGCCCTCTGCTGGCCTGCAGGGATACGTGCAAACAGAACACTGTATACATAATAAATAAACAAATAACTCTTTAAAAAAAAACATACACACACACAAAATTAGACTTACAATAGGATCTAGGTGTCTAGATCTAGGGGACTCTACATCAGCACCACACATAGACAGATACCTGCACACCCATGCTCATTACAACACTATTCACAACAGTCAAGGCATGGAATCAGCCGAGATGTCCATCAACAGATTTAAAGAACTGTGCATGCACAATGAAATTTTACAGTTATCATGAATGGCAGTGGTGGTAGCACACACCTTTAGTCATAGCAGTCAGGAGGATCTCTGTGAGTTCAAGGCTAGCCTGGTCTACAGAGGGAGTTCCAGGATAACCAAAGCTACACAGTGAAACCCTGTCTTCACAAAAATCAAAAAAGAATGTTTAGTCATTCCCAGGAAAATAAGATAGGCTTCAAAAGAAAAACCTGTCACAGGATCTCTCTGATCTGTGGGAAGCAGGAGGTAGGATTCCTGAGAGCAGAGGGACGGCTACTGGAGAAGAGGAGGGCCACCGGGAGGTGGGCTATGAGGAGGGCTGAGCAACTCACAATCATCTGAGCATAGAAAATTGTCATAATGAATTCACTATTTTCTATACTAACAAAAAAATGAAAAACTAAAAGACTTAAGACCAGTTTTGGTATTCCAAACAACAAACTGGAATAACCTTCATGACAATCAGGGAGGATGGGAAGGAGGTGTTTCCTAACAAGTTGGCAGTATTAAGGCACATTTTAAACGTATTCAACACTGAGCCATGATTTGACATCTCGAAATTTGCACCAGTAAACTGTTCATCTGTGGGCACACAGCTATTCAGTAAAACATTTTTTTTGATATAAAGTCACCTCAGAATCACAGGGTGGGAAGAAAATCAATTTATAACAATATTGATACCCAAGTACATACAAATCCTGTGATCACATATAAATACATAGTGAGAGCATTCTGGAAAACACCAAACTAATAATGACTATCTCTAGGAACAAAATTGTTTTCCCAGTGTTATATACATTTTATGACACATGCGATGTAGCATGGATGACCTTTGAAAATGTGCTAAATCAAAGAAACCAGACAAAAAAGGTCACATATTTAATTACTCGACTTCCATGAATTGTCAAGGATAAGCACATCTACAAAGACAGAAAGTGGATTACACCAGACAGATTACACGCAGAGTATAGGAGAACACCCTGAGACCAGTGGAGAAGGGTTACTGCCAGTGTGGGTACATCTTTTTAGGGTAACCAAAATGTTTTTTAAATACATAATGGTGAGTTATAAAACTGTGTCTGTACTCTGAACACTAGGAAGCTGTCCACTCACCTCTTAATCCTTAGTGAGTGTGTGTGTGTGTGTGTAGGCACGTGCCACACTGGATGTATGGTAGCCAGAGGAAAACTTGTAGAAGCTCTCTCATTCCACCATCTGAGTTTCAGGAATCAGCGGCCTTATCTACCTCAAATGGTTCTATGAAGCCGAGAGTGGTGGGTGCTCTATGTGTGGAATCCCAGAACTTGGGAGGCTGAGGTAGGAGGGATTTACATTTTTGATCACAGAGACACCTTTTAATGTATTTATTATCTAACTTTATATTATAAGCATAATATTTTTTAAACTAAATATTCATTTACTTTATCTGTTGTTTTTCAAGACAGGGTTTCTCTGTGTAGCCCTGGCTGTCCTGGAACTCATTCTGTAGACTAAGCTGGCCTCCAGCTCGGAGATCTGCCTGCCTCTGGTGCATGCCTTTAATCCCAGCACTCGGGAGGCAGAGCCAGGCAGATCTCTGTGAGTTCGAGGCCAGCCTGGTCTAAAGAGCGAGATCCAGGACAGGCACCAAAACTACACAGAGAAACCCTGACTCGAAAAACAAAACAAAACAACAAAACAAAACAAATTAGAGAACTGTGAGATGGCCCAGCATATGAGGGCATTTATTGCCAAATCTGATAACCTAAGTTTGATCCCAGGAACCCACATAATAGAAAGAGAAAACTGATTCTAACAAGTTGTCCTCTGGCCTCAACAACTGTACTGTAGAGCAATACACATGGACACATGCATACAAACAATGTTAAATATTTAAGAGTAAAAGCAGAGTTGCTGGGTATAGTGGTACACACTTTTAATTCCAACGGAAGGTAGATCTATGAGTTCAAGGCCAGCCCGATTTACACAGAGAGCTCTAAGCCAACAGGGCTACACAAGTAGGACCCTGTTTCAAAAATAAATTAATAAAAGTAATGTAAAGGTTGACTGGTGAGATTGCTCAGGATATAGAAGGTTAGCTTCAAAAGACAGTTAATATAAATTAAATCCCCAGAACCCATGCAAAATGGAAGGATAAATAAAACTGACCACCAAAACTCAAAAGGCTAGGGCAAGAGCATTTGAAACTCACGGTTAACCTTCACTACACAGGCAACAGCAAACTCAAGGCCAATCTGAACCGCATGAAAACTCTATCCCTCCTTCCCCTCACAAATGCTGTCTAAACAGAATACAAACAAGAAATACAATGAAACATGGAAACATCCTAAGTTGTTCTATAAACATCTTTCATTTTAGTTTCATATTGGAGATAGGGTCTCACGTAGTTCCAGACTGGCCTCAACCTTGCTGTGGAGCTGAGGATGACAGGCATGCCCAGTAATGCCAGGCTCTGTCCGACTAAAAACTAAAAATAATTTACAAAGTTAGTGCATTTGTTAGCTTTCTTCACGACTCTGAGGAAGGCTCTAGGCAATCAAGTTTCATAAAAGGCCACCTATAAGCCCTGCTCTGAAGCCCCCAGCATTCACACCCCACCTTCCTCTCCGCGCACTCTGACACGGGGTGTACCAATCAGTGGCATCCGTGGGAGCCCACACAGAGCACTTCTCAGCATGAAGATGGCACAGACACAGCTGATCGTGCAGCTCAAGTCCACACAGAGCGCTCCCCACTTCTCTCTGCATAACGCAGGAGGAGGGTGAGAGAAGAAACAATGGCAGGGGCTCTGACAAAAATCCATCCACATATCCTGCCAAGTACTCCAGTCCCAGGTGAGACTGCAAGCTTCCGAACTAGTTAATGAGCAGTTTCTGTTTCGGTATTTGGTGATAGTAAAGGAGACAGTCACAGTTCAAAAGATACATATGTAGTACTATTACACACACACACACACACACACACACACACACACACACACACACACACACACACACACAAAGAAACCACCATACTTTTATTGTTTCGGTATGTGCTTCAAGCTGAGTGTGCACCATTTGAGGAAATGCCATTTTGGTCTTGCTGCTTTAGAAAGGAACCTGTGCCGGGTGGTGGTGGTGCAGGATTTTAATCTTAGCACTCGGGAGGCAGAGGCAGGAGGATCTTTGTGAGTTCCAGAATAGTCAGGGCTACACAGAAACCCTGTCTCACAAACAAACAAACAAACAAACAAACAAGGAGCCTGTGACTGAGGTATGGCTTTTTAATTCTCACAGACAGATACAATGTAATTGTAGCTAGCCAAAAATAGATTAAATTATTAGGGCAATATAAACATAAATTAAATTACTGGAAATGAGAAGAAAACAAAGGGGCTGGAAAGACAGCTCAGTGGTTAAGTACATGGCTGCTCTTCCAGAGGGTACAGGTTCTATTTCCAGCACTGACATAGGAGCTCACAACATCTGCAAATCAAGTTCCAGGGGATCCATCACCCTCTTCTGCCCTCTGTGGGCACTTCATGTACACAATGCAGACATACATGCAGGCAAGACATCCATTCACGTAAAAACAAACAACAAATAGATAAACAGAAGGGAAAAAAGTTAAACATAACTCCTCTGGAGAACATTAGCCTTTCCAACAAATCTTTAAAACTAACAACCTACTAGTAAAGATATCCTGTTTGCTTTCCCTTCAGAAATCTATTTGGAACATTATTACTTCATTCATTTGGAAGGTTGCCATTCTGGTCCACATCATTACCTCATATGGGCTCCCCTTAAATCTGCTTTATCAGTTTCTCTTGTGAGCCCACAAAACAGCAGGCAAACAGATTCTTGCTCAAGAATCTGCCTAGCATCTGACCCAGTCCTGAAGCGATGGCCTAGTGGCCATTCTACATTTCTTTCAAAAGAAGTTGTGTGTATGTTTAAATTTTGCTGGTGGGGATTAAAAGCAGGGCCTTTGTACAGGTTAAGAGTATGTTCTACTACTGAGCTATATAACCCTGGCCCCAACACTTTACTCCACAGAACTTCCTTTTTTTAAAAATTTTTTTCCTGGAGCTGAGGACCGAACCTAGGACCTAGCAAGCGCTCTACCACTGAGCTAAATCCCTAACCCCCGGAACTTCCGAATAGGAGACCCTGATAGTATTTTCCCTTAGTCTAGTCCATCCATCCAACTACTTCCTCGTTTCTGTAACATGTAAGTCAGATTCCCTCTGCATGCTTGTAGCCCCAGATGTCTGTCCTTTCTTTCCTTCCTTCCTGTCTGCCTGTTTTTCTGTTTCTTTTACGTATGTCGGTATTTTCTCTACATTCATACGTGTGCAGCACAAATGAGCCTGCTGCACAAGGAGGCCGAAAAGGCAGAGGGATCACCCCTAACCGGAGCTATGGACACCTGTGAGCTGCCATGGGGGTGCTAAATTGGATCCAAGAACTCTGCAAGAGAAACCAATCCTCTTAAGTGTCCAGCCATCTCTCTAGCACCCAAATGCCAGTTTCTTAATAATGGTTACTATTAATAATATACTAACATGTATGTATACAAAGCATATACATATATACAGCATGTAAAAATATAACTTCATAAACTCATTTTTCTAATTAAGTTCCATGAAGGCACAGAATCTTGTTTATTGAATACACTGCCCTCCCTGGAACAGAAACACTCAATAAATGAACAGGTGACAACTCATTATCCCCACTTCAAAAGTTATCATTGGCAAGATACTCACTAGTCCCTTATACAATCATGCCTTTCTTTCCTATTTTAGGATTTGAGATAGTCAGCCTTACAAACAGAACAACCCCTCCTTCAGAAAGTTTTTCTTGATAATCCTAAGTAGGCCAACCATGGCAACCTCCCTCCTCTCAATTTACACATTGGTCTCCAGAGGAATTATGTTTAACTTTGTTTTCCTTCATATATATTTTTTAACTTAAAAAGAAAAATTCTTTGTAAGAGATTTTATGTCATGTGAATGGATGTTTTGCCTGCCTGCATTGTGTACACATAGGACCCCCCAGAGGCCAGAAGACAGTGATGGATCCCCGGGAACTGGAGCTGCCATGTGCGTCAGCTCAGGGTCCTAACATGACTGGGATTATATTTTTTGTTATGCTACCTCCCTGACAGATTGTGAAACAGCCCCACTGCCTTTCTTCTTACTACCACTGTGTGAGAGCACTGGGGTAATCGCTACTGAGCACTAGTTATATCTGAAATATATAAAACATTTCTCTCTCAATTATGGAATATTCAAGACTCAAGAGAACATTTGCTTTTAAGTCTTTAGAAGAAAAAGAAGCAACATCATATTTATATCTAACTCTGAAAGTAGAAATTGTTAAAAAGATCTACTGCTACTTAAATAAATAAGTAAAATCAACTATCTTAAAAGAAAACTGTATTGGGGAAAATTGAGAGGGAATGTGCCCTAAAATTAACAAAGACGTTTGGTAGCTTCAAGACAGAACTAAGCATTCACCAGTAGCTGCCCAGCTCATTTTCCACAGTATCAGCTTCACTTATTTCACATGAAATATAGAGCAGAAGTCTGTACATCCCAGAGACTCTAGGTTAAAATGAGGTAATAATGGTCTTTCATCCCTAAGCAGTAAAACAGGAGATAAATACAAAATATGTCTGGCACCTTGCTCTGTATTTGGCCCACATTATTAACTTGTCTGTCCAGGCTCCAGTTTTGTCTGTTGGAAGGGCTAGGAGAACTGACAGATCATCGCCACTGTTTGATTCTTCAGTAAGGAAAATCATAGTCATCAGTATGTGTATGCTTAATCTATATATTGTACATTTGTTGTAGAATATTCCTTTACACTGTGTGAAGATATTTCGCAGTGATTGCTTTAATAAAAAGGTAAACAGCCAATAGCTAGACAGGATTTTCGGGGAACACTGAAAAGAAGGGTGGAGTCTTAAGGAGTCCCCAGACAGACAGAGTGGAAGCAGCATGGGGAGTACAGAGTAAAGGTAACCAGAGCCACTTAGAACATAGATTAAAAGATATGGGCTAATTTAAGTTATAAGAGCTGGCAAAAACAAAAACAAAACAAACAAAAAAGCCGGGCGGTGGTGGCGTATGACTTTAATCCCAGCACTTGGGAAGCAGAGCTCGAGGCCAGCCTGGTCTACAAAGTGAGTTCCAGGAAAGGCGCAAAGCTACACAGAGAAACCCTGTCTCAAAAAACAAACAAACAAAAAAAAAAAACCCAAACCAAAAAAAACCCCAACCAACCAACCAAACAAACAAACAAACAAACAAAAAAAAAGAGCTAGCTAGGGACAAGCCTAGCTATAGGCCAAGCTTTCATAATTAATAAGAAGTCTCTGTGTGGTATTTTGGGAGCTAGGGGTAGGACAGAGAAATCTACAATACATTAGCACAGTGGCTCACCTAACAAGTTCCCAAGGCTGACAGCTTACAAATATAAAATTCCATGAGTAGTTGTTCAACAGTAATTTGTATAAATGAAGGCATATGCATATTTATCAAACACTAATCCTATGTTAAACAGTGTACCAAACACATGCCAGAATCTTTTCACAGCCTGCAAAACTCACTGTTAAGATAACAGTCATGGTTTCTTCACTTGCCAATAAAAGATAGGACACTTCTTGGTTGTAAAAAAACATCAGGTTTCAGTTGTGCACAAAATGAAGAGGTCACAGTGACCCATTTTCAATATATTGGTAAAAGTAAATTTTTAAGTTGGCTCCTAAAGACCCTATTTCCTACCATGTGCATCATCCCTACTGAAGCACACCTATCTATCCCTGATGTTAGGGTTGGGCTACATAGCTGTGGTGGTTTGAATAAGAATGGCCTCCACATGCTCATATGTTTGAATGCTTAGTCATCGGGAATAGAACTACTTGGGATGGATTAGGAAGTGTGGCCTTTGTTGGAGGAAGTGTGTCACTAGGGGTTGGCTTTGAGGTTTCAAACCCAAGACAGGTCCAGTGGCTCTCTCTTCTGCTGCCTGTGGATCCAGATGTGGAAATGTCAGCTACCTCTCCAGCACCTTGTTTGCCAGCATACCCCCATGAACATCCCCATGATGAGAATGGACTAAACCTCTGAAACTGTAAGTAAGCCCCAATGAAATATTTTCTTTTATAAAAGAGTGACTGTGGTCATGGTGTCTCCTCACAGCAATGGAACACTCACTAAGATAGATGTAGCTACCAGGAGCAGGACATTGCTGTGACAGACATGACCATGCTGATGGCTGGTGAATGTGGACTTTGGATTAGGAAAGCAGTTGAATGTTTTAAGTGTGGCTTAACAGGCTACACAAGTTCGAGTTCAAGCATAGAAGACAGTGCTGAGGGCTATCTGAACTGGAGGAGCACAACTCAAGAAAGTATCCTAGGGGAAGAATGATTAGCTAAGAGGCCTAAAGGCCTTTCTTGTGATATTTTGGTGAAGAATGTGACTGCTTTCTGTTCTTGTCAAAAAAAAAAAAAAAAAAGAGGCTACCTGAAGATAAACTGAGGCGTTTTGGATTAATGGTGTTGGCAGAGGAGATTTTCAGACAGCCTAGTGTTGTCTCTGTCTCATGCAGATACAGAATGAAAAGGAGCAAGCTGACCAAGGAAAAATACAAAGTGCACAGTTTGAAGAGAAAAAGAGCACAAGGAAATGTAATGCAGCTAAGTCCAGTGCTCAAAGAGATAAAAAGTTTAAAGAAAAACCTGAGGCTAAGTGGAATAAATAAAGTAGTGACCTCAGGGCAAGACTCCACCAAGTTAAGCTTCCAACTTACGGAAAGGAATATAAATAAAAAGAAGAAAGCCGGGCGGTGGTAGTGCACGCCTTTAATCACAGCACTCGGGAGGCAGAGCCAGGCGGATCTCTGAGTTCGAGGCCAGCCTGGGCTACCAAATGAGTTCCAGGAAAGGCGCAAAGCTACACAGAGAAACCCTGTCTCAAAAAACCAAAAAAGGGCTGAGGAGATGGCTCAGCAGTTAAGAACACTGGCTGCTCTTCCAGAGGTCATGAGTTCAATTCCCAGCAACCACATGGTGGCTCACAACCATCTGTAATGAGATCTGGCACCCTCTTCTGGCATGCAGGCAGAACACTGTATACATAATAAATAAATCTTTAAAAAAAAAAAAAACCAAAAAAAAAAAAAAAAAACCAAAAAAAAAAAAAAAAAAAAAAAAGAAGAAGAAAAAAAAGAGAGCGAGAGAGAGAGAAAAGCTTCATCCGTGAATGAAGTTGGTGAAAGTGTAATTAATTGAATGAGAGGGCCAAATCCCAGCCCCAGCAAACAGCAGAACTTAGCAGCTTTGACAAACACTGCTTGAGGCTCAGCCTGGATCTAGTTCCAGCTACCAGTCAACCTACACAAAAGGTCAGGAGGAGTGACAGAGATACAGTAAAAGGTCAAATGTGTGGCCATTATAGAAAAATGGGCCCTGAAGTCAAAATGAGATAAACTTCTATTTCCTAATATTTATATTAACAAAAAGGAAATCAAGAAAATCTTGAATTATGTAATAGATTTATAAGGTTTTACAATTCACCAGAAACAAATAGGCAGGAAATCTAAAATTCAGCTTAAAATATCCCTTATCCCTTTATAGAAGGGATATTTAATACTAAGTATGTAAATAGTCAAGACATACAAACAGCTAAGACTTACAGACAGAGTAGACAGAAACCCATTTATTTATAATCACTGGCTCATCAAATACAGGGAATGACAGAAAATCTAGAGACCAATGGAGCAGTCCACCATTGTATTACCTAACGTCTGTCTCTTACAGACAGTTAGGGATAATTTTCAAAACACCACCATTCAAATTCCCCTTACTTACAGCCTCTTTCTCTCTGTCCATAATAGTTTCCAGCTCTTCAAAATGTCGAAGTTTGATCTCTAGTTTCTTCATCTGTGTCTCAACCAGGAGAGCTACGAGGGACTTGATCTTTCTCTCTTCCACAGCAGCCAGGTGCTAAGGGCAAAGACCATTCTAATTATTTAGGTAAATGAAAACACAAGAAAACCCCTGATGTTTTCTAAAGGGACCATCAGATTGGCTCAGTGGGTAAAGACACTTGTTTAATTGAAAAATTGCGTTCAACACATGAGGTGGAGAGAATCAACTCACACAAATTGTCATATGATCTCACACCATGGAACCCCTTCTTAAACCCAGAAATTAAAGGATAAACTCACCACCATCCAACCAACCAAACCTACCTATCTACCTACCTACCTACCTACCTACCTACCTATATATTTATCTGAACTGAGACCCTTGATGAGCTAAAAACAAAAAGAAAGATGAATCCTTCACATCTGTCCTCACCATCCTTTCCTTGCTATGAATTATCCAGGGATAAGCAGTTTGTCTCTTGAGCTGCAAAAACCCTATTGCAAAGCTTTCCCATGGTAAGCATTGTGTGGGGCAAGGAAGACCAGAACAGTACTTCACCCTAAGCTTAAAGAAAGTAACCAGAGCTATACATACAAACACAAGAACAGAAAGGAATTCACTCTGGAAGATGGCCAAATGACTCCACAGCCATAAGCATGACAGTTTCATTCATGTTTCTTGACTACTAAGCAGCACAAAGAAGAAAAGGGCCACATTACCCATACTGGCCAGGCTCTGACTATCTGCAATGATCAGTCCCCAACAAATTCCAAAATACATTTTGCAGTCGCTTTATCATTATCTGCTAAATTTTGTGTGTGTGTTATTTGTACATGAGAATTTAATAATATGTAGAGAAGGCTATCTTTCTAACCTCTTTATCTCCTATAGAATCTAGGAGTTAACATATAGGAGGCATTTACGAAAGGCTTCTGGAGCAATGGTGACATGGGATGCTATATCATAGCTTTAACTACCAGGCTTTAAGAATGATTTTACTTTATTGGCTTTTCAAGACAGGGTTTTCTTTGTGTACCCCTGGCTTTCTTGAAACTTGTTCTGTAGGCCAGGTTGGCCTCGAACTCAAGAGATCCTCCTGCCTTTGAGTGCTGGGATTAAAGACATGCACAACCATGTACAGCAGAATTTTTTACTTAAAAAAATTATGTGTACATGTAAATAAATGTCTGCTTGTGAGTCTGTACACTTGTGCACATTACCCTTGGTATCCAGAACAGGACATCACAGTTTCCACAACGGGAGTTACAGGAACTTGTGATCCACCCAAAGTGGTACTGGGAACTAAACCTGGGTCTTCAGTAAGAGCAATATGTGTTATTAACCACCAAGCCACCTCTCTGGACTCAATTGTTGTTCTTTTACAGATAACAACAATACAATGTCATGTACAAGCTGTGGAGACATCTCAATGAAAGCTAAAAGTACGTTCCTATGGCATTGCACATAAATCTTTCATGACATACATTGTGACACAATATGGTAAAAAATACTTAAAAAATTTTAAGCTGGTCATCACTATGATGAGAATACTATGTAATTTATAATTTTGTTTAAATATATTAACTTTTATTTCATTATTGAGCAAGTCTTTTCTGACTGTAGATGCCTGGGTACCACAGCACACACCAGAGGCCAACTATAGCAAGTTCTTTCTAAAATGGGACTGGACTCAGGTACCCAGGCCTGAAAAACCTTCTTATCCATGGAGTCATCTTACTGGCTCATGTGTATTTTTGTTTTTGTTTCTGTGTTTTCAAGACAGGGTCTCTCTGTGTAGCTTTGTGCCTTTCCTGGAACTCACTTGGTAGTCCAGGCTGGCCTCGAACTCACAGAGATCTGCCTGGCTCTGCCTCCTGAGTACTGGGATTAAAGGCGTGCGCCACCACCGCCCGGCTCATGTGTATTTTTGAAAAATAAACCCATATAAATAACACGAAATTAAAAAGTTACACCCAGATGTCAAGTAATGCAAGTTTCCTTTTCAGTTCTGTCATGAGCCACCAGGAAGCCTTCCTAAGGGAGAAACTGCTGTGGGATGGTCTGTATGTCAAGTGTGTTGCTGATTGGTCAATAAATAAAAAAACTGATTGGCCATTGGCTAGGCAGGAAGTATAGGCGGGACAAGGAGGAGAATAAAGCTGGGAAGTGGAAAGCTGAGTCAGAGAGACACTGCCAGCCACCACGATGACAAACAGCATGTGAAGATGCCGGTAAGCCATGAGCCACATAGCAAGGTACAGATTTATAGAAATGGATTAATTTAAGCTGTAAGAACAGTTAGCAAGAAGCCTGCCACGGCCATACAGTTTGTAAGCAATATAAGTCTCTGTGTTTACTTGGTCAGGTCTGAGCGGCTGTGGGACTGGCAGGTGAGAGAGATTTGTCCTGACTGTGGGCCAGGCAGGAAAACTCTAACTACAAGAAACAGTATCACCAAGTTCTATACCCATTTTTATGTGACTGAGTCACTGAAAACCATAGCATTTAGCAGAAAATATTCTATCTCCTTTAGATTATGTAGGAAATTACAAGTATTCCTTTGTATTATTAAATACATAATGCTAAGACATGTCCCCTCAAAACTGCAGATCATACATGTGATAGCAGAAAGGGCATCAAGTATGAAAGTTAAATATGAAAAAAGTTAAATAGTTAAACATTAAATAGTTAAGTATGAAAAGTTAAAATAAAAAGTATCAGTTTCTTTGGGAATTTAAGAACAAAACCCAGAATCTCAGAGCAGCAAAAAGGCAAGAAACAAGACACAAGGGGAAAACCCTCAATTAAGAAATGGTTTTGTAGTTCTCTGTGCCCTGCTGAGGCCTCGGGACTTGGGTATTGTTGCCGTTTAGCCCGTGTTGGGCAGTCGTGTTGGTGAGACTAGGTTCTGACACATGAACAGATTATATTCAGGAATATATATGAATATACATATATGCGTGCAATACCAATAAATAGCATTTATTCCAAATAACATGAATGTGGAAGAACAAGGAGGGGCATCCCAGAGGGTCTGGAGCGAGGAAACGGAAACATGTTGTAATTATATTATTATAAAATAGTTTTTGCTGGGCAGTGGTGGCACATGCCTTTAATCCCAGCCAGGAGGTAGGGACAGGTCGATGAGTTCAAGGCCAGCCTCATCTATAGAGCAAGTTCCAGGACAGCCAGACCTAGCCACACAGAGAAACCCTGTCTGCAAAACCAAAAACAAGCAAAAAACTAGTTTGGATTGTGTCAGATTTCTTAAAACTAAACCAGGTTACAGCATGCACTCAAAACTCTTGAGGTATAATGAAATTCAAATTAGAGCCACGTACAGCAGCTAGTCAATGGAGAGGCTATTTCTCCATTTTTCAGAATACATATTTCTGAAGTCAAGAGCTGAAAAGCTTTCCTTCTTGTACATACTAATGAAAATGAAGGACATGCTCTAGCAGATGCAGGGAAAACTAGAAAAAATCACATCAAGGACTTCGCTGACCCTCAAGGAATGCATTTATGACAACCTGGGAACAGAAGAACCAAGAGGATCTGCTGTGGGATGTTCTGTATGGCAAATGTGTTGCTCTGATTGGTTAGTAAATAAAACACTGGCCAGTCGTCAGGCAGGATGAAGTATAAGTGGTATGAGGAGGAGAATAATTCTGGGAAGTGGAAGGCTGAGTCAGAGACACTGCCAGCCGCCGCAATGACAAACAGCATGTGAAGATGCCGGTAAGCCACAAGCCACGTGGCAAGGTATAGATTTATAGAAATGGGTTAATTTAAGATATAAGAACAGTTAGCAAGAAGCCTGCCATGGCCATACAGTTTGTAAGCAGTATAAGTCTCTGCGTTTACTTGGTCGGGTCTGAGCAGCTGTGGGACTGGCAGGTGACAGAGATTTGTCCTGACTGTGGGCAAGGCAGGAACACTCTAGTTACAGGGACCCACAAAAGTATCAGAGGAAGAGCCCAACTATTAAAAACCTGACTTTACAAAACTTGATGAACAGATTAAAGACATGCCACAAAAAAATATGCAATTTCGGGAAAACCCTAAGTAGAGATGATTAAGGAAACTAAAGTAGCCACTTCACCGTCATAGGTTTGAGGCAGGGATTCCAATGGGCAGAAGTAATTTCTGTTGACTCACACAAGCATGAAAGTGAATAGGGCTAACTGCAGATAAATAGTCTAATAGGCCAACGTTTCCTTTGGTCATCTATGCACTGTACTATTAAACAGAGATATGATGACATTTGAGACTCAATCCATGAAGTTTTAAATACACATCAATCAACACCTGTGACATATGGAGTAGTTATGGTATATGTTTACATGATGGGTAAACATCATGTAAACATATACCTTAGTTTGTATGGACACAGAGTAGTTTATGAAGAAATTTAAGGCAAATATATATGACTCTGAGAAAGTGGGTTTTGTTTTCTTGAGAGAAATGGCTATACTATTCTGAGAACAAGAATATATCCTGGCTCTGAGGTCTCTAGTTCACTCCAAAGGTAAGTTTCAGCTCCTCCTCCTAAGTCTCAGCACCAAGATGGAAGAAAACCAAGTGGACCTAGCCATGTGTGGATATGACTGTTCATGTTCCCCCAATCCTACTGCAGGTGTGGTCCATCACAGTTTGTCAATAGATGCAAAAATGGACATGTTCCTGAAGGGATACTCCCATGGAAAGGCTGGTAGGAACGCAGAAGTTAACCGCCTCGTCTGTTGAAGAGCTTGATCTGAGACTCTAATTACCTCTCTATGCATGAGGGTGACAAGCATAATAACAAAGCTGTTTATAGACACAGAAAAACAAAGTCAGAGTAAGAGAAACTTGGACTGCTTAGTGAAGCTTTGCTAATTACAGTAATTTAAGTGAATTCCTTGCACCCTGATTAGCATCCAGCACAAAAGTGAGTATGTGCTGCATGAGCTCTATCAGATTCAGCTATAAGGCACTACACTCACACGTACAACCTTTAAAGCAGGAACATTTCTGCACTACTGTCACATTAGAGGGACATTTGCCTTAAT